>NC_081568.1:131214008-131261410 GCF_022355385.1 Mustela nigripes | reverse complement strand
AGATAAGCTATCTAGCTGATCTCCGGCTAGCTGAAGCAGTCTCAGCTTGCTACTTCTCCGCCATCTTGACTCCTCCCTTATTTTAATTTTTTATTTGTTAACATATAATGTATTATTTGCCCCAGGAGTAAATGTCTGTGAATCATCAGGCTTACACATTTCATAGAAACACACCATAGCACATACCCCCCCCCAATGTCCATAACCCATCCACCCTATCCCTACCCCCCAACCCCCTAGCAACCCTCTGTTTGTTTCATGACATGAAGAATCTCTTATGGTTTGTCTCCCCCCGATCCCATCTTGTTTCATTTTTTACCCTATCTACCTCCCATGCCCCCCACACCCCCCTGCACTGCCTCTCAAATTCCTCATATTGGAGAGATCATATGATAATTGTCTTTCTCTGATTGACTTCTTTCACTTAGCATAATACCCTCTAGTTCTATCCACGTCATTGCAAATGGCAAGATTTCAATTTTTTATGGCTGCATAGTATTCCATTCCAGTGTGTGTGTGTGTGTGTGTGTGTGTGTGTGCGCGTGTGCATGCACACACACACATATATGTATATACACCACCTCTTCTTTATACATAATTTGTTGATGGATATCTAGGTTCTTTCCATAGTTTGGCTGTTGTGGACATTCCTGCTGTAAACATTCAGGTGCATGTGCCCCTTCAGATCATTACATTTGTATCTTTAGGGTAAATACCCAGTAGTGCAATTGCTGGGTTGTAGGGTAGCTCTACTTTCAATGTTTTGAGAACATCCATACTGTTTTCCAGAGTGGCTGCACCAGCTTGAATTCCCACCAACAGTGTAGAAGTGTTCCCCTTTCTCTGCATCCTCACCAATATCTGTCATTTGCTGACTTGTTAATTATAGCCATTCTGACTGGTGTGAGGTGGTATCTCAGTGTGGTTTTGATTTGTATTTCCCTGATGCCGAGTGATGTTGTGCACTTTTTCATGTGTCTGTTGGCCATTTGGATGTCTTCTTTGCAGAAATGTCTGTTCATGTCTTCTGCCCATTTCTTGATTGGATTATTAGTTCTGTGGGTGTTGAGTTTGATAAGTTCTTTATAGATTTTGGATACTAGCCCTTCATCTGATATGTCATTTGCAAATATCTTCTCCCATTCAGTCAATTGTCTTTGGTTTTGTTGACTGTGTCCTTTGTTGTCCAAAAGCTTTTGATCTTTTTTTTTTTTTTTTCAGTATCACATTTTATTCTCTTTCAGTACTATGGGTACATAGCTTTTTTTTTCTTTTTTAAATTTATTTTCAGCATAACAGTATTCATTGTTTTTGCACCACACCCTGTGCTCCTTGCAATCTGTGCCCTCTCCAATACCCACCACCTGGTTCCCCCAACCTTACACCCCCCGCCCCTTCAAACCCCTCAGATTGTTTTTCAGAGTCCATAGTCTCTCATGGCTCACCTCCCCTTCCAATTTCCCTCAATTCCTTCTCCTCTCTAACTCCCCTTGTCCTCCATGCTATTTGTTATGCTCCACAAATAAGTGAAATCATATGATAATTGACTCTCTCTGCCTGACTTATTTCACTCAGCATAATCTCTTCCAGTCCCGTCCATGTTGCTACAAAAGTTGGGTATTCATCCTTCTGATGGAGGCACAATACTCCATAGTGTATATGGACCACATCTTCCTTATCCATTTGTCCGTTGAAGGGCATCTTGGTTCTTTCCACAGTTTGGCGACTGTGGCCATTGCTGCTATAAACATTGGGGTACAGATGGCCCTTCTTTTCACTACATCTATATCTTTGGGGTAAATACCCAGGAGTGCAATTTCAGGGTCATAGGGAAGCTCTATTTTTAATTTCTTGAGGAATCGCCACACTGTTCTCCAAAGTGGCTGCACCAACTTGCATTCCCACCAACAGTGTAAGAGGGTTCCCCTTTCTCCACATCCCCTCCAACATATGTTGTTTCCTGTCTTGCTAATTTTGGCCATTCTAAGTGGTGTAAGGTGATATCTCAATGTGGTTTTAATTTGAATCTCCTTGATGGCTAGTGATGATGAACATTTTTTCATGTGTCTGATAGCTATTTGTATGTCTTCATTGGAGAAGTGTCTGTTCATATCTTCTGCCCATTTTTTGATATGATTATCTGTTTTGTGTGTTTTGAGTTTGAGGAGTTCTTTATAGATCCTGGATATCAACCTTTTGTCTGTACTGTCATTTTTATGGAATCAGAAGAGACCCCGAATTGCTAAGGAAATGTTGAAAAACAAAAATAAAAGTGGGGACATCATGTTACCTGATTTCAAGCTTTACTACAAAGCTGTGATCACCAAGACAGCATGGTATTGGCATAAAAACAGACACATCGACCAGTAGAATAGACTAGAGAGCCCAGGTATGGACCCTCAACTCTATGGTCAAATAATCTTCGACAAAACAGGAAAAAATATACAGTAGAAAAAAGACAGTCTCTTCAATAAATGGTGCTGGGAAATCTGGACAGCTATATGTAGAAGAATGAAACTGGACCATTCTCTTACACTGTACACAAACATAAACTCAAAATGTATAAAAGACCTCAACATGAGACATGGGTCCATCAGAATCCTAGAGGAGAACATAGGCAGTAATCTCTTCGATATCATCCACAGCAACTTCTTTCAAGATATGTCTCCAAAGGCAAAGGAAACAAAAGTGAAATAAACTTTTGGGACTTCATAAAAATCAAAAGCTTCTGCATAGCAAAGGAAACAGGAAAACAAAGAGGCAAACCATGGAATGGGAGAAGATATTTACAAAAGCTTTTGATCTTGATGAAGTCCTGATAGTTCAGTTTTACCCTTGCTTCCCTTGCCTTTGACACTGTTTCTAGGGAGACGTTGCTGCCTGTGTTATCCTCCAGGAGTTTGATGGATTCCTGTCTCACAATGAGGTCTTACATCCATGTTAAGTTTGTTTTGTGTGTGGTGTAAAGAAATGGTCCAGTTTCTTTCTTCTGCATGTGGCTGTCCAATTTTCCCAACAACGTTTGTTGAAGAGACTGTCTTTTTTCCATTGGGCATTCTTTCCTGCTTTTTCAAACATTAGTTGACCATAGAGTTGAGGGTCTATTTCTGGGCTCTCTGTTCTGTTCCATTGATCTATGTGTCTGTTTTTGTGCTAGTACCTTACTGTCTTGATGATGACAGCTTTGTAATAGAGCTTGAAGTCTGGAATTGTGATGCCACCAGCTTTGACTTTCTTTTTCAACATTTTTTTGGCTACATGGAGTCTTTTCTGGTTCCACAAAAATTTTAGGATTATTTGTTTAGGATTATTGTTCTCAAAGAAATCTCTTTCAATTTCTTTGAAAAAAATTGATGGTACTTTGATGGGGATTGCTTTGAATGTGTCGATTGCTTCAGGTAGCATAGACATTTTCACAATATTTGTTCTTCTAGGCCAGGAGCATGGAATGTTTTTCCATTCCTTTGTGTCTTTCTCAATTTCTTTGATGAGTACTTTATAGTTTTCTGAGTATGGATTCTTTGCCTCTTTTGTTAAGTTTATTTCTAGGTATCATGATTTTGGGTGCAATTGTAAATGAAATCAACTCATTAATTTCTCTTTCTTCTGTCTTGCTGTTGGTGTGTTGAAATGCAACTGATTTCTGTGCATTGATTTTATATCTTGACACTTTACTGTGTCAGGATATAAAATTACTGTATGAGTTCTAGCAGTTTTGGAGTGGAATCTTTTGGATTTTCAACATAAAGTATCATTTTATCTGCAGAGAGAAAGAGTTTGACTTCTTCTTTGCTGATTCAGATGCCTTCTATTTCTTTTTGTTTTCTGATTGCTGAGGCTAGGACTTCTAGTACTATATTAAATAGCAATGGTGATAGTGTACATCCCTTCTGTGTTCCTGACCTTAGAGGAAAACCTCAGAGTTTTTCCCCATGGAGAATGATACTCACTGTGTTTTTCATTGATGGCTTTGATTATACTGAGGTAAGTACCCTCTATCCCTACACTGTGAAGAGTTTTGAACAATAAAGGGTACTGTACTTTGTCAAATGCTTTTTTAGCGTCTATTGAGAGTATCCTATGGTTCTTGTTCTTTCTTTTACTAATGTATCACAAGAATTTATTTGCGGATGTTGACCCAACCTTGCAGCACAGGAGTAAATCCCACTTGGTTGTGGTGAATGATCCTCTTAATGTACTGTTGGATCCTATTGGCTAGTATTTTGGTGAGAATTTTTGCATTCATGTTCCATCAAGGATATTGGTCAGTAATTCTCCTTTTGGATGGGGTCTTTGTTTGGTTTTGGGATTAAGGTAATGTTGGCCTCATAAAATGAGTTTGGAAGTTTTCCTTCCATTTCTATTTTTTGGAACAGTTTCAGAATAGGTACTAATTCTTCTTTAAATGTTTGATAGAATTCCTCTTGGAAGTGACTGGCTCTTGTTTGTTGGGAGATTTTATTTTATTTTATTTTATTTAAAGATTTTATTCATTTATTTGTTTGTCACAGAGAGAGAAAGACCGTGTACACACAAGCAGGCAGAGTGGCCGGCAGAGGTAGAGAAAGAAGCAGGCTACCTGCTGAGCAAGGAGCCTGATGCAGTACTTGATCCCAGGACCCTGGCAGTGGCTTAACCAACTGAGCCGACCAGGCGTTTCTGTCGGGAGATTTTAGATTACTGCTTCAGTCTCCTTACTAGTTATGGGTCTGTTCAGATTTTCTATTTCCTCTTGGCTCTGTTTTGGTAGTTTATATGTCTCTAGGGATGCAGCTATTTCTTCCAGATTGTCAAATTTTCTGGTGTATATTAGCTCATAATATGTTCTTTTTTTAAAAAAGAAAGATTTTATTTATTTATTTGACAGAGATCACAAGTAGGCAGAGAGGCAGGCAGAGAGAGAGAGAGGGGGAAACAGGCTCACTGCTGAGCAGGGAGCCTGATGTGGGGCTCGATCCCAGGAACCTGAGCTCATAACCTGAGCCAAAGTTAGAGGCTTTAACACGCTGAGCCATCCAGGTGCCCCGCTCATAATATGTTCTTATAATTGTCTGTATTTCTTTGGTGTTGGTTGTGATCTCTCCTCTTTCATTCATGATTTTATTTATTTGGGTCCATTCCCTTTTCTTTTTGATAAATCTTGCCAGAGGTTTATCAATTTTATTAATTCTTTCAGATAACCAGCTAGTAGTTTTGTTGATTTGTTCTACTCTTCTTTTGGTTTCTATTTCATTGATTTCTGCTCTGATTTTTATTATTTCTCTTCTCCTGCTGGGTTTAGGGTTTATTTGGTCTTCTTTCATCAGTTCCTTTAGGCATAGGTTTAAGTTGTGTACTTGAGACCTTTCTTCTTTCTTGAGAAAGGCTTGTATTGCTATATATTTTCCTCTGAGGACCACCTTTGCTGCATCCCAAAGATTTTGAACAGTTGTGTTTTCATTTTCATTTGTTTCCATGAATTTTTAAAATTCTTCTTTAATTTCCTAGTTGACCAATTTATTCTTCAGTAAGATCCTCTTTAGCCTCCATGTATCTGAGTTCTTTCCAACTTTCCTCTTATGATTGAGTTATAGTTTCAAAGCATTGTGGTCTGAAAATATGCAGGGAATGATCCCAATCCTTTGGTACCAGTTGAGACCCGATTTGTGCTCCAGGATGTGATCTATTCTGAAGAATGTTTCATGTGCACCAGAGAAGAATGTGTATTCTGTTGCTTTGTGATGGAATGTTCTAAATATACCTGTGATGTCCATCTGGTCCAGTGTGTCATTTAAAGCCTTTATTTCCTTTTTTGATCTTTTGCCTAGATATCTGTCCATTTCAGTGAGGGTGGGGTGTTAAGGTCCCCTACTATTATTGTTTTATTGTCGATGTGTTTCTTTGATTTTGTTATTGCTGTTTATACAATTTATATAAACAGTTTATATAATTGGCTGCTCCCATGTTAGGGGCATAGATATTTAAAATTGTTATGTCTTCTTGTGGGACAGACCCTTTGAGTATGATATAGTGTCCTTCCTCATCTCTTATTATAATCTTTGCCTCCAAATCTAATTGATCTGATATAAGAATTGCCACCCCAGCTTTCTTTTGATGTCCATTAGCATGGTAAATTGTTTTCCACCCCCTCACTCTCAATCTGGAGGTGTCTTCAGGTCTAAAATGAGTTTCTTGTAGACAGCATATTGATGGGTCTTATTTTTTCAACCATTCTGATACTCAGTATCTTTTGATTGGGACATTTAGCCCATTTACATTCAGAGTAACTATTGAAAGATATGAATTTAGTGCCATTATATTGCCCGTAAGGTGACTATTACTGTATATTGTCTCTGTTCCTTCTGATCTGTTACTTTTAGGCTCTTTCTTTGCTTAGAGGATTCCTTGCAATATTTCCTACTGGGCTGGTTTGGTGTTTGCAAATTCCTTTAGCTTTTGTTTGTTTTGGAAGCTTTTTATTCTGCTTCCATTTTCAAGGACAACCTAGCTGGATATAGTACTCTTGGCTGCACATTTTTCTCGTTTAGTGCTCTGAATATATCATGCCTGTCCTTTCTGGCCTACCAGGTCCCTGTGGATAAGTCTTCTGTCAATCTAATATTTCTACCATTGTATGTTACACACCTCTTGTTCTGAGCTGCATTGAGGATCTTCTCTTTGTTGCTGGGACTTGTAAGTTTTACTAATTAGATGATGGGTGTGGAGCTATTTTAATTGATTTTGAAAGGGGTTCTCTGTGCTCCTGGATTTTGATGCTTGTTCCCTTTGCCAAATTAGGGTAATGCTCTGCTGTAATTTGTTCCAGTGAACCCTTTGCCCCCTCTCTCTTTCTTCTTCTTCTGGGATCCCAATTATTCTAATATTGTTTCATCTTATAGTAACACTTACCTCAAATTCTCCCCTTGTGGTCTGGTAGTTGTTTGTCTCTTTTTTGCTCAGTTTCTTTATTCTCCATCATTTGGTCTTTTATATCACTAACTCTTCTGTCTCATTTATCCTAGCAGTAAGAGCCTCCATTTTTTATTGTACCTCCTTAATAGCTTTTTTTATTTCAACTTGGTTAGATGTTAGTCCTTTTATTGCTCCAGAAAGGGATTCTCTAATATCCCATGCTTTTTCTGAGCCCAGCTAGAACCTTCATCATCATCATTCTGAACTCTAGTCTAAAATATTACTAATGTCTGTATTGATTAGGTCCCTACCCATTGGTACTTCCTCTTGTTCTTTTTCTGTGGTGAGTTGTTCCACCTTGTCATTTTATAAGGTGATGAATGACATAAGAATAGATGAATGAGAGAACAAAATACTAAAAGGGTAGCAACGACCCCAGAAAGACATATACTAGCCAAGTCTGAAGAGACCTGAAACCGGGGGGAGTAAAAGGAGGAAAAAAAGAAAAAAAATGTATTAAACTGTTGAATAGAACAGAACCACAAACTTGACTTTGGGTGTATTTTGGTCTGTTACAAGAAACTACCTCCCAAAATTTTAAGGAAAGAAAAACTAATATATATACAAAATAAGGGTAAACACAATGAAGTGATGGAACATGACTGTAAAGTTGAAAATTTAAAATGATTCTAAAAAATGAATTGAAAAGATAAGAAATTGACTGAAAAAAGAAAAAAAAAAGAGGAGAGAATGTGCTTAGGCTGGAGACTAGAACAAAGCCATGTGCTAGATTAAGGGTATATTTTGTCTACTAGAAGAAATTGTACCCTGAAATTTTAAAGGAAAAAAAACCTATATGTAGACAAAAAAATAAAGCTAAATACAATGAAGGGATAAAATATGACTATAACAATGAAATTTTTAAAAGATTTTTAAAAAGGTATTGATAAGATAAATTATTTAAAAAACACTAAAATGGGAAAAAGGAAAAATTTTAAAAATAGAATGAGAAAAAATTAAATTAAAAAAAATTTAACTTTGAAAGAGTAAAAGATCATGGGACAAAAGCCATGAATTCTTTGTGTTGCTTTCCCCTAGCCCTGGAGTTCCTCAGTTCTCATTGATAGGTGAACTTGGTTTTGGCTGGATGTTCTTGATGATCTTCTGGGGGAGGGGCCTGTTGCAGTGATTCTCAAATTTTCTTTGCCCAAGGTGGAATTGCACAGCCCTTGCCAGGGGCCAGGTTAAGGAATCTGCTCCCTTATGCTCTCTGGAGCTTTTGCTCCCTTAGTGCTTTGCATAGAGCTTTGGAGGACAGGAATGACAATGGTGGCTTCCCAATGTCTGGCTCAAAAGAGTTGAGAGCTCAGGGCCCCAGTCCTCAGTGTGCCCTCAGAGAAAATCAGTCAATCCCTCCCGTCTCCCTGGTCTCTGGCCATGCTCTGTGCCTCCCTGGCCTGCGATCAGGCATTTCTATATCATGCACAGTCCCATTTGGAGTCTCCAAACCTTGAAGATTCCTGCTGCAGGCTCCCAAACTACTCTTCCCAGAGAAGGAAGGAGGGGGTCACTTGGATCTGCCACTTGAGGGGTCTCTGCTTGAAGATCAGTGGCCCAGCTGTTCCTCAGATCACGGTTTAAGCTCACCTCTAGCTGAGAGCACCACCTCTGCTCTGTCTCTACCACTGGCTTCCCTGCACCGATACCTGGGAGCTCTGCCACACTCAGATACCCCTGGTCTTTCTGTGACCCAGTTAGTCCTGAGACCACACTGTCCCCAGAAGGGCTCCACCTGCTGCTTAGCCTCTGTCCCTCAGTGGAGCAGACTTCTAAAAGTTCTGATTTTATGCTCTGCTGCTTCACTGCTTGCCGGGAGCCAGCCCCTCCCCCCATGGTCTCTCTTCTTGTATGTTGCTTCAGAATCACGTTTCCAGAAAGTGGTCGATTTTCTGTTCCTAGAATTGCTGCTCTCCCTCTCTCCTATCTCCTGTTGAGTTTGTAGGTGTTCAGAATGGTTTGACAACTGTTTAGCAGACCTTGGGAACCCGATGATGTTTGGGTCTCCTACTCCTCTGCCATCTTGCGCCTCCTAAAGTGTGGTCCTTATTTCTAATGTAAATTCTTGGGCCTTGTTCTAGAATTTTGAATCAAAAATTCTAAAAGTGGAATTAGGAATCTGTATTATTAAGCCTAAATAAAACCTAGCCTATAAATTTAGCTGTTAAACAAGCTGGTAAAATACTGTCCTGATTATAGAGGAAAATACTTTTCTTACTTGTTGTTGCAGACCTTTATGCATCTAGTCAGAGAGTATGTATAGCAGATGATTTATAAATAATTTTACAAAGAGGGAAACATAGCTTTGTTTGTACACTGTGCTTGAAATGCCATCTTTTATGCTTCTTCTTTGGTTTTCAGAGTGTTAAAACAATAAGCACTTAGCAAGACTTGATTATAGAATCTGTGTTGTGAAATTAACAGTTGAAAAAGGTGTGTTCTATGAGAAACCTGCAGAAACTAATTTAGTGTGTCTTATATAGGAAATATATAGTGAATGATTGAACCAAATACATCATAAAATAGTAAAAATATTGTTGATCATGTTGTCCTCATCCAATGAACAAATCTCTAGTAGACCCATTTGCAAAGGGTCCACAAAACATATTTTGCTTAAAAATTAACAAAGATTCAGAACTCCCAATCACTAAGGCAGGTCATTCTAGTTTTTTTTTTTTTTTTTTTAAAGATTTTATTTATTTATTTGACAAGTAGACAGAGAGGCAGGCAGGGGCTGAGGGAAGCAGGCTCCCCACTGAGCAGAGACCCTGATGTGGGGCTCGATCCCAGGACCCTGGGATCATGACCTGAGCCAAAGGCAGAGGCTTTAACCCACTGAGCCACCCAGGCACCCCTGGTCATTCCACTCTTAAATACTGTGAAAGATTCTTCATTATATAAAAAAGAAATCTATCTTTCTAACTTTGGTTTAAGTTTTCCCTCCTGGAGGCCGTAAGGAAAACAAAAAAACAAAAAAACACAATACTCTTTCATTTCCCATATGCAGGCCCTTCAAATATTTGATGATAATTGCATTGGTTCTCTTTCTCCACCTCTTCACTTTGCCATAATCTCCCATTGCTGCTTACTGCCAACCTCAGGTGCTAACTTTTCAATAATATGTGAAAAACATATTTTCAATATGGTTTATGATTAGCTTATTAAGGTTGCTGGAAGGTTGTAATGTTAACTTTGAATTGGTAATAATTTATTCCAGTGTTATGCTGTGAAGACATGTGAGACCCAAGTATTTTTTCATTCAATATTGTTTATGAATGAAAAAAGTAAATATAACATTCTTCCTTTTTCATTCTTTTGTTGAGAATTATTTTCTTAAACTGGTTAGGCAATGATTTAGTGAATGAAATATACAATTGCAGTTGTAAAATAACTTTATATACTACATTTCGATTCATTTTAACTTAGGAAAAATATTATTACAGAGCAATATCTCCTTTTTAAAAAGCAAATGCTAGTTAATTGGAATCTTAGAACCAATTGAAATGTTTAATAGTACTCTTTTAAATCTTGAATATACCTTTTATCTTGGTGAAGGTTATTCAGAAAAATATTCAATAACAGTATTGTGGTTTTTATACATGGAAAATATTTAACTCCTTTAAAAATCCATGTACATGTTAGTGATAGAATTCAGCGATCCTAACTCACAGTTCTTTGTGATATGGAGGCTATATCAATGTTATATGTTTATTATATATATAAAAGTATATATAATGTTATATATTAACTTCCATATATATGGAAGTTAATCAAATGTTATATATTTGTCTTTAAAAAATTCTTTTATTGTGAGAAGGGCACTTTACATGAAATCAACCCTCTTAAAAATTTAAGTGTACAATACTTTATTGTTGACAGTGGATACGGTGTTGTATAATAGATTTCCAGAGCTTATTTGTCTTGCTTGACTGGAACTTTATGTCCATGGATCAGTAATTAAAGTTTCTCCTTTCCCTCATTTTCTGGAAACCACACTCTTTGATTATACTCTTTGATTATACTCTTTGATTTTATGAATTATTAGATACCTCATGTAAGTGAAACCGTGCAGCATTTGTCTTTCTGTGACCGACCCCAGCATGATGTCCTCCAGGTTCATCCATGTTGTTACATATGGCAGAATTTCCTTCATTGTTAAGGCTTAACAGTACTCTGTTGTGGATGTATACCACATTTTATTCATCCACTGACTTTATGTTAGTCATAAAATTGCAGAAATTAGCAATTATAAAAAATTTATTTTAAATTTTTTTTCACAATGACTATCTTTTACTTACTCTGGGATAAATTATATTATTTCTTACTGCTCAGTGTAGGATATGTTTGAAGATTTATCTTTGATCTATTCATAGCTATGCTATCTCTAGGTTTTAGTATATATCTTCTAGAAAACAGAGTTGTATTTTAAAAATGAAGAAGAATTCAGAAATCATCAATCCAAAATCTACATGCCCTGCTTTCTTTTGGGTGTATTTGTAGGTTTGTAACTCATCTGCTTGGTATATAATTCTTGATTTCTTTCTGTAATCCTTTTTAAATAACACATAATTTTCAAAAGAGATATCATTGACCTCACAATTTCTCTAAAAGCCCTGTGCAACTGAAATAATCTCTCAGCTTGTTAATATAGGTGACATATGCCACTTAATGCAGCCAAATATCATTCACTGAAAATTAATTAAATGCTATTCTGAAAATATTATCAATTCTCTCAGGTTTGTGAGACAGGAAAAAGCTAGCAGAATATTCAGTTGGTGTCATGATACTGACAACATAAAATGTATCTTTTTTTTTTTGTACTGAAGTACAGAGATTATATGGCTTAAGGAACAAATAGATAACCCAGCTCAATTGAATAAGGATATTGGATATTTCTTTTCTCTACCATTCATATTTCTATATGCTACATGCTGAGGAACATATGAGATAAATATATGGAATAGAAAAGCTAATTTACTAATATATATATAACCTCATGTTTCTCTGAACTTCCTTTTGTACCTCTCCAGTGGATTTTACCAAATTATAGCTTGTATTTTTAATAATCATTTTGTTTCTCTATGTTAGTTAGGAGTAGATTTGGCTACCTGTAATAAAAAATATACTAGATTAAATAAAATGAAAATTTATTTCATTTATTCATAAAATAAATCCAGAAGTGAGCAGTCTAAGATTGGTGTCAAGACTTAACATGTTCTCAGGAAGGCAGGTTCACTTTCTTTTGCTATTCTGAGGGTGCAGAAAGGAAGAATAATAATACCCATTTTCTACTATGTCTTCTTAATGGAAAGTACCACATAGCATTATTGCTGAAATTCATTGGTTTAAATGTGATCATATGGCCAAACTTAAGGAGAGTTTATTTTGTTTTTTGAGTTTCAGTCAGCCAAGCTAAAAGTAATGATTCATATTACTAAGGAAGGAAGGAATACTGGATATTGTGAATTAATTTACAATCTGTACAAAGCTTATTTTAGCAGGCTTTGTTCTCTCTCAAGTCAGGGAATAGATTTTAGGCTTTATTGATTCACCCTACATTACCTAATGCATTGCCTCTTTTGGAGTAAACTCTCAATGAACAAGTGTTGAATATATGAATGAATGAAAGAGAGGAAATGGAATCTCTATTGAGATTTGATGAGATGACATTTTCAATTCAAAATAGTTTATTTTTAAAGATTTTATCAGTAGTGTCATTTGCAAATATCGTCTCCCATTCTGTGGGTAGCCTCTTTGTTTTGTTGACCTGTTTCCTTTGCTGTGCAGAAACTTTTTATCTTAATGAAGTCCCAAAAGTTCATTTTCACTTTTGTTTCACTTGGCTTTGGAGACATGTCTTGAAAGAAGTTGCTGTTGGCCGATGTTGAAGAGGTTACTGCCTATGTTGTCCTCTAGGATTTTGATGGATTTCTGTGTGACATTGAGTTCTTTCATCCATTTTGAGTTTATCTTTGCATATGGTGTAAGAGAATGGTTGAGTTTCATTCTTCTGTACATAGCTGCCCAATTTTCCCAGTACCATTTATTGAAGAGACTTTCTTTTTTCCACTGGGTATTTTTTCCTGCTTTGTTGAAGATTATTTGACCATATAATTGAGGGTCCATATCTGGGCTTTCTACTCTGTTACATTTGTCTATGTGTCTGTTTTCGTGCCTGTACCATGCTGTTTTGGTGATCACAGCTTTGTTGTAAAGCTTGGAATCTGGCAACATGATGCCCCCAGCTTTGGTTTTCTTTTTCAACATTTCCTTGGCAATTCAGGGTCTTTTATGTTTCCATACAAATTTTAGGATTGTTCATTCCAGCACTTTGAAAAATGCCAATGTTGTTTTGATAGGGATGGTGTTGAAAGTATAGATTGCTCTGGGCAGCATAGACATTTTAACAATATTTATTCTTCTGATCCATGAGCATGAAATGTTTTCCCATCTTTTTGTGTCTTCTTCAATTTCTTTTGTAAGTGTTCTGCAGTTTCTAGAATATAGATCCTTCACATCTTTGGTTAGTTTTATTCCAAGGTAATTTATGGGTTTTGGTGCTATTGTAAATGGAATCGATTCCCTAATTTCTCTTTCTACAGTTTCATTGTTAGTGTATAAGAAAGCAACTGATTTCTGTGCATTGATTTTGTATCCTGCCATATTAATTGAATTGCTGTTTGAATTCTAGTAATTTGGGAGTGGATTCTTTTTGGATTTTCCACATAAAGTGTCATGTCATCTGGGGAGAGAGAGAGTTTGACTTCCTCTTTGTCAGTTAGAATAACTTTTATTTCTTTTTGTTGTCTGATTGCTAATGCTAGGACTTCTAATACTATGTTGAATAACATTGGTGAGAGTGGGTACCCTTGCTGTTATCCAAGATCTATAAAGACTTTCTCAAACTTAACACCACTCCCCAAAATAATCAAGTCAAAAAAGTGGGCAGAAGGCATGAACAGACACTTCTCCAAAGAAGACATACAAATGGCTAACAGACACCTGAAAATATGTTCAACATCAGTAGCCATCAGGAAATTCAAATCAAAACCACACTGAGATACCAACTTAAACCAGTTACAATGGCAAAAATTGACAAGGCAGGAAACAACAAATGTTAGGATGTGGAGAAAGGGGAACCCTCTTACACTCCTGATGGAAATGCAAGTTGGTACAGTCATTTTGGAAAATAGTATGGAGGTTCTTCAAGATGTTAAAAGTTGAGCTACCCTGTGAACAATCAATTTCACTACTAGGCATCTACCCCAATGATACAGAGGTAGTGAAAAGAAGGGGCACATACACCCCAGTGTTCATATCAGCAATGTCCACAATAGCCAAACTGTGGAAGGAGCTGAGATGCCCTTCAACAGATGAATAGATAAAGATGATGTGCTCCATATGTACAATAGAATATTACCCAGCCATCAGAAAGGGTGAATACCCGCCATTTGCATTAACACAGATGGAACTGGAAGGAATTATGCTAAGTGAAATAAGTCAAGCAGAGAAGGACAATTAGCATATGGTTTCACTTATATGTGGAACATAAGGAATAGCATGAAGGACATTAGAAGAAGGAAGGGAAAAATGAAGTGGGTGGGGGGGACATCAGAGGAGGAGGTGAACTATGAGAACCATGGGAGAGAACCATGGACTATGGGAAACAAACTGAGGGTTTCAGAAGGGAAGGAGGTGAGGGGATGGGTGAGCATGATGATGGGTGTTAAGGAAGGCACTTCTTGGATGGAGCACTGGGTGTTTTACACAAAAAATGAATCATAGAACACTGCACAAAAAACTAATGATGTACTGTATAATAACGAATATAACAAAATAAATAAATGCCACAAAGGACCATAAAAAACACACTGAAGCATACTATTTCAGGGAAAAAAAGAGATTTTAAGTATTTATTTTTCAGAGAGAGAGAGAGAGCACAAGCGGGGGAGTGGCAGGCAGAAGGAGAAGCATGGGAAAGTCCCTGATACAGGACTCAACCCCAGGACCCTGGGATCAGGACCTGAGCCAAAGGCAGATGCTTAGCTAACTGAGCCACCCAGGTGTCCCTCAAATGGTTATTAAACATCATATTTATACATTGATTATCCTCTTATTCTCATTTTTTTTTCAAAAATAATTGGCACCTCTTTTGTTGACTGTTTCCTTTGCTGTGCAGAAGATTTTGATCTTGATGAAGTCCCAAAAGTTCATCTTCGCTTTTGTTTCCTTTGCCTTTGGAGACATATCTTTAAAGAAGTTGCTGTGGCTGATATCAAAGAGGTTACTGCCTATGTTCTCCTCTAGGATTCTGATGGATTCCTGTCTCACGTTGAGGTCTTTTATCCATTTGAATTTATCTTTGTGTACAGTGTGAGAGAATGGTCGAGTTTCATTCTTCTACATATACAGTTTTCCCAGCTGTATATAATATACAGTTTTCCCAGCACCATTTATTGATGAGACTGTCTTTTTTCCACTGTATATTTTTTCCTGTTTTGTTGAAGATTATGGAGCATAACAAATAGCATGGAGGACAAGGGGAGATGGAGAGGAGAAGGGAGTTGAGGGAAATTGGAAGGGGAGGTGAACGATGAGAGACTATGGACTCTGAAAAACATTCTGAGGGTTTTGAAGGGTTAGGGGGTGGGAGGTTGGGGGAACCAGGTGGTGGGTATTAGAGAGGGCATGGATTGCATGGAGCACTGGGTGTGGTGCAAAAACAATGAATACTGTTACACTGAAAAGAAATTAAAAAAAAAAACAATTGACAGAAGTTCTTTTTAATTCACAAGAGTTGTCCATTTGTTTACTCATTATAATGTGAATATGCATTATATGCATCATTCTATATTAATGACTCATGAATCTTCAAAGAACTTTAAAAACAATTTTGGGTAAACATGGCTATGATATGGTTAAGGGAAGTAGGACTCAATCTGTAGTTTGAAGAGTCTATTTTGTTTAAATCTGAATTTGGAGAAGAGAAGATGTGGATGGGGGAAGTAAGGATGGGGAAGGCTAAATAAATATGAAGAGTTAAGAAGCGATTATGGAAAAAAAAAGATAATTAAAAATGGATACTTTGGGGGGGGTGGAGTGGAAAGAACAAAAAAGAATTAGATCCTTGGTCCTGGAATCTAAAGTTTGATATATACAATACTAAATGTATTGAATCTCGGGATGAATCTCTATTTCTCTTTAAATATTGGATGTTTTTGGTAGCACTTGACAAAATTGCATGTAAGAAAATACATTTGGACATCAGAATATCTAGACTTGCTAAGTAGACACATTCTACCTTTATCTTGAACATTGTGAGTTCTATTAGTTTGCTGAAGGCAGGGCTTATTGTGATGATTATGGATTCCTATTTCAAAAACTTCATCAACTTATCTGTAGAGATATCTTTAGTTTCACCAGAAGCATAGGTTTATTTACAGAGAAACTAATGACATTCAATTTTCATGACCTTTCATCACATAGGACCCTTCTAAAATCCTGGGAGGGACACTAGGAATATCTCTTCATAGAAAAATGTCTTCTTTTATAAACTTGGCAAAGAAAAAAGTTTCTATAGTTTTTGGAGCTTTAGCTCATATAAAATCTATATCTCCCTCATAAATTGAAGTACCTTAAATACTAGCAACTCATAACCACCTTGCATATTAACATTGCTCTTTACATCCAATAAGCATTCTGTCAAGCTTATGTATTTTGAACAACAATTTAATATCTGCCAGCCTCTTAGGTAACTGAGAAAACCCATTCAAGTGTGTTGAGGATAATTATAGTTAGCAAAACCAACTGTAAGGAGAGTTGAAGAGCAATTAAATAAAGTTATTATTAAAATTATTTTTAAATTATAATGAATATATCCTTTTCTCTTGAATGCATTAGAGTGGTTGTTGGTACCAAACCTTGTCATTAAAAAATGATTTATTCTAGGTGTCCTCACAACTATCTTTCAGGGAAAATAATAAAATGTATATTAATACAGAAGAATATATATTTTTTGTTCAACTTTTACTTCCAATTATAATATGGAAGGACTCTTGACCTATTGCGAAAGGTCATTGTTATCTTTGTATACCTGCATGTACATACATGCTCAAAACATATCTAGCATTATGTGTGTGATTAGAATGTGCTGGGAAAATTAATTATTTATATGTTATATATATAATATCATAATACTGTAACTTAGGAAAAATTTGGGAATAATTTCTATAAAGCAAAATATGTTCTCTCCCAATTACAAACCTTGGTGACAAGAGTATTAAAAATAGGCCACTCTGTCTTATGAATGCATGTATATGTACAAATCTTTTTTCAAATTTAGTTTTATTTAAATTCATTCAATTAACATATAATGTATTGTTAGTTTCAGAGGTAGAGTTCCATGATTCATCAGTTATAGAACATGCAGTGCTTATTACATCACATGACCCCCTTAATATCCATCACCCAGTTACCCCCATCTTCTTACCCATCTCCCCTCCAGCAACCCTGAGTTTGTTTCCTATGATTAAGAGTCTCTTATGGTTTATCTCCTTCTCTGGTTTCATCTTGTTTTATATGTATAAGTCCTTCATTTTTAAAAATTGTATTTATTTATTTGACAGAGAGAGCATGAGAGAGGGAGCACTAGTAGAGGGAGTGGGAAAGGGAGAACCAGGCTTCCCACTGAGCAGGGAGCCCAGTGTGGGCTCAATCCCAGGACCCTGAGATCACGACCTGAGCCAAAGGCACTTAATCACTAAGGCACCCAGGTGCCCCTTATATATGCAAATCTTAAGTAAAATAGTAACAGACCAAATTCAACAGTGTGTTAAAGGAAATTATATTTATACTCTTCATTCTAGGAATCTAAGGAGAGATCATTATTACAAAATTTAAATCTCATAACTAAAGAAAGAGTTACTCTTAATAGATGCCAAAATAGAATTGATTAAGCTAAAAACACATGCCCAATTTTTTAAGAAGATAAACCAAACAGGATTAAAACTAAAAATATAAGGGCACTTTCTTTAATTGTTGAGTATTTATCAGAAACCAAAATCAACATCAGAATGAAAAACTAAAAATAATCTCATTTAAGTTGTCTAAGTTAAGTTAAATAATATCATTTAAGTTAAATAAAATCCAGGATTTCTACATTAATTGGTGACATTTTACCACATTCTGGATATCCTTCCTGATATAAGACAAAAAGAAAAAAGCAGGTACAATACTGGAAAAGCACTTATGGGTGATCTGAATGTCTACTTTGAATAGCCAAGAGTATGAAAATAACATTAGCACTAACTAAACAAAATGGCTAGTTGCAAGAAACATTACTGTCAATAAACTTACTATATACCAGCAATAACTAAATAGAAAAACAAAACAAAACAAAACAAAACAAAACCCTGCTTACAATAGCATTAAAAACAGCAAAATCCTAAGGAATGTGTTCTATAAAGAGCAGAATCCTTAAAACTTTAAAGACGTAAAAGAAGACTTGAAATAAATGAATATAAACTTTGGTATTATAAAGATATAGATTCTCCCCAAATTATATATGAATTAAATGTAATTCCAGTAGAATAGTCAAAAGGTTGACAAGTTATTTGTCAAAAAATTGACAAGTTGCAGCACCGGGGTGGCTCAGTGGGTTAAGCCGTGGCCTTTGGCTCGGGTCATGATCTCAGGGTCGTGGAATCGAGCCCCGCATCGGGCTCTCTGCTCAGCAGGGAGCCTGCTTCCTCCTCTCTCTCTGCCTGCTTCTCTGCCTGCTTGTCATCTCTCTCTGTCAAATAAATAAATAAATAAAATCTTTAAAAAAAATTAACAAGTTAATTCTATAGATGATCTGGAAGAAATAGTCAAGAAAGGTTAGAGAAAGGGCAGTTTCTTGAACATCAAACAACAATAATTTAGTAAAATAATTAGTAAAATAATTATTAGTAAAATAATTACTAGTAAAATAAAATCATTAGTCTATCTGGACTAATAGATTTTCGTAACAGAATGTAAAATATCTATATATCTGTATTTGTATCTATGTATATGGTATCCATCTTTTGCCATATTTTTTGATGTAGAAGATGCACTAGTATATAAGGTACCCTAATTTCATAAGGACAATTTTTGAAAATATTAAGTACTTTTAACATATGACCATATAGTAAAGATTATGTTAAAGTATTCCTGAACAATTAAGCCCATTATTTTGTTTATGCAATTAGATTGCATTATATACTGGAAACAATAGGAAATCATAAAATCTGGAGATGCAGTCATATTTTACTAGAAATTATGAAGTTCATTGAAAGCAGATAATCTATTTTAGTCACTGAAAATTAATAAGACAACCACGAAATAAAAAAAAAATGAGTAGGTTGCTGGGAGGAGGCTGGTTAGGGAGAGAGTGGTTGGGTTATGGATATTGGAAAAGGGTATGTGCTATGGTGAGTGCTGTGAAGTGTGTAAACCTGGGGATTCACAAACCTGTATCCCTGGGGCTAATAATACATTATATGTTAATTTTTTAAAAAAGTGAGTAAATTCTTGAAAAACAAACCACAGTAAAAAGCGTATAGAAAAATGATCTTTCAAAAGGAATTTCAGTATCATTCTTATCCATCAGTAACTATCTTTTTTTTTTTTTTTAAGATTTTATTTATTCATTTGAGAGAGAGCAGGAGAGAGAGTGATCACAGGAAGGGTAGAGGGAAGAGAGAGAAGCAGGCTCCCCACTGAGCAGGGGTTCTGATGCAGGGCTCCATCCCTGGACCTTGAGATCATTACCTGAGCTGAAGGCAGAAGCTTAAGAGACTGAGTCACCCTGGTGCCCACTCAGTAAGTATCTTGCTGAATGTTAATACAAAGCCAAACAGGGTGGGAGAGAGATAAAGAGATTCTAATAAGAAGCTGCATTTCAATAAATTTCTTTTTTACTTAATAGGCTGCAAGATGAAAATAAGTACTCATAATGGTTTTAAATTTTTTTAATATAATTTTTTATTTTCTATAAACATATATTTTTATCCCCAGGGGTACAGGTCTGTGAATCACCAGGTTTAGAAAGACAACTATCATATGATCTCCCCTGATATGAGGAAGTGGTGATGCAACATGGGGGCTTAAGTGGGTACGAGAAGAATAAATGGTTTTAATTTTTATTCTCAAACCCCAAAGGATCATTATCTCCCAAATTAGGTAGATCGTGATTCCAAAATTTGAAATCTCTGCCATGATCTGGAAGATTGTCTTCATTGCTAACATTTGCTGTTTTAGGACTTGGGGGTCATCAGAATCACCACATAGCACAATGTCCTTAGTACTATGAAGGACATCTCTAATTCCATTTTTGAAATTATTCCAGTGCTATTTTTTATTTCATTCCACCCTATGACTTTTAACACACTCCAAATTTTGTTTTTTCATTCAGAATCTTTTTTTTTTGCTTTTTAATTTTAATTTTAATTTTTTTTATAAATGTATATTTTTATCCCCAGGGGTACAGGTCTGTGAATTGCCAGGTTTACACACTTCACAGCACTCACCAAAGCACATACCCTCCCCAATGTCCATAACCCGACTCCCCTTCTCCCAACCCCCCCCAGCAACCCTCAGTTTGTTTTGTGAGATTGAGTCACTTATGGTTTGTCTCCCTCTCAATCCCATCTTGCTTCATTGATTCTTCTCCTACCCACTTAAGCCCCCATGTTGCATTACCACTTCCTCATATCAGGGAGATCATATGATAGATGTTTTTCTCTGCTTGACTTATTTCGCTAAGCATGATGCGCTCTAGTTCCATCCATGTTGTCGCAAATGGCAAGATTTCATTTCTTTTGATGGCTGCATAGTATTCCATTGTGTATATATACCACATCTTCTTGATCCATTCACCTGTTGATGGACATCTAGGTTCTTTCCATAGTTTGGCTATTGTGGACATTGCTGCTATAAACATTCGGGTGCACATGCCCCTTTGGATCACTACATTTGTATCTTTAGGGTAAATACCCAGTAGTGCAATTGCTGGGTCATAGGGCAGTTCTATTTTCAACATTTTGAGGAACCTCCATGCTGTTTTCCAGAGAGGCTGCACCAGCTTGCATTCCCACCAACAGTGTAGGAGGGTTCCCCTTTCTCTGCATCCTCGCCAGCATCTGTCATTTCCTGACTTGTTGATTTTAGCCATTCTGACTGGTGTGAGGTGATATCTCATTGTGGTTTTGATTTGTATTTCCCTGATGCCGAGTGATATGGAGCACTTTTTCATGTGTCTGTTGGCCATCTGGATGTCTTCTTTGCAGAAATGTCTGTTCATGTCCTCTGCCCATTTCTTGATTGGATTATTTGTTCTTTGGGTGTTGAGTTTGCTAAGTTCTTTATAGATTCTGGACACTAGTCCTTTATCTGATATGTTGTTTGCAAATATCTTCTCCCATTCTGTCAGTTGTCTTTTGATTTTGTTAACTGTTTCCTTTGCTGTGCAAAAGCTTTTGATCTTGATGAAATCCCAATGGTTCATTTTTGCCCTTGCTTCCCTTGCCTTTGGCGATGTTCCTAGGAAGATGTTGCTGCGGCTGAGTCGAAGAGGTTGCTGCCTGTGTTCTCCTCAAGGATTTTGATGGATTCCTTTCTCACATTGAGGTCCTTCATTCATTTTGTGTCTATTTTTGTGTGTGGTGTAAGGAAATGGTCCAATTTCATTTTTTCTGCATGTGGCTGTCCAATTTTCCCAACACCATTTATTGAAGAGGCTGTCTTTTTTCCATTGGACATTCTTTCCTGCTTTGTCGAAGATTAGTTGACCATAGAGTTGAGGGTCTATTTCTGGGCTCTCTACTCTGTTCCATTGATCCATGTGTCTGTAACACACTCCAAATTTAGTAATAGTTTATGTCTCCTCCTTTATTATTCTCACCTCAAAATTTGAAGCTAGTATCTATTCATCTCACTCATCCCTCTTTCAAACACCTTATTGACTGACACATCCAAGAGTAGAAATTTTTTGGTTAGTTTGGTGGGTAATTAATTATCTTCTTAATAAATTCTATTATATGATGTAATATCTTTAATAGCCCAATGCTTGGACAACACTTGTCTCATCATAATTTCATTCCTTCCTCATCCATCCAATTTTTGCCTTAGACTGGGGTAAACAAATCTCTTAACAAGATGTAAATTATTTATGGTTTTATTATCTTGCTTAATGAGGAACAGAGAGACTTATATTGGTTCACAGATGTCATCAGATTCTGTCTCTATTTCTACTCTACTTCTCAGGGGATGCTATATTTCTATTCCTATGCTTGTTATCTCATTACTAAAAGAACTTTTCAGCTCTAGATGTCACAGACTCAGCATTGCAAGGCAAGAAGAAAGAGAAGGCTCTCTCCTAAAGAGTCTATCCACCTTATTATAAAACAAAAGATTTCCCAGAAGTGCTCCAAAGACTGCCCTTTGTGTGAAATTGATAGGGCTGGGTACCCTGTCTTCCAGTTACAAGAAAGTAAATGCCTGATGAAGAGAGGCATTTGTGATGGCCCACGAGAATTTGTTCCATTATCTGGATACAGAATAGGATTCTATTTTTAGGGAAGGGGCAAGGTATGACTGGTAGGCCAGCAACTGCCTATACTGTTTAAAAATTAGAAAAGATGGGGGTGCCTGGGTGGCTCAGTCAGTTAAGCATCTGCCTTCAGCTCAGATCATGATACTGAAGTCCTGGATTCAAGCCCAACATCGGGCTCCTCAGCGGGAAGTCTGCTCCTCCCTCTACCCCCCCCCCCCGTGTGCTCTCTTTCATGCTCTCTCTCAAATAAAACCTTTTAAATAAAAATTAGAAAAGATGTTAAGTCTATGCCATCAAACGTACTAACACAACTTAGTAATGTATTTTATCATGTATAGTGATAGCGTTACCACTTTGAACAGCCAAAGTGTTTAATCACTTGGAGTTTACCATCTTGTTTGATAATATATCCAATGTTGTATTTAGTTGATATTTATAAAAGTGAAAAATTAGTTTGTGTCACATCATTAGTCAAGTACCGGTAAAACATATTATTTTATTTTCATATGCACCTGGTAATTTTGTGCTACTTTTGTTTTTACTTAAGTATATAGTATACATATTCTTAATAAATATGATGCTCCATTATGTTGATCTAAAATAATTGATAACCCCTGTCCTTGTTATCATTTAAAATTGATGAGTTGCCTTTTTTTGATACTGAATTAATTTAGTTAGATTTGTTTAATACCATACTTTCAACTTCTCTTTTTATAAGTTTACAATTTTCTCACTGTAATTGTTTTGCCCTTTTATTTCCACCAAGTTCTTATTTTTTTGGTTGCTTTTGGGAATAAAATAATGCTTAGCAGCTCAATTATTGTGTTCTTTTGAGAAAGTTATCACATTTGACTTGATCCTAATGGATCTGAGCCTCAGACTTTGGTAGTGATAAATTTAAATCTAGAAATGTATGAGGAATAACATAAACTCAACTTCTGAATATCTATGTGGCTTATGACTTATTATTTTGCTAACAAAATCTACCAATAAGATGTGAAGGTTTTTCCTTGCTGTGCTGTTTTGTGTAGCTGTGCTCCATTTTTAATAGAATCATTGCTAAGCATCCCTGGCTTTTGGCTCTCTGGGTTCCATTCATGTCAAGAACGCTTTTGATGTAGAGTGGATGAACTAAGATTGTGGAATCATGGGAGGCCCTAGGCTTGCCTGGTTCCTTGAAGTGAGCTAGATAAATATAAAATCATTCTGAATACCCAAGAAATTGATCTGATAACTGACAGAACAAACTGCACATCTGGAAGGAGAGAAGAGGTCACATCATGGAAGGTAGGAGGTGTGAAGATGTGATTGGGGGAGAAGTGGATCACAGGTGCCATGGAGGGGATGGAGTCTTGGTCACAGAAAGAGACAAGACAGATAGAGGAGCATAGAGGGGATCACATAAGGAAAACAATTCCCCAAAACCACTGATTGGAAAAATGAGAGGGGCTGATTTTCATGACTTTTAAAAAAATAACTGTGGGGTTCGAAGACCAGAATTTTAGAGGTCTGTTGTGTGGCCTGGTGGGTGCTGAGATGCTCCTGTGGGGAAGGATGACAGATAGCTCAAAGCAGGTGGGAGGATCTGAGAATCTGAGGATCCCCTGGGATGCACTGGGAGAGGTGATTCCCTCTTCTTGGAGTGCATCTGAGAGGTGGCATTGCCTCTCTTGGTATAAAGGAGCCCGTGGGCACCATTTCTCTCACCTGCCTCTCAGCATAAACTAACTTCAGTAAGCAACACAGCCCCAACAGTGGTGTAAAATGCTTACACCAAGCCCCACCCCTCTGCATGTCATAGATTTAGCTTTTCTAGGACAAGTGTGCTTGAGAACCAGTGCAGTAGGCCCCTCCGCTGGAAGACTAGCAAACCCTGCTGCCACCTCCCCCACACATGGCACTCCATGTCTGAGCAGAGAGCTCTGCAAAGCTTGAGCTTTAGTAGAAATAGCGTCAGGTCTCTTAACAAGCATACCAGAGCACACCTAGTTAAAACTCACCACATTCTGGCAAAGGTCCTAACATTCTCCACTGCAGGAATGGAGAAACTCTGCAGAGGACTGACCTGGGGAAAGAGAAGCCAAAACATAGCAGCAGAGTGCACATGGCATACACCAGAGACATTTTCTGAAGCACCAGCCTCTGGAAAATATATGACTTTTTCCTCATAAAGCCATTAATCAGGAGCAGGAAACATAACATACTTTTCTAACACAGAGAAAAAGACACAGACCTAGACAAAATGCCAAGACAGAGAATTCATCCCAAGAAAAGGTCACAGCCAGGGATCTGTCTACTTGAAACACATATATGTATGCTTGATCCAGAATTTAAACCAGCAACCATACGGATACTAGTTGGGCTGGAGAAAAGCATAGAACACACCAGGGTGTTTCTTTAAAAGACATAAGACCTAGTTATAAAAAGATAAATGCTAAATAAAAAAATGCTATGACCAAGATGCCAAACCAACTGGATGTAATGATTATAAGGGTGGAAGAAGTAGAGGAATTAATAAGTGATATAGAAGATAAAATTGTGGAAAATAATGAGGCTGAGAAGAAGAGGGAAAGAAAAATATTGGATCATGAATATAGACTTAGGAAACTCAGGAACTCCATAATAGCATTCATATAATAGGAGTCCCAGAAGAAGAGAAGGAAAAGGGGCAGGGGGTATATTTGAAGAAATTATGTCTGAAAACGTCCTTAGTCTGTGGAAAGAAACAGACACCCAAATCCAAGAATTACAGGGAACTCCCATTGAGATCAACAAAAACTAGCAAACATCAAGACATATCATACTAAAATTTACAAAATGAAGAGATACAGAAAAAAAATTCTAAAAGCAGCAATAGAAAAGAAATCCCTAACTTACAAGGGAAGACAAATAAGAATAGCAGCAATCTTTCCACAGAAACTTGGCAGGCCAGAATAGAGTGGCATGATTTATTCAGCCTGCTGAATGGGAAAAATATGCAGTCAAGAATACTTTATCCAGCAAGGCTTCATTCAGAATAGAAGAAGAAAGAAAGTTTCCAAGACAAAAATAGAATAAAAATAATAAAAATAAACTAAAGGGGTTTGTAACCACTAAATAAACCTTGAAAGAAATATTAATGGGGACTGCTTTAGTGGGAAAGAAAGACCAAATGCAACAAAGACTAGAAAGGAACAGAAAAAAATATCCAGAAACACTGATTTTATAGGTAATACAATGGCACTGAATTAATATCTATCAATAATCACTCTGAATGTAAATATTCCAATAAAAGACATAGGATATCAGAATGGATTAAAAAAAAAAAAAGACCCAACTATATGCTGTCTACAAGAGACTCATTTTAGACTTAAAGGCCCCTTTCAGATTGAAAGTGAGAGAATGGATGGAGAACCATTTATAATGCTAATAAACTTGTAAAGAAAGCCAGAGTAGCCATACTTATATCAGACAAACTAGATTTTAAACCAAAGACTGTCACAAGAGATGAAGAAGGGCACCATATCATAATAAAGAGTCTATCCAACAAGAAGATCTAAAAATTACAAATATGTATGTCCTAATTTGGGAGCATCCAAACATCTAAATTAAACATAAAGGCCATATATGAAAGACCCACAGCCAGTAACATCCTCAATGGGGAAAAACAGAGCTTTTCCTCTGTGCTCAGAAACAAGTCAGGGATGTCCGCTCTCATCACTGTTATTCAACTTAGTACTGGAAGTTCTAGCCAAATTATAGAAAGAACCCAAATGTGCAATGACTGTTGAATGGATAAAGAAGATGTAGTGTATATACATATATACACGTTGGAATATTACTCAGCCATTAAAAAGAATGAAATCTTGCCATTTGCAATGATGTGAATGGAGCTACAGTGTATTATACTAAGAGAAATAAGTCAGGGAAAGACAAATATCACATAATTTAACTCATATAGAGAATTTAAGAAACTAAACAGTTGAACTTAGGAAAAGAGACAGGGAAACCATAAAACAGGCTCTTGACCATAGAGAACAAACTGAGGGTTGCTGGAGGGAGTGGGTGGGAGAATGGGTTAAATTGGTTTTGGGTATTAAGGAGGACACTTGTGATGAGTATTGGGTGTTATATGTAAGTGATGAATCACAACATTCTACTACTGACACACTATATGTTAACTAACTGGAATTTAAATAAAAACTTAAAAAATAATGTTTTGTATATAAACAAGTATTGTCTTTACATAAGTGTGTGTGAAAGAGAATGAGAGAGGAAGTGTAAAATTGGATGTGATTGTATGTGAGTATGTATATGGAAATATGTCTATTTTGGCATTTGATAAAGTTAGAAAGAATGGATTATCAATGATTGTTTTGATAATTATATATGTATACACATTTTATTTTTAATTTTTATTTTATTAAGATTTTATTTATTTGACAGAGAGAGAGAGAGATCACAAGTAGGCAGAGAGGCATGCAGAGAGAGAGAGGGGGAAGCAGGCTCCCTGGCTCGATTCCAGGACCCTTAAATAATGACCTGAGTTGAAGAGAGAGGCTTACCCCACTGAGCCACCCAGGTGCCCCTACATTTGACTTTTTAAAGATTGGTTAAGTAGCATGCACCATAATCACACATAATAAATTTTTTAAAAATTTTATTTATTTTTTAAATTTATTTTCAGTGTTCCAGAATTCATTGTTTATGCAGTACACCCAGTGCTCATGAAATACGTGCCCTCCACAATACCCACCACCAGGCTCACCCAACTTTCCATCCCCTTCCCCTCCAAAACCCTCAGTTAGTTCCTCAGAGTCCACAGTCTCTCATGGTTCGTCTCCCCCTCCAACTTCCCCCAATTAAAACATTTAAAATGACTAGAAGAAAATAAGTCAAGCAGGAAAGGGTCTTGTAAAGAAAAGAGAAAAACCACAGATCATAAAAGACATGATTGGAAGACAACTACAGAAAAAATGTGCAAGATCTGTGCAGAAAAAAAAGAGAAAGAATTAAAATACAAGTGAAAGTTGAAAAATACTGTATGCACACATATATGAAATAATAATAGTAATATAATAATAATACATTTATATCTTTTTCATTAGTATTGCTATCCTCAGCTTTCTGTGTGGTTTCAGAACTTGTCAGATAGCCATAAGTTGACCAAGACTAAACCTGAATTTGACCTGTATTTTTCTCCACTAGCCCCCATGTCATTAGCTATGTGTCATAAGTTGGCCTCTAAGTCTATAATTTGGAACTTCAAATAATTTCCCAAAACTACAAACTTTCTCTGAGAAGAGTCCAGTTTGATATGACGTGGCCAAATCTCTAGGATGCAGCAGGATACTTTCCTCTTTCTTCTTTATATTAGTACTTCAGGTGGGGGTGGGTGGGAAGGGGTTACAACTGAATATGTTGCCAGACAACAGGCTCTGAGCCTGGGATGTCAGAGACTGAGGGGAGCTGTGTGAAGAACTGCTACACATACTCTTTTTTCCCTTCCATCTACTGTAGCCTTTGGCTGAGCTGCTATCAGTGCTTTTGGGGATGTGGGAGAGGCAGAGGACAATAGTCTCAGTTCAGAATGTGTGAGAAGAGCTGAAAACTGTATGAGGTGAAAGAAAAAGAGTCCCTGTAGTTAAATATTTCTTGGAAAGGAGCTTTATTTTGTGATCTAAGACTACATTATACCCAATAAATAGGGGGAAAGCTAACCGTTTTCTTCCTTGTCAATACTACCTCAGCAACCAAAACTTAATCTGTATTGATTGTAGAAATAGATACTAATTGTAGAGACAAGACCCAATTTTCTTTCTTTCCTTCCTCCTCACTTCCTTCCTCTTTCTTTCTTTCTTTTTCTTTCTTTCTTTCTTCTTTCTCTTTCTTCTCTCTCTCTCACTCTCTCTTTCCTTTCAAGGCTTTATTTATTCATTTGACAGACAGAGTGAATGAGAGTACAAGCAGAGGGAGAAGTAGAGGGAGAACCAGGCTCCGTGCTGAGCAGAGAGTTCGATGTGGGGCTCAATCCCAGTACCTTGGGATCATAAGCTGAACTGAAGGCAGATGCTTAACTGACTGAGCCACCCAGGCACCCCAAGACCTAATTTTCTAAGTTTACATGGGGATCTTCATAAAGCACAAATAACCAGGATAAATGGTTGACATGATTTTTGAAAGTTAAATGTTACAGCTCTTTTTGGGAAGTTTTTGCTCTCATTCTAAAGATGAATCTTAATTTAACTCTGAACATGTCTAAACTAAAATATTCCACTATCTAATTCTATTTATTCCCTGTTTTGGTTGCTACTATTCCTTTTGGTGGGGATGGGTTAAAATGACATGCTGGTTTTCAGTCAGAAGTTTTTGACCATGTAAAAGTCTTTATTCAAATGAAGGAGCTGAACATCTCCTGGGAACATTACTCACATTTTTGAGGCATAAATACAAAGATATATCACATTTGAGCCAGTGATCTCAAATCCAACTGTGTCTTAACATAGTGGGAAAAGAAAAAAAAAACCCATGAACTAGAAATAGTGAGATTTTTTAAAAATATGAATGATATTTAAGTATATTGCAATATGCAATTTTAGGAATCATTTTTTGTAATAATATACCTTAGTAGAGAAGAAAAAGAATGAGAGATGTTGGCTTTCTACCCAGATGAATTTAGAAGCAAATGTATAACATTAATGAAAATAATTAGATACTTGTAACTCCCTTTGCTGTACCAGCTAGAATTATAGTAAGATCCTCCAGAGTGCTTCTGACTGTTTGTCATTTAATCTGGTCCAGAAATGAATATTCATACCTTAAGGTCATTTTGCTCTTTACCCCTCACATCTATTAAAAGTAACTTGATAATATGTTGATGGGTACAGAAATCATTATTCCTTTATTTGATCCAGATACTTCTTACTGTTTTGAGTGAACAGTTAATTTTTTAAAAAAGATTTTATCTATTTATTTGAGACAAAGAGAAAGAGAGAGAGAGAGAGATGGGGGAGGGGCTGAGGGAGAAGGACAAGCAGACTCCTGCTGAGTGGGAACCCAACATGGAGCCTGATGAAGGCATTAATCCCCAGAACCCGAAATCATGACCTGAGCTAAAAAGTCAGATGCTTAACCAACTGAGCCACCCAGGTGCCCCAACAGTTATTTTAAATTTTAAAGACTTTCTAAGTAACTACTTACAGGAAAGAACAGTAGAAAACAATAGAATTCCCCCCCCCCAAAAAAAAAGGGTGAAGGATGAGAAATTTAGTAAGAAGAAGAGGGAAAAAAGCACCAAAATGGCTCAGTTGTAGATGAATGTAATGTGCACTGAACTAGACTTGGTGTCAGATATTTGGAGTGTCAGAAGTTTGGGATGAGTCTCAGCTCAATTTTCATGTTCTAGATGATGTTCAGAATCTTAGTTTCTTCAAGATTATGGATTTTAAAAGAAATTTTGCACGTAATGTGCTTATAAATGTAAAGTTATCACTCCTTTTTCTTAATTTCCAAAAGAATATTTGTTTGTTTTTTCTTTTTTCTTTATTTACCCTTGGATTAAAAAAAACCTGTGGGGATTAACTATTTCCATAAGGATAGTCCAAAATAATGGTGGTATTGTTTAGTTTAATGAAATTTAAAATATATCAAAAAATCAGAAGACTGATATTTCTTTAATTTATTTATAAGATTCACAGTTTGTTCTTGAAAAGCAAATAGACCACTTTCTTCTTTGGTTTCCTATTGTAACTACAGAAGATAATTATTTTTAATCAACATATTGCCATACTTTTCTATGGAAAAAGATATAAAAGTTAAGCAAGGCAAGTTTTACTCAGTTCTTTAATTTTTTTTTTAAGATCTTATTTATTTGTCAGAGAGAGATTGAGAGTGCACATGCAAGGGGAGCAGCAGGCAGAGGGATAAACAGGCTCCCCACTGAGCAAAGAGCCTGATGCAGAACTTGATCCCAGAACCCTGGGATCATGACCTGAGCCGAAGGCAGGTGCTTAACTGACTGACCACCCAGGCATCCCACAGCTCCTTAAATTTTTGTATTCACAGCAGCATTCCACTTGCCATCATGTTTCAGTTAACTGCTCTCTGCCAATATAGGAATCAGCTGACTTTTGCTTTTTGCTTTTTGTTTTCTATATTACCTGAAACAAAACTGAGTAAATTAGTAATTCTTTTGTTCTCTTCAGTTTATTCTGTTAGGTATTCGTTTAATATGTGTAATGATCAAATATGATGATATATAAAAATAAGTATCCATATTTAATATGTATATAGATATAGAAAATCATTGTCACTATAGTATAATATTCTGAAAATAAGGAGTACACTAGAATTTCTATTTATTCTACTAGTTATCCAAAGTATACCCGCCCCCCACATCTCTGTCATTATCTCTTGTGAGGTTCAAGGGTCCCTAAGACTACTCTTAGTTCTGAAATCACCTAGGACTTTGAGCATTCTCAGGTTTACTAATTTGTTAGTAGAACTAGCAGAACTCAGCAAGGCTGTTTTACTCATGGTTATGGTTTATTTTAGTAAAAGGATAAAGATTAAAATTAACCAAGAAAAAGTACATAAGGCAGAGTTCAGGACAGTTATATAGAACTGTCCATTGTCCTTTCCCAGGAGTTGTGCAGAGAGCATTTAATTCTCCTAGCAATGATGTATGACAATTTGCATAGAGTATTGTCAACTATGGAAGATCACTAAGATTTGGTATTCAGAATTTTAATTGGGGTTCAGTCACACACACGTGCTGATCTCAGTCTCTGGTCTTTCCAGAGGCCAAATTGATACCATGGCCTAAGGCTACCATGTAAGCAAAGACATTTTTATCAGACAGGAAATTCTAATGCCTAAGAGTCGCCTCCCAGAAGGCAAGGGAAAAGGCCAGACCTCTCTCTGAACATTGTTAATTCTTTACTGTACAACTCCTGATTTTGTGTAATCATCACTTTGCTTCTCGATGACTACAAAAACTGAAAGTCTCCGTTTCCCTTATATTCCCTAGAATCTTTTCCATCAAGAAACCAAAAATATTTTTAAAACATAAGCAGATCTGTCCCTCTCCTTGTTTAAAATGCTCTGTTAACTTTTCATTACACTAGGAATAAATTCCAAACTCCTTTCCATGGCCTACAAATTCACCATAATAATTCAGAGTGGGCCTCTGCATTCACAGATACTACAATCCCCCAGCTTCTTGGATGGTTAACTTTTTAAAAATCCCTCATAGCATATTTTTTTTTTTTAAGATTTCATTTATTTATTTGACAGAGAGATCACAAGTAGGCAGAGAGAGAGGGGTAAGCAGGCTCCCTGCCAAGCAGAGAGCTTGATGCGGGGCTCCAGCCCAGGATTCTTAGACCATGACCTGAGCTGAAAAGAGAGGCTTAACCCACTGAGCCACCCAGGCACCCCCATCATATCTTCTTGAATACTGTGTGTTCATAGTGATCTTTCTCTCATTGTGTTTATAGTTAGTGGCTTTCTTCTCCAGTCATTGCTGAACACATTACTACATCCTGTCATTTTCCTGACACTCATTATGAGCAGATACTGTTCTGTTTACCTTTTTAGTATCTGTCTTTCTCTACTAAAACTAAGTGTCCTGAGAGCAGTAACACTGTCTTTTTCTTTGGCACATTAAAACAGCCATTGGCACATAGCATTGACTCAGTAAATATTTGTTAAATGCCTGGCATGCTGACTGGTTCTTGTCCATTGGTTTCTTGGCATTGATCTAGTTCCTTTCCTTTATGTGCCATTTCACAAACATCATGTTTTAAACTACATCTTACAGTCAGGTTACATTTTAGTGATACATTTGATTCTGCCAAATCATATTTGTCAAAATTGTAAAGGCTGCATTCATTTATACTCATTCATATGAGTAGAAATACTCATATTACACATTCAATGAATTTGTGAAATCTAAATATCTAGAATGGCAATTAGAGGCTTCCATGGAGTTCAAACACTAAAATAAAACATTGCTAGGAAGAAAGGATCGTGATACGGGGTTTCAAACAGCATAGCTTCTTAGTAAATTTTCAAAATTTATTAAGAATTTTGTTTTGGTTCATTTTGTTATTTCCTAGGATACTGTCTGCTTAGCAGACACATTTTCTCTCAGTATATTTAAAGTAACATCTTTGATAGCTGCCATAGGGTCACTCAAAACAGAACAAAAGAGTGCCTTATTCTTCAGCTTAGTCCCTGGATGAAGAGTTTCATAGCAGGTATGCTTCTTAGAAAATGTCTAGACATGCATATTACACTTCATTCTGCCTTCTATGACAATTATTAACACATCCCATCTGTCTTTATAAGTTTTTTTTCCCCATTAACTGTCAGTCAATTGGATGCAGTAGATTTTCCCTACAAGTATTATTTGTAAGCAATATTTCACTTTAATCAATAGGTGAACAGCTCAGTTTAAAAATTATCAATGGCATTTTAAAAGCTTGGTGAGTTTGAGAGCTCAGTTACCAGAATATATTTTATGGACTAATCACTGGTCTTGTAGATTCTACAAACAAATCATATTCAATTCAATGACTTGACTGTTATAGACTTATAAAATATTTATTTCTCAGTAACCAATAATTTAAAATATTTGAAGGTGGCTTATATGTACTTTAATCAATCCTTCTTATTAATGTAAAGAGTTTGGGACTCTATAAACCAATACATAAGTGGGTTAAAATTCACAGTATATTTTAGTTATCATATTGTTATTCAAAGCTGCTTTTTAAAAATTTTTGAGGTTCATAATTCCAGAATTATTAATTTAAATCTAATAGTTGTTTTGTTACTCATGTTAAGTTCAAACCTTATTTTTCTTTTTTTAAACTTTTAATTTTTTATCAACATATAATGTATTATTAGCCCCAGGGGTACAGGTCTGTGAATCACTAGGTTTACACACTTCACAGCACTCACCATAGCACATACCCTCTCCAATGTCCATAACCCAACCACCCTCTCCCTACCCCCCTACCCCCAGCAACCCTCAGTTTGTTTTGTGAGATTGAGAGTCACTTATGGTTTGTCTCCCTCCCAATCCCATCTTGTTTCATTTTTTCCTTCCCTAACCCCCAAACACCCCACTTTGCCTCTCAACTTAATCATATCAGGGAGATCATATGATAATTGTCTTTCTCTGATTGACTTATTTTGCTCAGCATAATAACCTCTAGTTCCATCCACGTGGTCACAAATGGCAAGATTTCATTTCTTTTGATAAGCCTTATTTTTCTGATAGAGTCACACATCCATAATTTCATTCTGCAATTTACTTAAATTTTATCTATAGTTTTACAACAAATTATAGGCCTCTGAAAATTAGATACTCTTACCCCAACCATGCCACATTTTCCAAGTATTATATTATCTCCTTTCTTCCCTGACTCCTCTACAATAATGTCTTTTCTGCAAGTGATTTTATTATTGTTTCAAGTTCCTTAGCTTAAAAAAATGTACTATTCTTTTCCACTTCATGCTTTCCTCCTCCATAGCTAAATAGTATTATTAGACCTTCCCCACAATATCTTGTTTGGCCTTTACTCTCCAAGCTTTACTGCTCATCACAGTAAAGAACTAGATTACCTCATAAAATTCCTGCATTGGTTTCCCAGTTTGTTGTTTGGATAGACATAACATTTCATTGAACATGTAGGACACTACTCTTTTGCTCAAATATCTCCCACTTAATCTGACCCCATTTATCTTTAGTTATTTATTTACCTTATCCATTTTTAAAAAGTAGGTTATATGCCCAACTTGCGGCTCTAATTCACAACCCTTGGACAAGAGTTGCATTCTCTACCACTGATCGAGCTGAAAGCCCCAACAAGTTTTTTTTTTTTTTTTTTTTAAAGTAAACTCTATACCCATAATGGGGCTTGAATTCACAACCCCAAGATCAAGAATTGCATGTTCCACCAACTGAGCCAGCCAGGTACCCCTTATCCATTTCTAATATAAACTCTTTACCTCAGCTCAGTTTAAGACCCTCACTATCATCCTCTGCCTTCTCTCTTCTTAGAGCTACCTCTCTAATGGGGGTCAGTAGGTCTGTTGCCAAAGGAATGAGTAGGCACAATTTCTGTCACATGTTCCAAAGCAGATGGGACCACCTCCAGAACCATGGTTGAGCAGGACAGAAGCTTGGTTATGAAACCATCTCTGCATCTACAGATATTAGGCCTGTTAGCTGGGGTGCAAGTGGATGTCACTTCCCTGAGCACAACTCCTGCCAGGTCCATGGGTGGGTTCCTGGGTGGGAAGAGGCACCTCTGGACCACATGAGAGTGAGGCTGAAGCCAGATCACAGAGCTGTTTCAGGGCCCACAGACAGTGGGCCTGTTACTGGGGGCACCAATGGACATGGTTCCTCCTGGGTCCTTTAGTGGGTAAGACTATGGATAAATAGGGCTGGAGCTGAGTTCACAGTAGGTCCACGGCTGGCATCACATGCATGCCAACAGGTGCGCCACTTGGGTGTGGTGTACTGCCTGCTCACTCTTGGGTTCCACTGGTGTTTTACAATCTCTTGCCTGGATCTAAGGTCCCGAAAAAGGTACTTTTGTTTATGGATGACTGCCAAATTGTTGTATCTATGAGGGAATGAGGGCTGGGGACTTCCTATTCTATCATCTTGCTAACATCAATTCATACATATAATTTCAAATACTGCAGCACACTAATTTTAACTTGTAAAATTTTTGTGGAGGAAAATTACATTTTCAAAAGAATTGGCTGCTTAACTATAGCCTTGTATTTGCAATACAAATGATGAAAGATGCCTTAAGTTTGGAAGCGGATATTTGCCATCCTCCTCCCACTTCTAAGATGTGCACATACTTTCACTTCTGCCTCTTTTTACATTCTGGTCTCTTCCTTTCTTATGAATGGAATAAAAGGAAGGAAAAGCACTTATCTGAATTGCAAAGGCTGTGCTGCATGCAATAAGATAAGATTCACCTTCACTTGGCTAGGTCACTCATCAGCTGTGTAATGCTAGGGGACTTTGAACCAAGTTGAAGGTCATATGTTCTATCTATTATGCTAAGTATAATAAGGTCTTCATAGGATTGTAGTGAGGACTAGAATAAGGGCACATAGTAGTAGGAATGCCCAAGCTTTCCAGTTATAATAATAATTATTGTTATTACTAGTGTGGATCACAAAAGTCTGTATTGAATTAGGAAATGTTAAGGATTTTGACTTTTTCATATTGTACTTACTTTATATTGTATGTCCTTACTCAAGACAAGCACGGATGAGTTCCAGTGTCATGCAGACTATCATCAGGATTTAGGGGACAGTACAATACAGAATTTAATTGACTCTGAAATCCTTCTATTTCCCTTCCTGAATCTTCTCTTCATTTTATTTTATTTTTTTTTATCTGCTTCACATATACTTGTTATTTTTTTGTTGCTCTTTGGCTAACTTTAGTTCATATACTCTTTGAAACTTGCTGTATTATTTTATTCTCCAAATTTATCCCATCACTACCTAAATTAGAATTCTCTTTTCCTGGGCGTGCCTGGGTAGCTCAGTTGGTTAAGTGGCTGCCTTTGGCTCAGGTCATAATCCCAGGGTCCTGGGATGGAGCCCTGCATCAGGTACCCTGTTCAGTGGGGAATCTGTTTCTCTCTCTCTTCTTTAACCCCCTTTCCCCCACTCATGCTCTCATTCTTTCTCCCTCAAATAAATAAAATCTTTCTTTAAAGATTTAATTTATTTATTTGACAGGAGAGAGACAGTGATAGAGGGAACACAAACAGGTGGAGTGGGAGAGGGAGAAGTGGGCTTCCCGCTGAGCAGGGAGCCCAATGCTGGGCTCAATCCCAGGACCCTGGGATCATGACCTGACCCAAAGGCAGCCACTTAATGACTGAGCCACCCAGGTGCCCCAAATAAATAAAATCTTAAAAAAAAAAAAAGAATTCTCTTCTGAATTGCATAGCAATTGCATTGCATAGCAATATACCACCTAAGTAAGAAGTAAGAAATAATTAAGGTAAAGAGAGACATCTTCCTCCTTTCTGTATGGGAGAAGTATATTTTAGAAGTGGACCTTGATAATTTATATAAATTACTAATTGTAATACATCTTAGAAGGAGTGTCTTAGACCTTTAAAAATCTCTTCTGGACCCATTGTCCCTTTCTTCTATTTTAGTTGATTTATGTCTCTACTATTAAAAAAATCTTCCAGCCTTTAATTATATCAGCAATTATGTCTGCTTTTCACATTATTTTCAAGGCTTTCTCTTGGTTCAAATGCCATGTTTCATTGAGCTTGGTCATATTTATAAAAGGCAGAGATTTTTCTCGTGTTCTCTAGCTCATTACAAAAATTCACCATGGTGGTCTAAGTGTTCCTACTGCCTTGAACAAATGCCTCTTTCCTTGAATCCCAAAGTTTGTTTGTTTGTTTAATATATATAGTTTCTGGTTTACCTGTCCAACTTTAAATTTATGAGGAATGGTATTAGTTAGGTGCAGTTCTTTTCTTATGGCTGGAAATTGTTAAATAATCTATGATCTTTTAAAATTAAAGGAGTAAGAGCTGTGAAGAGTAAAACAAATTCCAAAGCTCAGAATTTCAGGCTTTAAAATATTAGCAAAATCCAGTTTTTTCTTTTTCACAAAACTGTGTTTTTCTATGATGAATAAAACAATGTTTTCCCAAAGAATATACTTTTTCAACAGGTGATCAAGTGACATGGATCGGATACTACGGCTTAATATATAACCTGGTGAAAATGTTATGGGAACTTCGGGGAGATGATGAGCAGGACGGATTTAGAAACAAAATATGGCAAATATTACAGAAAACAAAGGATCATGAGAAAGATGGGCGAATCCATAATGGCATATATATAGCTCAGGTAAGATAAAGGCCAAGGCAATAAATTGGTACTTATATTATCAGGTAGTGTTTGTCCTTTCTCTGCAAGGAGAAGAGAATGTCCATATTCAGTATCAGCTGAGAACACTGTTTTTAAAATTTAACATTGATCTCTGTTTAGTTAAAGATAAGAGGGTTGGCAATCTTCTGACTAAGAAGCTTGAAGAGAGGAGGTGATTTTGGGGAAGAATAATCATTTTGCTTTGGGTTTGTGCCCAAGAGACATTTTAAGTATGCTAACCACCCTGTTTGCCCAGGTTAGCCTGGGTCTATGCCTAAATTTTCCAAGTTTCTTATTAGTAGTGAATTAATTCACTCTCAAAGGTGTCTCAGTTTGGATGGTAAATTATTTAGTTATCTTGCTTTTAAGTTTTTCCTTCCAGCATTCAATAATACACATCACAAATCTAGATTCACTAATACTACTTTTTTTCTTTAAAGTTAAATATGTATTTTACAAGTTCTTGGTTTTTCTTGTTCTAGTTGAATGACTATAGATAATTTTTCTTCACATTCAAAGAAAATCATTATGACATTAGCTATCCATTCTTCATGAAATGTAAATTTGATTTTCCAGAATGCTTTAACTATATGGTATCCTATGATATTTTTAAACTCCCACCATCTATTTTTCTTTTCTATGTCTTATTTTGAGCCAGGTTAATTTGTTTGTTACCCTAAAGCACACTTTTTTCCTGTCACTGAAGCTTCTGGTTTTTTCTTGCTTTCACATTTGCAATTATCCTAACACTCTTAATATCCCATTTTCTAATAATAATTAGGAATGTGAATTCATGTTAACAAGTAAGAAGAGCAAATGATGAATTAACTGTGCCTAATGGGTTGTCAAAGCATATGGCACAGGGGCGGGGGACATGATTGCAACACAGAACACCTATACTCCAGATTCTTAGTAGGAAACAAAACCTTAAACTCCTTGTTTTTCTTTTTCTTTTTTTTTAACTTTTTTTTTTTTTAAGATTTTATTTACTTAGAGAGAGAGTGAGAAAGAGCATGAGAGGGGAAAAGGTCAGAGGGAGAAGCAGACTCCCCAGGGAGCTGGGAGCCTGATGTGGGTCTAGATCCTAGGATTCCAGGATCATGACCTGAGCTGAAGGCAGTCACTCAATGGAGCCACCCAGGTGCCTCTTGTTTTTCAACAATAAATCTGACTTGGAGTAAAAATCTTTATGGAGGACTATCTAAAAACATTAGACTTCTAATATTTTCTTATAGAGGAGAAAATCAAGAGCTGTCCACTTGAACTGCATTGGTTTAGATTGCATGGGCTTGCTTTTATGCAACCATGCTTCAGTTTTATTCTTAGTTGTGGACAGAACATAGAAAGAAAAATAAAACAATAATTACTATTGTATCTATTACAATGATGACCACTATATCACCCAGTATCCTCTTTTTTGATATTTAGTTTCATGTGCTCTCTGAACCTTATTATTATTTTGTATAAGCTACTCAATAAAGTTTTTAAAAAATGAGAGTCAAATTTTGGCTAAGCTTCTAAAAAGAAATAGAGGACAGTATGACTTCATCTCACTCAGTCTTATTATTTTCTTTTTGTTTTTTTCATTTTTTATGAATTCTCAATTATTCATATTATTCTCTGGTTTTGCATCTTTTTTTATATGCCACTTCACATCTCAAATGGATTGTATACCGTCAACAAATAAATAAGGCCACTCAAATTTGTCATTTCTATAATTAGAATCCTATTCATGTGCCTGTTTGCAGTCATTTGGTATAGGATAATCTTTCTTCAAAATTTTAGTAAATATCTATAGACAGTTATATTTGAAATTCATTATGTCAGTTAATCAGACATAGCAAATATTTTTTAGTTGCTAGATCCAAGGAAAGACCTATTACTGAAGCAGTCAGCTCTGAGAATCAAGGAATAAACAAAAGTATAACTAGATGTGCTGGGTTTTTTTTTTTTTTTTTTTTTTTTTTTAGTGCTTAGTGAGAAGACTTCTAAAGGACGCTTTCATTCATTTGAAATAGTAAATGTGTGGGAAGGCAAGTTTTCCTCAGAGAAAAATCTAAACTATAAATTTATTTTTTTTAAAGATTTTTTATTGACTTATTTGAGAGAAAGAGAGAATGTGTGTGCAGAGGAGAGGGAGGAGTGGCAGAGAAAGAGGGAGAAGCAGGCTCCTTGCTGAGTAGGTAGCCTGCCATGGTGCTAGATCCCAGGACTCTGGGATCGTGACTTGATCCAAAGGCAGATGCTTAACCAACTGAGCCACACAGGTGCCCCTAAACTAGAAATTTCTAAAGGCAGTTATATTAAGTTAGATATAGTACATATTTAATATAAGAAATACTTATTTGCATTAGAGAGATGAACTAAAATATACAATTCACTCTAGATCTATATTATCTAAAAGTTAGGTAGAGAGAGAGAGAGATTTGCATTATTAAAGGAACAAATACATGATTTATGGATATAAATGATAGAATGGCTAGCTAGAGACTTTGAAATATCACTTAAATTAGTTTAAATTCCTTTATTTAATATTGATACTACAAGTATATGTGCTAAAAAATTATATAAAAATTTTCACCAAATTCAGTAGAAAATATGAAATAAATATGTACACATTGAGTCCTAAATCTATTTTGCCATGCTGAAGTCTATGGAAAACACAAAGAAATCCCAAAAATGTCCTTTACACAGTAATCTTTAGTGTCTCATTCAAGAGACAGAAGATTCAGAAGATGGAATATTATATGGGACCCCAGGTGGCTCAGTCAGTTAAGTGTCTGCCTTCATCTCAGGTCAGGATCTCAGGGTCCTAGGATGGAGTCCTGTGTGGTCAGGCTCCCTACTCAGTGGTCCCTCTCCTTCCATCCTCCATCCCCCGTCTACCTGCCCCTTCCATGCATGCATGCATGTACTCTCTCTTGCTCTCAAATAAAATCTTTTTTTTTTTTTTTTAAGAAGATGGAATATTACCTATATGGCTAGTCCCATCAAATTTCATGGTACACAGTGGGAGTTCAGGTCAATGTTTTGTCTCTAACTTTTTCCTTATATTAATGAGGAATACATTGTTGTCATCTTTAAGTAGTACTTTAAGTAGTACTTTAGCTGGAAACTTAATGATGAGTTTTGCTCCCTGACTCAAGGGAGCAGAGTCAAGGAGTGTATCTCATAGATAAGAAAGTGTGAGCTGAGCAGAAATAAGAACACTGTGTAAGAAAAAGCCTTTGGTTTACCTGCCTAGTTGGAGAAAAAAAGGTTTAGGTTGAACAGTAGTAGGCATTACATTTGAAAGTTATGTTTGGGTTACCATGCTAATGTCTTAGAAACTTAGAGATGGTTTAATAAAAATAGAAATGCTAAGTAAAACAATTAGTTAATTTTGGGAGAAAATTTTTCTCTTTTTTTAATTTTTAAAAATTTTTAATAAACATATAATGTATTATTAGCCCCAGGGGTACAGGTTTGTGAATCGGCAGGTTTACACGCTTCACAGCACTGACCTAGCACATACCCTCCCCAATGTCCATAACCCAATCACGCTCTCCCTATCCACCTCCCCCCAGCAACCCTCAGTTTGTTTTGTGAGATTAAGAGTCTCATGATTTGTGGGAGAAAATTTTTCTTATTGAATTTTAATAGGTGGGTAATTTGTTTTGGGTAAAATCATGTATACATTTCTTTATATCTTTTTAAAATAATGAATTATTATCTTGAAACTTTTAGTACATAATTAGAGTAATTGTCCCCAATTTATTTAAGACTCCCTATATTCACATCCCTGGCATGATTCTTCTATACTCAAAGACTTGACTTGACCACATGACTTGATTCGGACAGTAAGGCAATACCAATGTTACACAAGTGGAGATTTTTTAAAAACATTATTTATTTATTTTTAAAATTTTATTTATTTATTTGAGAGAGAGAGAGTGTGTGTGTGTGTGAGAGAGAGAGAGAGAGAGTCAGTGTTAGGGGTAGGGGCAGAGGCAGAGGAAGAAGCAGAATCCCTGCCTAGCAGGGAGCCAAATGTAGGGCTCAAGCCCAGGACCCTGGGAACATGATCTGAGCCATAGGCAGATGCTTAAAGACTGGGCCACCCAGACGCTCCCAAATGGAGATTTTAAAATTGCTTATGGAGGGCGCCTGGGTGGCTCAGTGGGTTAAGCCGCTGCCTTTGGCTCGGGTCATGATCTCAGGGTCCTGGGATCGAGTCCCACATCGGGTTCTCTGCTCAGCGGGGAGCCTGCTTCCTTCTCTCACTCTCTCACTGCCTGCCTCTCTGCCTACTTGTGATCTCTGTCAAATAAATAAATAAAATCTTTAAAAAAAAATCTTAAAAAAAATAAAAAATAAAATTGCTTATGGAATGGGGCCTGCCCTTTCTTTTTCTCTTGGAACACTGTAACTGTCATGGGAACAAACCCAAGTTACCCAGTTGGAAGATGAGAGACAATATGGCACAGAGACAAGCCATCCTAGTTGATCCACTGCCCCTCCCCACCCCAGCCAAAAAGTAACCAGTTCCTGGCTACAGACTCATGAATGAGCCTAGCTAAGACCAGAGGAACTGATCTGCTGTGTCTATCTTAAATTGTTGACCTAACTGTGGTCTAAAGAAATAGTTGTGTTAAACCTCTAAGTTTTGGGTGATTTTTTTTTTTTTTGACATAGTAAGAGTTGCATATGTGAGATTTTAGTCAGCTAAATTATTTAATATAAATGTTTCTTTCGTTTTTATCATTTTTAAAGGCATTGATAATAATAGACTTGTTGAGCGCTTACTGTGTGCCATGTGCTAAGCACTATATGCATTAATTATTTAATCCTCATAAAAACTGTATGTTATTTGTATTTTCATGCTCCTGATTTTATAGATGAGGAAATTGAAATTTTAAATAAGGACATTTAAATTTTTGAAAGATGAAGTAACTTGCCCATGGGTACTGTGGTAAATTAAATTGTTTGCTTTTTCTAAAGTTGAACAATCATTGCAGTCCTGGAATGAAAACACTTGATGATGATGTAATATCACTTTTAATATTGTCATATTTACTTTGATAATATTTTGCTAAAGATTTTGCATCTGTATAAATTTTTTTTTCTTATAATGTTTTCTATAAGGTTTTTCATCAGAGTTACGCTGTATCTATGCAATAAATTGGGAAGTGATTATCTTTTTTCCCCTGTTCCCTGGGAGAATTTTGTAGTGTGGTCATAATGTCTTCCTTAAAAATTCTGTAGTATTTGACAATTTGTCAAAAATACATACAGAAAAGTTTTAATTGTAACATCTTTTTTTTTTCCCCCCCGAGAGAGTAAGCAGCAGGGGAGGGGCAGAGGGAAGAAGGAGAGAAAAAATCTTAAGCAGGCTCCACACCCAGCACGGAGTCCAGTGTGGGGCTCAATCTCATGACCCAGAAATCAAGAGGCTGATGCTGGACCAGATGAGCCACCTGGGTGCCGTGTGGAATTCTTTTATAGTTGGGTACCTTCCTAGACTTTAATTCTCCTTGCATCAGTTATTTTTTCTAGGAATTTCATGTGATATTTTATGAAGTTGCTCACAATATCTTTCTATAATATCTCAGTGTCTTTAGGATCTGACATGATATTCCCTTCTTCATTCCTGACTATTACTATTTTTGCTTTTGTTCTCTTTTTAATCTATCATGCTAAGGATTTAATCAAATTCTTTGTCCTTTGAAAAACAACTTTCAGGGCACCTGGGTGGCTCAGTCAGTTAAGTATCTGACTCTCTCTCTCTTTTTTTTTAAAGATTTTTATTTATTTATTTGACAGAGATCACAAGTAGGCAGAGAGGCAGGCAGAGAGAGAAGGGGGGAAGCAGACACCATGCTGAGCAGAGAGCCCAATGCAGGCTATTCCAGGACCCTGGGATCATGACCTGAGCTGAAGGCAAAGGTTTTAACCCACTGAGCCACCCAGGGGCCCCAAGTATCTCACTCTTGACTTTGGCCTGGGTCATGATTTCAGCGTGGTGAGATTGAGCCCCGAATCCAGCTCGGTGCTCAGCATGGAGTTTGAGATTCTCTCTCTCCCTCTGCACCTCCCCCCATTCATGTGTGCACTCTCTAAAAGAAATCATCTTTAAAAAAGTTTTAAAAAACCTTGACTCTCTTGATACTGATACTCTATTTTATATTTTCTCTAATTTCTAATTTTATGTTTTCTTTAATATCTGGTAGTAAATTAGTATTTCCTTCCACTAGTTTCCTTGCATTTAATGTGTTGCTCCTTTTCCAAAATTACTTAACTGTGTTCCTTGTCACTGACTTGCAGCATTTTTCTAACATATGATTTTAATACTTTTAATTTCCTTCTCTACCTTAATTTAGGTGTATCCTGGAAGTTGTGATAAGTAATATTTTAATTATTCAAATCAAAAGTTTCTAATTTCTACTATTATTTCTATTTTTAAGCCACAGTTTACTCAAGTTCGTGACTTAATGTCCACACATATGGAGGTTTTGTGGTTACTTATGATTTTGATTTCTAGTTCAATTCTACTGTGCTCAGTGATGATGCTCTTATTTTATTTTAATTTATTTATTTGACAGAGAGAGATCACAAGTAGTCAGAGAGTGAGAGAGAGGGAAGCAGGCTCCCTGCTGAGCATAGAGCCTGATGCGGGGCTCGATCCCAGGATGCTGGAATCATGACCTGAGCTGAAGGCAGCGGCCCAACCCACTGAGCCACCCAGGTGCCCGATCCTCTCATTTTAAAATGTTCTTCTTTATAATAAGTGTACCTTTTGGTTGTGAGTGTAATTGTGGTAGCTTTCTTTTATGAGGGGTCTTTTGATTAGTGTTTGCATATCTATTTCCATCTTTTTATTTCAAGCTCTCTGAATCTTTTTATGTTTAGCTCTTTGGAGAAGCAGTATTTTTTTTTTAACCTAAAGATTATGGTCTTTAAATTTCAATGTTTATTCTGTTTACATTTAATATCATTATAATATATGTGTTTATTTCTACATATTGTTATTTACCATTCTATTTGTACTTCCTTTCCTTTTTTAAATCTCATTTTTTGCCTTTTTTGGGAAGATTTTTTTATACCATTTTATTCCACCCCCTTTATTTGTCTGATGGTTACACCTTTTCCTTGTTACCAAAGATGTTACAAGGTGAATCCTTGTGTTATTGAAGTCTAATATAAAGAAATTTAATATTTTCCTAGGCCTTAAACTGTCTCAAAATATTTTAACTTTGGGGCACCTGGGTGGCTCACTTGGTTAAGTGTCTGCCTTTGGCTCAGGTCGTGCATGATCCCAGGGTCCTGGGATCTAGTCCTGCATCTGGCTCCTTGCTCAGTAGAGAGTCTGCTTCTCCCTCTGCCTGCTGCTCCCCCTGCTTGTGCTGTCTCTCTCTCTCTGACAAATGATAAAATCTTTAAAAAAATATTAACTCCACTTATTTCTCTCTACTTACATAATCTTCCTGTTGAACATTTTAATTGTGTGTATATATGGATGTTATGTGTGCATGTGTTTACAGATATCGATATATTATTATTTTTTACACTCAATATTCTTTAAATTTACCCACATATTTGCATGTTTCTTTCTTTACCCTTCCTTCTTGAATCTCTGACCTTCTGCATGGCATTCTTCTTCTTCTGCTCAAAGAAAACCCTTTCATATTCTTTTAGTAAGAATCTCCTGGTGTCTAATTTTATTAATTTTCATTTACTTGAAGATGTTTTTATTCCATTTAAATCTGAAGGGGAGGGGCGCCGGGGTGGCTCAGTGGCTTAAAGCCTCTGCCTTCGGCTCAGGTCATGATCTCAGGGTCCTGGGATCGAGCCCCACATTGGGATCTCTGCTCAGCGGGAAGCCTGCTTCTCCCTCTCTCTCTCTGCCTACCTCTCTGCCTAATTGTGATCTTTGTCTGTCAAATAAATAAAAAAAAAATCTTTAAAAGAAAGAATCTGAAGGGTAGTTTTATAGGCTAAGAATTCTGTGTTGGTATCAAAATGATATAAAGTTAAGTTCTAATCAATTTTTCTGTTTATTCTGAGGTTCTTTGCACCCCTAAAATGGAGTTCTTTGCATCATTTTTATGACTTTGGTCATAAAGGTTTTTTTCAGTTTATTATTAGATTATATTTTCCTAATGTTCAATTGCATATTAACATGTCTGTAGTGGGTTTCAGGAATAATAATGGCCAAATGACCAAAGTGGCCAAATGACCAAAGTGATTAACATCTATACAGTTCTCAGTTTTTCTCTCTGTGGTCTCTGTGCTCTGTTCTTGTGTTACTCCTATGTGATCTTCTTTCCTAAATTCCACAGATGATATTCATTCCCTTTCATGCTTAATTTCTCTGAGAAAAATAATATTCATATTGATTTCAGATTTTAAAGAATGCCTTTTTAAGGGAGTTAATTAGTGATGCTGTAGAATATGTTACACAACTAAACTTCAGGTATCTGAATAAGACAAAAACAAAATGATTTAAAAAAGGAGGAGCACATTTGGACTAATGTCTTACAGCGAATATTTTGATTATATTAAAATCATGCTTTCTTGTCTGGAATAGTCTGAACACTTTCTATATAACATCGTTGAAGTGTGTTTAATTTTACAGGACATGTGCATGGTAAAATCAAGGTTTCCTTTTCTTTTTTTCTTTCTGACACTAACTTGGCAACACTTACATACAGTAATAAAACTACAAAGGTTATTTATTTCTAAACCTATGAAGGCTTGTGTCTCAGATATTTCCACCTAAAACAAAATATTTATTCTACTTTTATTTCAGTTGATGCAGATGTCTATGCTTATAGGACAACCTTTGTTTATTCTTTCCCTCCTAACACCTTGATGCCAGAAGCTTTCATCATGTAAGGTCATTGCTGTATTACCTACACAGAATGAAACAAAGCCTTAATGATAAACTATTGTGTACATTACATTGGGAAGGATTTGTTTCAGAAGGATTGAATATACTTCCATGTTTATGGATTAAGTAGAAATTTTCTCTTTTTATACTTTAAAAGTAAATGTGCAATTCATATGATAAACTATTGAATTTAATGAATAAAATTTTGTACTTAATACCTCAATTTATCTGCATCCCTGATAAATCTTTAACTAACTATACTATATACTCTCATGTCTTGCATGTTTTTTAAATCCAGAATAGCATCCTATCATCTATAAATCTTGTTATATCTGTTTATGTAATTTGATGCTTAATGGAGGTTACAGGAGAGGTGAAATATTTAATAGAGTATTTGAAATGAAAAACAATTCTAAATAGATCTCTAAACATGAAACTTCATCTGACAAAAGCAATATAAACCCAACTGTTGCCTGAGAATTTGGGAAAGAAATAAAAAACTGTCATATAGTCATAGTGGCATAATAAACAAATGTTAATTGATGTGCTTTGTTTGAAATACTTCCAGGGAGACTTGCAATGAGCAAGGCTCTTCTGTACAGGCAATTCAGCAGCATATGTTGGCACATCTAGGAAAAGTCATCAAGTATAAATGCTTTCTTCCATCTGGTATATGACCTAAAATATCAAAAAGAAATATGTAAAGCTAAAATGAATATGTGACTTTATTCAGTGTACCTTTGACTCACCAGGTAATGCACTTTGTGATCAATGTTTCATGGTGAGATCTCTAAACTAAAATTTTTTTTTTAATTTTTTATTTTTTATTAACATATAATGTATTTTTATCCCCAGGGGTACAGGTCTGTGAATCACCAGGTTTACACACCTCACAATACTCACCATAGCACATACCCTCCCCAATGTCCATAACCCCACCCCTCTCTCCCAACCCCCCTCCCCCCAGGAACCCTCAGTTTGTTTTGTGAGATTAAGAGTCACTTATGGTTTGTTTCCCTCCCAATCCCATCTTGTTTCATTTATTCTTCTCCTACCCCCCTAACCCCCCATGTTGCATCACCACTTCCT
>NC_081568.1:131144220-131213608 GCF_022355385.1 Mustela nigripes | reverse complement strand
GTTGATGGACATCTAGGTTCTTTCCATAGTTTGGCTATTGTAGACATTGCTGCTATAAACATTCGGGTGCATGTGCCCCTTTGGATCACTACATTTGTATCTTTAGGGTAAATACCCAGTAGTGCAATTGCTGGGTCATAGGGTAGCTCTATTTTCAACATTTTGAAGAAGCTCCATGCTGTTTTCTAGAGTGGTTACACCAGCTTGCATTCCCACCAGCAGTGTAGGAGGGTTCCCCTTTCTCTGCATCCTTGCCAGCATCCGTCATTTCCTGACTTGTTTATTTTAGCCATTCTGACTGGTGTGAGGTGATATCTCATTGTGGTTTTGATTTGTATTTTCCTGATGCCAAGTGATGTGGAACACATTTTCATGTGTCTGTTGGCCATCTGGATGTCTTCTTTGCAGAAATGTCTGTTCATGTCCTCTGCCCATTTCTTGATTGGATTATTTGTTCTTTGTGTGTTGAGTTTGCTAAATTCTTTATAGATTTTGGACACTAACCTTTTGTCTGATATGTCGTTTGCAAATATCTTCTCCCATTCTGTCAGTTGTCTTTTGGTTTTGTTAACTGTTTCCTTTGCTGTGCAAAAAATTTTGATCTTGATGAAATCCCAATAGTTCGTTTTTGCCCTTGCTTCCCTTGCCTTTGGCGATGTTCCTAGGAAGATGTTCCTGCAGCTGATTTCAAAGAGGTTGTTGCCTGTGTTCTCCTCAAGGATTTTGATGGATTCCTTTCTCACATTGAGGTTCTTCATCCATTTTGATTCTATTTTCGTTTTAAACTAAAATTTGTTTTTATTCTTAATGATATTCTTATCCTCCTAATGTACTCTATAAAGTGGCAAAATAGAATAAACAACATGATTAGATTCTATTCTCTCAGTACCTACCTCACTTCTCCTCCACATATGGGTCTTCTTTTGACATAAATGAAAGCTCTGAGTATGGAAAGGGAGATGTCTTTTTGGAAGAGTGCAGTGTCTTCCAAAGAATAGAATTTCTTTGGACTTAGTAGAATTACATTAGTAGAATTCTAATGTAACAGGGTGCACTGTTTTAAGAAAATGAAACTATCTGTGGAACTTACAGTGAGCCAGGCACTGTGCTAAGTGTTTCCATATATTAACTCACCTGTGCTCCATAACTCTCCCAGCACCTCCATCACATACAAAGATGGGAGTGTCTGAGTCTAAGCCCAATTAAAATAAGTGGCTGGTGGTGGATGCATCTATGAGTGGCTTAAAGGCTCTTCTATTTCCACTCTGCCATGTCCTCTCTCCAAAATTAAATACAAATAAGGCATTAATATTTATTGAAGAATTTTTGTATATCAGACACTGTGCTTTAATGTATTCAATTTTCGTGTTTAACCTTTGTAATAACACTATAAAGGGGAGTATTATTATCACCCCATTTTAGGAATAAGAAAACATGCTCAGAGAGGTTAAATAACGTGTAAGATCACACAACTGGAAAGGTGGATATTCCCATCTTGGTGCTTTTCTTAATCTATTACATTAGTTCTTCTTAGACTTTAAGATATATAGGACTAGGGCCTGAAATTCTGTATTTATAACATGCCCCCAGATAATGACAGATAATGATGAACTAAGGACCACATTTTAATAGTTAGGAGTTTCTCATGCTGTCCTCTCTTTGGAGATTTTGTAACTCCTGTAGGAAATAATCTTTTGGTGCTACATATGACTCACTTTAAATTTTGAAATTTAAAGAATAAAATTGTCATTTTTCCCCCCCTGAAAACAAGTTAAATATACCTAGCTCTAGGATTACTTAAGGAGATGTGGAGAAATAACAGAGAGAGAGAGAGATGAAAGAAACAGAATTTGTTATAAACTCTGCTGCAATAGCTACCGTCCTATTTCTTTCTTTTTCATTCTCTCATATCAAGCAGAGTGTGAGTTAGCTTACATGTTGACGTGTTTGTTACATTTCCTTAATTATTGACAGAAAATTTAAAACTCTGGAGAGACTCTATTTATTTATTTGGCATTGCTACTATGTTGTGATTCCTTAGAGAATTTCCCTTTGTACTGATTTATGCATCTGCTTGCTAACTTACATAAATGCTGTTTTTTTTTTTTTTACCACCATTGTGCCCAATACAAAAACAAAAGGGTGTGTATCTGCCCTTACACGTGGCTAGATCATGTGTGTGAGAGAAATATTTTTTAACACCACCTTCCCAACTTTAATACTAAATGAGTAAAATTAACATAAATGTTCAGGAATAACTATTCATTTCTTAGTAAAAAATGTTGTTTCAATAATGCAGTAAGGAAAATTCCAAATTTTAAAGCCTACCTGAGCATTGCTAAAAAGTAGGGACATACGATAAAAATGTAAATAATGTATAAATAATGTGTATAAATGGAGTTTGAAGTAATGTTTATTAGTAGGCCAAATGGTAGTGAATTCATGATTTTGGTATCTGTTGTAAGGAATAGTCATTAATATTTTGTGTTGTCTACTCCCAAAAAGTATAGATATAGATTTATATGTGTTGGCATTAAAGTCTCTGAATTATAATATTAGAATAATGGCTTTAAGTGAAGGAAGACTCTTTAAAAAAGAAATGACTGTGGTAGAATAATTGTATTCTATTTCACAAATTTGCTAATGTAAAAGTGACAATATAACATAATTGTTTTCAGTCTGGCAAGTCTTCTATGGGGTGATCTGCAAAGGCTGGGGCATTAGTGTTCTGTCTCAGGGAATTCCTGGATACTTGTTGAACTTCTCGCTGTATGCTAAGTCAACCCTCACAAAACTCAGAGTGGTTATTATTATCTCCATATCACAAATGAAAAACAAGACAGAACTAAACCAAAGACAAAACATAGGCCTAGAGAGGTAACATTTTCCAAAGTTCGCACCCTCAACTAACAAATGGAAATGCCAGAACTGATTTCAGATCTAATTGCAAAGCCCATACTATTTGCTGGTTCTTCCTCCAGGAAAGCAATAAAACAAAATCTTTCCTAGATAAGTTAAATATGCATTTGACTGATATTTGATACTATACTTCCGTTAGTCAAATGCCTTGAATATCAATGGGGGAGAGAAATTCACGTGGGCTTTCAATGAGTAAACCATGACGAGAGATGAAGAAATGCCTTCATTTTGCTTGTTGAAAGAATTGGCATCTGGATCTACAACTTTTCTGTCCTGGGAAGTAAGAAAACAAGGTGTAGCCAAATGAGTCATGATAAAAGACAGCATCAATATTCTGTAATGCAGGGTAATGTTATGTCTGAAGACAATGTATTTTTTTACCAGAAATTTACCCCTCCCTTTTTTTTTGTTCATTTACTTACACATTTATTGTTCCATTGCTCTTTTTTAAAAAAAGATTTTATTTATTTATTTGATCGAGCAAAAGAGCATGCAAGAGAGCAGCAATAGCGGGGAACGGGGCGGGGGTGGTGGTGGTGGTGGTGGTGGAGGGAGCGCAGAGGGGGAGGAAGACACAGACTCCCCTCTGAGCAGGGAGCAGAGGCTTGAATATCAGACCCTGAGGTTTTGACCTAAGCTGAAGGCAGGCATTTAACTGATTGAGCCACCCAGATGCCCCTCATCCATCATTCCTATAATGCAAGAGCTCATAGTAAAATATTTGCACAATATTACATATTATTATTGATTTTGAAGTATCTTTTCTTTTTGAAAAATTTGAGCCAGGGAAGGTAAGCAGAATAAACTGTATTGGTAAACCACCCTGCCTGCCCCCAGCCCACCATTGCTGGAGGTTTTCCATGCATCTGGTATCTGTGGAGGTATGCAAGTGGGAGGGGAACTGGGGCAAATCTTTGGTGGCCAGAATCAGATGGGGGCTGCTGATTCTGGTGTGCTCCTACCCAAGCAGATTTATTCAAATCAAGCAACTGTTGTAATGCTTTCCAGTAACTCCTCCCAGAATACCTCACCTGCCTCTAATCTAGCTAAACCCACCACCCACACAAGAGGTAAGGCTCTGCAGTGAACAGCTAGTCTCCTCTCTGTTCTTTATCTCTGCTCTTACGAGACTGCAGCCAAGAAATATCTCCAGTAGTCCTTCCTTATCAGCAGTTTAGCTTTCAGAGCTTTTAGTTACCTGGGGTCACCCATGGTCCAGAAGAAGATGAAGCTCGTGACCAATCATCAGAAGGTCAATAATAGTTGAATGCTACTTCACAGCGCCTGCGCCATTCACCTCACATCTTATCACATAGGCATTTTAACATCTCGCATGACCACAAGAGGAAGGTGAGTACGGACAATAAGATATTTTGAGAGATAAAGAGAGACTCATTCACTAACCTTTTATTACAGAATATTATTACAATTGTTCTACTTTATTACAGCTGTTAATCTCTTAATGTGCCTAATTTATAAATTAAGCCCCATCATAGGTCTGTATGTGTAGTGAAAAGCATATATAGGGTTCAGTAGTATTTTGGTTTCAGGCATTCACTGAGGGTCTTGGAACACATCGCCATGGATAAGGGGGGGTCACCTGTACCTCCCCATTTTCTAAATCCAATCCAGATGGTGTATAGACATCCATAGTGATAAGGAACAAACAGATTTTCTTTGAATTTGTTAATTGCACACCTTATTTTATTGACACAGAAAATGTTGAGGATCCTAAAATTGAATGGTTTAGAGAGCATGTGAAGGGTTTGGCTAGAAAATGAATCCCAATATTAAATCTGCTGGAGTTTCAACTACAAGATGAAGGGAAACATCCAAAATTAGTACTGAGGTGATATTCTTACATGGTTTAAGAAGTACAAGACACATAAAACTGTACCTAAAGATGACACTAGATTTTATCTCATCTAGAGGCAAAGGATGAAATATGGAAAAGAGATCTGGTTTCCATTTAGTTCATTAATGCTGTAAAATAGTTAATACAAAAAGCTTCAAAGATTCTATTTATAGGTACATTAAAAGGTACTTCCAGGTGTTACTGTAATTCCTTAATGTTTCAGCTGTATTAATTTAAGGCCAATGTGCTCTAGATACCACTGTTTCTTGAGAAGTGAACTCTTTCTTTTGAGGCTTTGGATTTTACATCATGTTTGACTTTTTATATAGTAACTGACACGTACCAGGGTAGTGATGGACTGAGTCTACCCCAAATCCTAGCATAATGAGTAAATTTTGCTTATATATTTACCACCTATTACCACTCAATGAAAGTGTGATTCATTTAGCTAAAATGATTCCAAAAAGTACACTGACCTCAACTAATTTGAAAATACTTTTTATTTCTGCACATCTTGAATACTTTTTACAATTGAAAAAATGATGTTTTGAAGGTAAAATTGACACATCTTGAAATTAAAAAGACAAATATGTGAATCAAACTGTAAATCAAATATGGGAAGTGAAGAGTGGAAACAAATTCAGAATTTTTGTACTCTTTCTGTAAATACTTTTTGAAGAGACTCTGTGAATCAGAATGGTCTCATTTGGAATGCTTTCTGCTATCAGTCAATATTTTTAGATAGATAAAACCTGGTCATAAGCCTAAAGTGTGCTGAATTTGGGAAAGTAAATCTTTCACAGCTGCCTTGAGGCGGAGAAACCTTCTTAAAAATAGATACTCCTTAAAGTCTTTTGTTCACATGGTCGCACATTGATGACTACATATTCTAGTATCTAATATCGCCACAGTAGTCTTGATAACTGAGGTCATTTTTTTTTTTTTTAATCTTTAGAAATCTACCCCGGAACAACCATATTGAACAGATCTCAAGCTACTGAGTGTGTGATTGAACTTACATTTTGTTTCATATGTGAATGTTGTATATCTATTTTGGATTATATATTGTGTTTGTGTATTTATGCCTTTATTCATAGTAACTTCTCAGGCTATGGAATTGATTTGTACTGGACACAAACAGTAAATAAGAAGAAATGGCTAGAAAAATATAGGTACTGTAATTACCTTTTAACATGAACCTGCAGACTTTGAGACATTAACTAATATCCTCTAAGTCACCACACCTATGAAATGTCCTAGGCACAGTTTAGTTTTTTATTTCAAATTGAATGCTGTTTCTGTGATTTCAGTCTAGTTAATAATCAAGATATGCAACAACTGGGAATAGTATAGACATAATTGTTCGCTTATACTGTATACTATAAACATACATAGTTTTGCATTTTACTCTTTCCCATCCTCCAGAGCTTTCACAGTAATCCCTATTTACTTATGTGCCTCTGGTTATTTTCTTCATTGCTTTAACCCTTTATGTTTTTCAGTTTTTATTACGATATTGTTCTCATTTTTTCCCCAATATAATTTTGTCTAAATGCAATAGTCCATCTTTAAATAGTAATTTGCTTGAGCCAAACCTGATCTTGACAGCCTTAAGAGTTTAAGTTGGATGTTCATATGCAGGGAAACATTTCCTATTCCTTAATTTTCTACCACATGATCAATAGGCATAGAAAATGAATCCTGAGTGAATGGTAATAAACTGCCTGAAGATGGTAATATTGAATAAAAAATGTAAAAATTTTAATGCAAGGAGGAAGCCTCCAGTTTATTTAACATGAACATATTGTGAACATTTTAAAAAAATGTAACATGAGATATTGAAACTTACATCTTCGTTTATCATTACCAATTCTAGCCAGAGAAAATATGCCTCTAGCCATTTCAAAAGAAGGTTTAATTAAAAATCAGTCATGGACATTATTGAACATAAATAGGAAATTTCAGAAAATAGCACAGTCCTGACTAAAAATAGTTTAAGTATTGTGGAAATTTTTATTAGGTCTTTTTTTAAAGATTATAACATATTACATTTAATTTAAATATAAATCGTAGAACATCCCAATGTGAGCTAAATACAACACCCTTTTCTGTTTTTCCTTAACCCACATTTTGTTCAAAGAAAGTTTAGATTTTTGTTGGTTTCAATGAAAGTTTAGATTATGTATAGAGAGATGAAATTCAACTGCTGCTAAGTTTCTTTTTTAAAAAAATTAACATATAATGTATTATTTGCCCCAGGAGTATAGGTCTGTGAACCATCAGGCTTACACATTTTACAGCACTCACCATAGCACCTACCCTCCCAATGTCCATAAACCAGCCACCCTATCTCTACCCCCCAGGTCCCAGCAACGCACAGGGTATTATGTGAGATTAAGAGTCTCATGGTTTATCTCCCTCCCAATCCCATCTTATTTCAGTTATTCCTTCCATACCCCCCCACAGCTCCCTGCCCTGTCTTTCAAATTCCTCTTACCCCCCCACAGCCCCCTGCCCTGTCTTTCAAATTCCTCTTATCAGAGAAATAATATGACATCTTTCTCTAATTGACTCATTTTGCTCAACATAATACCCTCTAGTTCTAGCCATGCAGCTGTAAATGGCAAGATTCTGGTTTTTGATGGCTGCATTATATATATATATATGATATGTCATTTGCAAATATCTTCTCCTGTTCTGTCAGTTGTCTTTTGGTTTTGTTGACTGTTTCCTTTGCTGTATAAAAGCTTTTGATCTTGACAAAGTTCCAATAGTTCATCTCTGCCCTTGCTTCCTTTGCCTTTGGTGATGTTTCTAGCAAGAAGTTGCTGCAGCTGAGGTCGAAGAGGTTGCTTCCTATGTTCTCCTCAAGGATTTGGATGGATTCCTGTCTCACATTGAGATCTTTCATCCATTTTGAGTCTATTTTTGTGTGTGGTGTAAAGAAATGCTTCAGCTTCATTTCTTTGCATGTGGCTGTCCAATTTTCCCAACACCGTTTGTTGAAGAGACTTTTTTCCATTGGACATTCTTTCCTGCTTTTTCAAACATTAGTTGACCATAGAGTTGTGGATCTATTTCTGGGCTCTCTATTCTGTTCCATTGATCTATATGTCTGTTTTTGTGTCCATACCATACTGTCTTGATGATGACAGCTTTGTAATAGAGCTTGAAGTCTGGAATTGTGATGCCACCAACTTCGGTTTTCTTTTTCAACATTCCTCTAACTACATGGGGTCTTTTCTGGTTCCACAAAAATTTTAGGATTATTTATCCCATTTTTTTGAAAAAAAGTTGATGACATTTTGATAGAGATTGTGTTAAGTGTGTAGACTGCTTTAGGTAGCATATTTTCACAATATTTGTTCTTCCAAGCCAGAAGCATGGAACATTTCTCCATTTCTTTGTGTCTTCCTCAATTTCTTTGAAGAGTACTTCATAGTTTTCTGAGTACAGATTCTTTGCCTCTTGGGTTTGGTTTATTCTTAGGTATCTTATGGTTTTTGGTGCAATTGTAAATGGGATTGTCTCTTTAATTTCTCTTTCTTTTGTCTTGCTGTTATCGTATAGAAGTGCAACTGATTTCTGAGCATCAATTTTATATCATGATACTTTACTGAATTCCTGTATGAGTTCTAGCAGTTTTGGAGTGGAGTCTTTTGGGTTTTCCACATATAGTATCCTATCATCTGCAAAGAGTGAGAGTTTGACTACTTCTTTGCCTATTCAGGTGCCTTCTATTTCTTTTTGTTGCCTGATTGCCGAAGCTAAGACTTCTAGTACTATGTTGAATAGCAGTAGTATTAGTGAACAGCCTTGCTGTACTCCTGAGCTTAGGGGAAAGCTCTCAGTTTTTCCCCATTGAGAATGATATTCACTGTGGGTTTTTCATTAATGATATTGAGGCATGTACCCTCTATACTTACACTGAAGAGTTTTGATCAAGAAAGGATGCTGTACTTTGTCAAATGCTTTTTCAGCACTTGAGAGTATCCTATGGTTCTTGTTCTTTCTTTTCTTAATGTGTTGTATCACATTGATTGATTTACGTATGTTGAACCAACCTTGAAGCTCAGGAAGAAATCCCACTTGGTGAATAATCCTTTTGATGTACTCTTGGATCCTATTGACTGGTATTTTGGTGAGAATTTTTGCATCTGTGTTCATCAGGGATATTGGTCTATAAATCTCTTTTTTGATGGGATCCTTGTTTGTGATCAAGGGATCAAGGTTTTGGGATCCAGGTAATGCTGTCCTCATAAAATGAGTTTGGAAGTTTTCTTTCCAATTCCATATTTTGGAACAGTTTCAGGAGAATAAGTATTAATTCTTCTTTAAATGTTTGGTAGAATGCCCAGGGGAAGCCATCTGGCCCTGGGCTCTTGTTTATTGGGAGATCTTTCATGACTGCTTCAGTCTCCTTACTGGTTATGGGACTATTCAGGTTTTCTATTTCTTCCTGGTTCAGTTTTGGTAGCTTATACATCTCTAGGGATGCATCCATTCTTCCATATTGTCAAAATTGTAGGCATATGGTTGTATATAATATGTTCCTATAATTGTTTGTATTTCTTTTTTGCTTTTTTTTTAAATTTTTTATTTTTTATAAACCTATATTTTTATCCCCAGGGGTATACAGGTCTGTGAATCGCCAGGTTTACACACTTCACAGCACTCACCAAAGCACATACCCTCCCCAATGTCCATAACCCCACCCCCCTTCTCCCAACCCCCCTCCCCCCAGGAACCCTCAGTTTGTTTTGTGAGATTAAGAGTCACTTATGGTTTGTCTCCCTCCCAATCCCATCTTGTTTCATGTATTCTTCTCCTACCCACTTAAGCCCCCATGTTGCATCACCACTTCTTCATATCAGGGAGATCATATGATAGTTGTCTTTCTCTGCTTGACTTATTTCGCTAAGCATGATATGCTCTAGTTCCATCCATGTTGTCGCAAATGGCAAGATTTCATTTCTTTTGATGGCTGCATTCCATTGTGTATATACACCACATCTTCTTGATCCATTCATCTATTGATGGACATCTAGGTTCTTTCCATAGTTTGGCTATTGTGGACATTGCTGCTATAAACATTCGGGTGCACGTGCCCCTTTGGATCACTACGTTTGTATCTTTAGGGTAAATACCCAGTAGTGCAATTGCTGGGTCATAGGACAGTTCTATTTTCAACATTTTGAGGAGCCTCTATGCTGTTTTCCAGAGTGGTTACACCAGCTTGCATTCCCACCAGCAGTGTAGGAGGGTTCCCCTTTCTCTGCATCCTCGCCAGCATCTGTCATTTCCTGACTTGTTGATTTTAGCCATTCTGACTGGTGTGAGGTGATATCTCATTGTGGTTTTGATTTGTATTTCCCTGATGCCGAGTGATATGGAGCACTTTTTCATGTGTCTGTTGGCCATCTGGATGTCTTCATTGTAAAAATGTCTGTTCATGTCCTCTGCCCATTTCTTGATTGGATTATTTGTTCTTTGGGTGTTGAGTTTGCTAAGTTCTTTATAGATTCTGTGGTTTGTATTTCTTTGGTGTTGGTTGTGATATCTCCTTTTTCATTCATGATTTTATTAATTTGGGTCCTTTCTCTTTTCTTTTTGATAAGTCTGGCCAGAGGTTTTTCAATCTTATTAATTCTTTCAAAGAACCAGCTCCTAGTTTCCTTGATCTATTCTAGTTTTTTTTGTTGTTGCTGTTGTTTCTATTTTTACTATTTGATTTCTGCTCTGATCTTTATGATTTCTCTGATCTTTATGATTTCTCTTCTTCTTCTGGGTTTAGGTTTTCTTTGCTGTCCTTTCTCCAGCTCCTTTTGGTATAGGGTTAAGTTGTGTACTTGAGACCTTTCTTGTTTCTTGAGAAAGTCTTGTATTACTATATACATTCCTCTGAGGACAGCCTTTGCAGTGTCCTAAAAATTTTGAACATTTGTCTTCATTTTCATGAATTTTTTGAATTCTTCTTTAATTTCCTGGTTGACCCATTTATTCTTCAGTAGGATGCTCTTTAGCCACCATGTATTTGAGATCTTTCCGAGTTTCCTCTTGTGATTGAGTTCTAGTTTCAGAGCATTGAGGTCTGAAAATATACAGGGAATGATCCCAATCTTTTGGTACTGTTTGAGACCTGATTTGTGACCCAGAGTGCAATCTATTCTGGAGAATGTTCATGTGCACTAGAGAAGAATGTGTATTCTGTTGCTTTGAGATGGAATGTTCTGAATATATCCAGTGTGTCATTTAAAGCCTTTATTTCCTTGCTGGTCTTTTGCTTCAATGACCTGTCTATTTCAGTGAAGGGGACTATTAAAGTCCCCTACTGTTATTGTATTATTGTCAATATGTTCCTTTGATTTTGTTATTAATTGGTTTATATAATTGGCTGCTCTCATGTTAGGGGCATAGATATTTAAAATTGTTAGATCTTCTTGTTGGACAAACCCTTTAATTATGATATAGTGTCCTTCCTCATCTCTTATTATGGTCATTGGTTTAAAATCTAATTTATCTGATATAAGGATTGCCATCCCAGCTTTCTTTTGATATCCATTAGCATGGTAAATTGTTTTCCACCCCCATCACTTTAAATCTGGAGGTGTCTTTGTGTCTAAAATGAGTCTCTTGCAGGCAGCATATCAATGGGTCGTTTTTTTTTTTTTTTTAATCTGTTCTTATACCCAGTGTCTTTTGACTGGGGCATTTAGCCCATTTACATTCAGGTAACTATTGAAATATATGAATTTAGTGCCATTGTATTGCCTGTAAGGTGACTGTTACTGTATATTGTCTCTCTGTTACTTTCTGGTCCACAACTTTCAGACTCTCTCTCTGCTTAGAGGACCCCTTTGAATATTTCCTGTAGGACTGGTTTGTGGTTTGCAAATTCTTTTATTTTTTGTCCTGGAAGCTTTTTATCCCTCCTTCTATTTTCAATGACAGCCTAGCTGGATATATATTCTTGGCTGCATATTTTTCTTTATTTATGCTCTGAATATATCATGCCAGTCCTTTCTGACCTGCCAGGTCTCTGTGGATAAGTTTGCTGCCAATCTAATATTTCTACCATTGTATGTTATAGACATCTTGTCTCGAGCTGCTTTCAGGGTTTTCTCTTTGTCATTAAGACTTGTAAGTTTTACTATCTGATGATGGATATGTACCTATTTTTATTAACTTTAAGGGGGATCTCTGTGCCTCATGTATTCTGATGCCTGTTTCCTTCCCTAAATTGTGGGATTTCTCACTCTAATTTGCTCCATATACCTTCTGCCCCCCTCTCTCTCCTTCTTCTTCTGGAATCCCAATTATTCTAATATTGTTTCATCTTATGGTATCACTTATCTCTCGAATTCTCCTCTCATGGTCCAGTAGTTGTTTTTCTTTCTCTTGCTCAGCTTCTTTATTCTCTGTCATTTGGTCTTCTCTATCACATTCTCTCTTCTACCTCATTTGTCCTAGCAGTAAGAGCCTCCATTTTTTATTGCACCTCCTTAATAGCTTTTTTAATTTCAAGTTGACTAGATTTTAGTTCTTTTATTTCTCCAGAAAGGGAATCTTTAATATCTTCTATGCCTTTTCCAAGCCCAGCTAGTGCTTTGATAATTGTCATTCTGAGCTCTAGTTCTGACATATTACTAATGTCCATATTGATTACATCCCTAGCTATCAGTACTGCCTCTTGTTCTTTTTTTTTTTTGTGTGTGTGTATGTGAGTTTTTCTGCCTTTTCATTTTATCCAATAAGAACAGATGAATGAGAGAACAAAATACTAAAGGGGTGGCAAAGTCCCTAGAAAAATATACACTAAGCAAATCAGAAGTGACCCAAAACTGGGGGAAGAAGAAAGAGGGAAAAATTAAAAAAATGTATATATTAGACTGTTGAATAGAACAGAGACACATACTTGATTTGGGGTATATTCTGGTCTCTTAGAAGAAACTACCACCCATAATTTTAAAGAAAGAAAAACTTATATATGTACAAAAATAAGAATAAACATGATGAAGGGATGGAATATGACCATAAAGATAAAAATTAAAAAGGATTCTAAATTAGGAATTGATAAGGAAAAAGAAAAAGAAAAAAAAAAGGAGGAGAGAATATGATCAGGCTGGAGACTAGAACAAAACCATGTGCTAGATTTAGGGTATACTTTGATCTATTAGAAGAAATTATATCCCAAAATTTTAAAGAAAAAAAAAAGCCTATATGTATACAAGAAATAAGGTTAAATACAATGAAGGGATAAAATATGACTATAATAATGAAAATTTTAAAAGATTTAAAAAAATTATTGATAAAATAAAATAGTTAAAAAGCATTACAAGAGGAAAGAGGAAAAGTTAAAAAAAAAAGAATAGAAAAATAAAATTAAAAAAATTTAACTTTGAAAGACTAAAGGACCATGGGGAAAATGCCACGAATTCTATGTGTTGCTCTGGAGTTCTGCGGTTCTCATTGATCAGTGAACTTGGTCTTGGCTGGATGTTCTTGCTGATCTTCTGGGGGAGGGATTTGTTGCTGTGATTTTCAAATGTCTTTGCCTGAGGCAAAGTTATACTACCTTTGCCAGGAGGCAGGCTAAGTAATCTGTTCGGTTTTGGTGTCTGGGGCTCTTGTTCCCTGAATGGGAGCTTTTGTTCCCTGAATGCTTTCCATAGAGCTTTGGGGGATGGGAATGAAAATGGCGTCCTCCCTATCTCCAGCCCGAAGGAGCTGAGAGGTCCCACTCCTCAGTGCATCCTCAGAGAGAAGCCATCAATCCCTCCCATCTCCCTGGTCTCTGACCACACTCCATGCTCACCAAATGTGTGACCAAGAGTTTCATTCTCTGGTGCACAGCTCTGTTTGGAGTCTCAAAACCCAGCAGTTTCCTACTCCAGATCCCTTCCAGATCTGCCACTTGTGGGGTCCCTGCTTGAAGAGCAGTGGCCCAACTGGCCTCAGATCATGGTATAAGTAGCTGGCTTCCCCTCTCTGATACCTGGGAGCTCTGTCACACTCAGGCACCCCTGGTCTTTCTGTGACCCGGTGGGTCCTGAGATGACACAGTCCCCATGAAGGCTCCACCCCTGCTCAGCCTCTGGAGCGATGTCCCTCAGTGGAGCAGACTTTTAAAAGTTCCAATTTTGTGCTCCACTGTTTCACAGCCTGCCAGGAGCTGTCCCTTACCCTGCAGTCTATCTTCCCATCGCTTCAGATTCACTTTGCACATCCCACCTTTCAGAAAGTGGTCGATTTTCTGTTCCTAGAATTGTTGCTCTTCTTTCTTCTTTTCTTCTATCTCTTGTTGAGTTTGTAGGTGTTCAGAATGGTTTGATAACTATCCAACTGAACTCCAAGGGCCTAATATTTAAGCCTCCTACTCCTCCATCATCTTGCTTCCTCTCTGATTACTTAATTTCTTATTAAATATTATAAATATGAAATTCAGGTATGAGAACCATACAAATTTAAGACCAAAATTATATCATTAAGGAGTACCTGAGTGGTGCAGTTGGTTAAGTGTCTGACTTTTGGTTTTGTCTAGGTAGTGATCTCGGAGTTGTGAGTCTAAAGTCATGATCTTGGGGTGGTGAGATCAAGCCCCCTGGTGGGCTCTGTGCTTAGTGCAGAGTCTGCTTTGGATTGTTCCTCCTTCTCACCCCCCCCCCACTTGTGTTCTCTCTGTCAAATAAATAAATAAATCTTTAAAAAGAAAGGAAATAATATCATTAAGTTTTTGAAATTTCAAGACTTTTTTCATGCTTAATTGTTTATTTCAGTAAAAACTTATAATTTAAAATATCTTTTGGGAATCTGCTTTTTTTCTTATAGAAGTTATTTTTATTTAGCAGGAAGAATGCAACATTAGTCAAAATAAACATACATTTATCTTTTATTTAAAAATGTATCATTTTTCCTCTCATTTAATTCTGTTTCAACTGATTCCTTTTTCTTTTCTTTCAACAGGCTGAGTTAAATGACCCAACTGATCCCTTCACTAATTATAGTACAAAAGTCTCATCAAATGTGGGGGATGAAACTTACTCTAAATACATAGGCTGGAGAATTGCCAATGCTCTTTCCAAACTGTTCTTCCCCTCCACTGAAGCCCATGTTCTTCCTTTGAAAGAACCATTGAAAAAACAGGATCCAGGGAAATATCTGAACAAAAAGGATTCTGTGAAGAAGAGAGTTCTACATGTTACTATAAGGTAAAATGAAGCATTATTCAAAATAGTCCTGTTACTCTAATATATTGCATTTCAAAGTCATATAAATGATATATAATATGTGCCACATTATTTAACACATTTTATCTTTTTCAATTCAAATCTTGGCCCCAACAGCTCCTAGGTATTCTATCATAAGCAAGGACTCTCTTCTTAGCAACTATTTCCTCATGTTTAAAATAGATAATATTATATAAAATTAATCAGTGTTTTAATATGATGAAAGCCTCCCATAACTGACCTTCATTTGCCTAGTCTACCACTGTCTCTCCCTATCATTAATTGCTTGTGTATCCTTTCAGTGTCTATAAAATGTAAACAAAAGGAATTGTATTTTAAATTATCTCTCCATTTTTACATAAAAGTTAGCATTCTAAATATATCATTTATCATCTCACATTTTTTATATAACTTCATTTCTTGGAAATATTTTTCATGCCAAATTTTTCCTATTGGTTGGCATCTGGATTGTTTTAGATTATCTGCTACTATATATTACCACAGAATTTAACCTTCCACTTCCACTTGAGGACTTTTTATACAAGAGAAAGTATACCTGCAGGTAAATTCTCAGAAGTGTGATTTCTGAGTCAGAGGGTATATACCTTTGTAATTTTGGTAGATATTTTCAAACTGTCTTTCAGAGGAATTGTGCAAATTTATATCCCCCAGCTCCCAGCAATATCTGAAGTACTAGCTTATTTTTAGTTTTTCCAGTAGAAGGTGTTGACAAACTTTGGGCTTTTGTAATCTTAAAAGTGAAATATGGTTTCTAAATATTGTTTTCTTTAGGTGAGTGGTGTGAATAATTTTCATATGTTAAGAGCCTTTTGTTTTTTATTTATATGGGAATTAACTATTTCTTTTGCCAATTTTTCCATTGAGTTTGTTTCTTTTTCACTTAGCTTTGCTAGAACTATTTATTTATTAATTGATGTGTCTCTTTGTCTGTGGTAAGAGCTAAAAATGTTGATTTTCCCCTTCACTTCCTATCTTTAAATTTTGCTTATAGTATTTTTTGCCTTAGTCATGTTTCTAGGTAATATAATTTATCAATTTTTCACTATAAATCTATTTAGAAAATCTCTTTTCATTTTGTGATTAAGATGTTGTCATATTGTTTTCTGGTACTTTTAAGGATTTATTTTGAATATTTTAGCCATTGGTCCATTTGAAGTTTGCCTGTGTGTGTGTGTGTGTGTGTGTGTGTGTGTGTGTGGTGTGAGCTGTCAATCCAGATGGCTACTCGGTCATCCTAACAATATTTATTGAATCACCTAGTTCCTTTCAACATTTATTCTGATTTAAAATGTTAACTTATTAAATACTAAGTTCTTATTTATTTTCTTTTTTATGTTCTAAAAGAATTTCAGTAATTTGGAATTATCTACTCTTTCAAGGTTTGATAAAATTTCCTCTTAAACCATCAGTACCTTATGCCTCTTCTAAGGGTAACTCTTTGTCAAATTTTTCTATTTTTGTATGGCTATTGGCCAGGATGCACAGGTACAGCTAAATTCAATTCTTTCTGTTTGAGGTCCATTCTATAAAAGTATCTGGAGTATCGACCCTGAATATCAGTCTCTTTTGTTCTTTCTCTTTTTTTTTTCAGTAAATTTTAGCAGATTATGCTTCCTTTGAATACTACTTATTTTATCCCCCTTTTCAGAATCATTTGGCCATATTTGACTAAAGTAGTGTATTAAGATTCCTCTATTTCTATGGTTATTTTCTTCCTCAACCAGTTCTCATTTTGTGTATTTACATTTTGTCCTTTTTATTCTTCCTAATTAATTTAATGTTTTATTTATTTTATATTATTTTTATACTGGACTAGCTTTCTACTTAATCTAAAAGCTCAGAGTTGTATAAATCATTATTTGTGTTCTGAAATTATGAAAATGTTGTTGTCCAAAGGTTGACTTTATTGGAGGTATAATAATTTGGAGGTATAATAATTTGGTGGAATAAGGCCAGCAAGCAGGCTTGGCTTTTGTGTACACCAAAAGTCTGCAGAGAAATAGAGGCTTGAACAGCATTCTAACATAGTTTCAAGCATTTTTTCAGGAATTCTAAAATCAGTGAGGAAGATTTGTGCATTTGAATTGAAGGATCACACAGACTGGACTTCAGTACTCTTGTTGGAAGAAAAAAACATTATAAAAATATTCTTCAGTATATATTATAAATATTTGTGAGGTTGCAGTATATCAAAGTATAATGAAAATGCCAGCTTTAAATATCAAGGGCTTTAGGATTTACTTTAGAATCCCCCCAAATAGTCTGTATATTCTCAAGGACCAAAGACATGGAAGATAATCAACCTGGGACCACAGAGAGAACATGGACAAGTGTACCTTGGCTTCTCGTTATGGTCAGTTGAAGGAAAAGATAGAAAACTAGAAAAACAGAAGAAACTGGATATGACAAGAGGACATGAAGGGTCAATAGACAGTAAAATGGCAGATGGAGAGGAATGGTGCCTGCTGGGACACAAAAAGGAAAAGCAGAAAGGGAGAGAAGAGGAGACATATTGGTAATGCTTAGAATAGCAGAGCAAGGGAGGCATCTGTATGGCTCAGTTGGTCCAACTCTTGGTTCTGGCACAGGTCATGATCCCCCCCCACTGTAAGATCAAGCCCCGCTTTGAGCTCTATGCTCACTGTGGAGTATGCTTCAGATTTTTTCTTCCTCTCCCTCCTGCTTGCTCTCTCTCTCTCTCTCTCTCTCTCTCTCAAATAAATGAATAAAAATATTCTAAAAAATAGCAGAAAAGAGAAATAAATATTATGAGCAGAAGGAAAGATGAAAGAGACAAATTGAGAAAAGATATATTAATGAAAGGTACAAATGAAGGGATGTGGACAAGGATTTGGGATAGGGGAAGAGAACATGCAAACTCAGAGGGAATCGAGACCAAAGAGTAGTGGGGTGGGGTTATGACTCAGAGAATTCCATAGATTTTGAAGGATTAGTCAATTAAATTTCTCACCAGAGTCTACAGTTCATTACGCAAATGATAATCATTCATCATTAATCTTTGAAAAAATGTTATGTCCTTATCCGTTTTTCACTGCTTATTACAGGCTCTAGCGATTTAACTTAGAGTATCTCTGACTCTGATGGAGAGAACCCCAGCAGCCTCATCATCCCTCTGTCGGGAGCATGTCATGTGGCACAGCTCAGGAGGCAGCTTTCACATGGCACCATTCACGCTTTAGCATGTGTGAAGGGTGCCCCCTGGAGTTATGCACTTTGCCAGCTTCCTTTAGGGATAGACTCCTCTCTGGGAATAGCAGAGGTGAGTGGATTAGCGCTACAGCTCAGTGGCCTGAAGACACAGGTGAGATCAGGCCTGACTGAACAGTTTATCCTGTCCAGTAGGAGTATGGGGATGAAATCTCTGCTTTTTAAAAAGTTGTTGAAAAGCAAACTTCAGTCTAAGCTATGCTTTGATGAAATCTCTCTGGCTCCCTAAACACAAAGCGTGAGGAATGTTATTTCTTCCATTTGCTTGATTCTGCATTTATTCAGCAATCTCACAGCTAGCTCCTTTTGTTGTTTCTCCACTTCCTCCCACTTCCAGGTCCACAAACTGAAATTCGTGCAGTTAATGACCATCTGAGCATGTTGAAGATTTGTAGCTAAAGCACAAAGACATAATTCAAAGCCCGCTGGGTGCTCTGCTCTTTTTCACCTCTTAAAGGTCTTGGGGTGCAGGCAGGGTCCTATCACCAGTTCTTCATCAAATATTCCTTAGAAGTGTCCATTTTGTGCTTCCCACCAATAGTAAGGTGAAAGACATTAAGAAGGCCAATATTTAAAGACACCTACAGAAGATGGGTAGGACAGGAAATTTAAGAAAGTATGTTTGTTTCTTCATTACCTTGGAGCACTAAATCATACTTACTTCACTGAAAATTTGAAATTTTACTATTAAGGAGAAAATAGGAGCTTCCTTACTGATGAAGCATCTCTTACATCTCACGACCTATAATTCTTTCCAAAAATATTTTTATTGTGTTTTTAGCCTATAAAATTCTTTGAAAGCAGGAATTCTGTCTCTTGTAGGTTTATAAACATATATTTTACCCTGAATGATTTGCAGACTTGACTTCTTTCTTTTATGAAAATTTTCAAAAGAAAATATCATTTTGCTTCTGTATAATGTTTTTATTTTTAGTTTTGCTTTTAGTTAGTGAGACATTCTTTTAGGTGCATACACTTTTTGCCCCTTAGCATTTTTTTAAATAAAAAAGATCATTATGCTTTCTTTATTATATCATATAAAACTGCAGCCAAAAATCTAGGCATATACTACTTCTACTTCAAAGCATAGTATTTTCCTTTTCTCTTTGTAAAAATATCATAAATTTACCTTAAGGCTGGGAATTGAGAGCTCTGAAGACCAAATTTTTTTCCCATATCTGTTTTGCTTCTGAAGTTTCTAAGTGTACTTTCTAAGCTTTCTTCCTTGAATCCCTATAAACTTACAAACAACTAATTTTTTGCACATATGTAAAGACTTGGAAAATTCTAACTTAAAACTTTATCTCTGACTGTGCCTAGTTTGCTCACAATTTTATGTTAGAAGACTTCACGAGACCAGCACATGGAAGAGATCTGAGGTAAAACTGACGACGGTGTGCTAAGAAGAATGTTGTCATTTAGGCAGGAAATTATACATGGCTGACTACGTAAACAGTCATACCCAAGGCCACTACATCTTCTCTGAAGCTTCCTTTATAAATGGAACTAACACCAGAGTAATAGAATGAGGAGTAGCTAACATTTACTGAATGGCAAGAAGGTGGGAAAGGTAAATACCACAGTGTCCCATAAGAACAGGCTTTATTGGAAAGTCCAGTGGTCAGGAGTGAGGAACTTGTTTCTTTCTCATCCCATGGAGAAGGGTGCTGGAGTTAGGAAAATAATTGGACATCTATTCGGTTTGTGTTTTGAGGGAAAAAGCCCCGTCTGATTGCTATTGTACCTTCTTATAGTGGAAGTGTGAAAAATACCTTCTCAAGAAAGAAATACACATTTTGGGCTCAGTTGCCAAGCCATCTGAGATGGGGGACCAGTTGGTTAGGGGATGCTAGAAATGCCAGCTCTCCAGAACCTGGAGCCCTTGGGAAATTTTCTTAGTGGTTGAAAAAGATAGCCCTTGGGCTCCTTGTGAAGTTGGGTTTAGGAGAAACTCCACCAAATATAGGGACTCTTAAGACCCCTACTTCTAGCCCACAAATTGCTAGGCAATTCAAGATGAATCTCTGATGTCATAGTTGAACAATTCTATTTGTTACCCCATTTGAGTGCCTTTTATAAACAAGGCACTGTGCTAAACACAGATGTATGACCTTTAGATGTTGATAGATATGAATATTTTGTTCACTTTATAGATTTTATAGATCTATAAATATCTCCACTTTGTAGATGTAGCATCTGAGAGGTTAATTAATTTGCCCAAGGACTCACTGTCATTAAGTGCGGGAGTTTGAACTTATGTGTACTGACTTCTGAGTCAACTGTGATGCTGTCTTTTCCCTTATGTGAAATTCATCTGGTGGCAAAGCCTTGAGCAGTTTGTTAAAATTGGTGCAGCTTCTTTGGAGAACAGTGTGGAGATTCCTCAAGAAATTAAAAATAGAACTTCCCTATGACCCTGCAATTGCACTCCTGGGTATTTACCCCAAAGATACAGATGTAGTGAAAAGAAGGGCCATCTGCACCCCAATGTTTATAGCAGCAATGGCCACGGTCGCCAAACTATGGAAAGAACCAAGATGCCCTTCAACAGATGAATGGATAAGGAAGATGTGGTCCATATACACTATGGAGTATTATGCCTCCATCAGAAAGCAAGAATACCCAACTTTTGTAACAACATGGACGGGACTCGAAGAGATTATGCTGAGTGAAATAAGTCAAGCAGAGAGAGTCAATTATCATATGGTTTCACTTATTTGTGGAGCATTACAAATCTCGTGGAGGAGGGGTGTTAGGAGAAGGGAGTTGGGGTAAATTGGAAGGGGAGGTGAACCATGAGAGACTATGGACTCTGAAAAACAATCTGAGGGGTTTGAAGTGGCGGGGGGGGTGGGAGGTTGGGGTACCAGGTGGCAGGTATTATAGAGGGCACGGATTGCATGGAGCACTGGGTGTGGTGAAAAAATAATGAATACTGTTTTTCTGAAAATAAATAAATTTATATTAAAAAAAAAAGCTTCATCAGAGGGACACCTGGTTGGCTCAGTTGGTTAAACAACTGCCTTCAGCTCAGATCATGATCCTGGAGTCCCAGGATTGGGTCCCACATCTGGCTCATGGCTCAGCAGAGAGTCTGCTTCTCCTTCGGCTTGTCCTGCCGCCCTCTCATGCTCTCTCTCTTTTTCTCTCTCAAATAAACCAATAAAATCTTAAAAAAAAAAACTTCATAAGAAAAAGCTTTTTATTTTTTTTTTCAATTTCTGTCTCTTGATTTTCAGAACTTGATTTTGATTAAGGAATGTTTTTTCCTAGGCTCTGCATCTCTCTAGTTAATATTAGGAAATCTGTGTCAGGGTGGAGGCACTCTCAGTAGGTCAGTATGATTTTTTTTTTCCCATTGGCTTTAGTGAAAATCATACTGACTTACTAGAAAGTGCCTCCTCTTTGATGTAGAGTGCATATATATGAGGAGAGGAAGAGAGGAGAGATTCAAAGTTAAAAAAAGATGTCTTAAAACTTTCTAGTTCTGTTTCACAGGAGGTTAAAAAGAAATATGTGTCTCCTTCACAAAATATCAAATATGTTTATTTATCATTTCTTTCTGATTGATTTAGATTAAATAATTAAACATCTCTGAGCCCCAGGCTTCTAATCTTTGAAAATGTGAAAGCTGTGTATCCTTTCAGGTTTGTCCTGAAGATAGAAGGAAAAACTGTAGACAAAGAATTTGGATGTGTTAGTTCCTTTTCCCCTTTGTTCTATAATTTAGTAGATTTTCTAAAAAGGTTTTTCTTCAGATTATAATATTTAATTCTTAACTTAGGAAAATTAGGATCAATAATAAGTGGAAAATTTAGATTTTTGTGCACATATATTACTAAACTGAGAATTGCTGTTAGCAACTTTTCAAAGAGAGCTTATAGTTTCATGATGACTTCCTTTTTGGTCATGTCTTATTTCCCTTCCTGTTTCTAGTTTTAGAATGAAAACATAGTTCATGATGGTTCTATGTTGTGCATGCATTTTGAAGATATGTTGTCAAGATGCATTATGGAAGAGTAAAGCTTGTAATGTTAATAGTTAGCATGGATGATCATAATTTTCAGCTGGAGAGATTAAGAGCATGAATGTGTCTTCAGAGATGATCTCCTAATTTTTGAGCCTTTGTGATTTGATTATTAAAAAATTAGTTATATCATCAACTCAGATCAATCACTTAAACTGTTATGACTTCTAGAAATTGGGTAGGGAGAGGGTTGTTGGGTTATGTGCTATGGTGAGTACTGTGAAGTGTGTAAACCTGGCAATTCACAGACCTGTACCCCTGGGACTAATAATACATTATATGTTAATAAAAAAAAACTAAAAAAAAAAAAAAAAGACTTCTAGAAATTGAAGTGGTATTAGAAGTGAAGTCCAACTGCCAGTGACAGAAACATGCTTCACACGCCCCCACATCCATTTCCAATACATGACTCAGTTTACCTGCAGTCTTGCCTGAGAGATAAATCAATCTTCATCTGTCTTCTACTATTTCCTGTCCTTTCCTGCCTCTTCACTGGAGCATGGTCTGAACAGCAATTTTAGATGTCCCTCAATGGGACATAGCCTTATGCTTACACAATAGAAGTCTAGCTTCAATAATCATCAACCCCAAGAGTTTTCCATTCATAGAAACATGATGAGAATGAAAGATTTTTAAAAATGGCTGAAGTATTAAAATGAACTGGATGAGATGTAAAAAATTCTGTGTTTCAAATACAGGTCAGCTAGAATCAAAATATAGCCTTATGGGAAGACTAAGCTGTGTAACAGAAAACAAAAACAACCTATTTTTCTTTTCTGTTTTGTTTGGTTTATCAAGTGAACTTTGCTCTTTTTAAAAAGGAAACTTGGCAGGTAGCATTATATAAGTTTAAGATGTACAGGTATTACTTTGATACACTTTATAAATTGTCATATGATTGTCAATGTAGTGATATTTATCATATTACATAATTATAGTACAATATTATTGTCTATATTCATTTTACTGGGCATTTTAGCTTGTGGGTTATTTGCTTATTTTCTCATTACAAATATTTATCTTTAAGTACCATCACTCTTCTTCCTCTGTCACCTGTCAATCATCATTTTATTCTGTTTATTTTTATAGGTTTAACTTTAGATTTCACTTACTAGTAATATATATTATTTGTCTTTCTCTGACTTACCTTGCTTAGTTAATGTGCTCAAGGTCCATCCTTGTTGTCACAAATGGGAAGATATCTTCCATTCTCATGAATAAAGATGAAAGCAAAGCTTTGTAGTTTTCATTGTATGGATGTGTCACTTCTTTGGTTCAGTTTATCCTTAAGTATTTTGTTGTTTTTGATGCTATTGTGAGTGGTATGGTTTTGTTTCTTTTTCAGATGCTTCATTATTAGTATAAAGGAATGCAATTGATTTCTATATGTTGATTTTTCACCCCATCACTGTACTGAAATTGTTGATTAATTTCAGCAGGTTTTTTTGACTGATTTTTTTTTGGGGGGGGTTCTAAATATAGGCTCATATCTCTGGCAAATAACAATTTTACTTTTTCTTTTCTACTTTGAATGTCTTGTATTTCTTTACCTTGCTTAATTGCTCTAGCTAGGACTTCCAGGTCTATCCTGAATAGTGAGAGTGAACATCTTTGCCTTTTTTCCCCTCCTAGGAAAAATATTTTCAATTTCTCTCCATTGAATATAATGTTAGCTCTGGGTTCGTCATATATGGCCTCAGTTATTTTGAGGTATGTTCCTTCTATACCTACCACTCACTTGAGGGTTTTTATCATGAAAGGATGTTGTATTTTGTCAAATGCTTTTTCTGTGTGCATTGAGATGGTTGTGTGATTTTTCATTTTTTTTGATGTGATGAATTATGTTTATTGATTTGCATCTGTTGAATAATCCCTGCCTCCCAGGGATAAATCTCATTTGGTATAATTGTTTTAATGTGTTCTTGAATTTGGTTTGCTAACATTTTTTGAGAATTCCTGCATCTATATTTATCATGGACATTGGTCTATAGTTTTTCTTTCTTGTAGTATCCATATCTGGTTTTGTTAATCAAAGTAGTACTGTCCTCATAGAATACATTTTGAAGTGTTTCCTTCTCCTTGATATTTTGGAAGAGTTTGAGGAGGATTTGGTATTCTTTAAGTGTTTGGTAGAATTCTTTAATGAAGCCATCTGGTCTTGGAATTTTCTTTGTTGGGATTTTTTTTCTTTTTTATTGTAAATATAATGTTTCTTTCTTTTTTTTAAATTAACATATAATGTATTATTTGTTTCAGGGCTACAGGTCTGTGAATCATCAATCTTACACAATTCGTAGCACTCCCCATAGCACATACCCTCCCCAGCGTCCATCACCAGCCATCCCATCCCTCCCACCCCCTACTGCTCAGCAATCCTGTTTGTTTCCTGAAATTAGGAGTCCCTTATGGTTTCTCCCCCTCTCTGGTTTCATCTTGTTTCATTTTTCCCTCTCTTCCCCTATAATCCTCCGTCCTGTTTCTCAAATTCCTCATATCAATGAGATCATATGATAATAGTCTTTCTCTGATTGACTTATTTTGCTTAGCATAACACCTTCTGGTTCCATCCACATTGTTGCAAATGGCAAGATTTCAGGTTTTTTTGATCACTGTGTATATATATACACAGTATATATATACTTTTGATGACTATACACACATACAACACATCTTCTTTATCCATTCATCTGTTGATGGACATCTAGACTCCATAGTTTGGCTATTGTGGACATTGCTGCTATAAACATTCGGGTGCATGTGCCCCTTCTGATCACTGCATTTATATCTTTAGGGAAAATACCCAGTAGTGTGGTTGCTGCGTCATAGAGTAGCTCTATTTTCAACGTTTCTTAGGGACCTCCACAGTGTTTTCCAGAGTGGCTGCACCTGCCTGCATTCCTACCAACACTGTAGGAGGGTTCCCCTTTCTCCACATTCTTGCAACACCTGTCATTTCCTGACTGGTTAATTTTAGCCATTTTGGCGGGTGTGAGGTGGTATCTCACTGTGGTTTTTAATTTGAATTTCCCTGATGCTGAGTGATGTTGAGCACTTTTTCATGTGTCTGTTGGCCATTTGGATATCTTATTTGCAGAAAGGTATGTTCATATCTCCTGTCCATTTCTTGATTGGATTATTTGTTCTTTGGGATGTGTTGGGAATTTTTTGATTACTTAGATAATGTCCTTACTTGCTACTGGTCTATTCAGATTTTCTAATTCTTCCTGACTCAGTCTTCTTAGATTGTTTCTAGAATGTACCCATTTCTTCCAGGTTAAGTAATTTGTTGGCATGTAATTGTGGTGTTGTCTCTTATGATTCCATGTATTTCTGTAATGTCAGTTTTCATGTCTTCTGTTTCATTTCTAATTTTATTTATTAGTTTTCTCTCCCTCTCCCACCTTTTAAGTTAGTCTAGATAAGGCACGTTAATTTTGTCAATCTTTTTAGAACCGGTCCTTAGCTTTATTGATCTTTTCTACTGTTTAGATTTTTTGTTTTGTTTTGTTTTGTTCTTTCTCCATTTATTTCTGATTGCTACTTAGTATTTCCTTTCCTCTGCTAAGTTTGGGCTTACTTTGTTCTTTTTGTGTCTATTTTCTTGAGGTGTAAAGCTAGGTTGTATATTTGAGATCCTTCTTATATCTTAGTATGTGCATTTATTAATATAAACTTTCCATCCATAACTTTTTAAAGTATTTGATATGTTATATTTTCATTTATTTTGAGATAGTTATTTTTTTTCTTTTGATTTACTCTTGGACCCAATGGCTGTTTAGTAATGTGTTGTTTAGTTTTTGTATATTTATAGATCTTTCCACTTTCCTCTTATTGTTGACATCTAGTTTCATACCATTGTAGTCAGAGAAGATAAGTCACTCTTAAGAGGATAAGTCACTCTTCTTAAATTTGAGAAGATGTTTTGTGGCCTATCTGATTTATCCTGGAGAATGTTTCATGTCTACTTGAGAAGAATGTGTATTCTACTGTTTTTGGAGGAAATGTTCTGTAGATGTCTATTGCGTGTTCTAAAGTATGATTCATTGCAACATTTTATTGTTGATATTTTTTTAATCTGGATGATCTATCCATTGCTGATAATGGGGTTCTGAAGTCCCCACAATTATTGTATTATTGTCTATTTCACCTCTAAGGTCTGTTATTAATTGCTTAATATATTTTGGTGCTTGGGTGTTGGGAGTGTGTATGTTTATGATACATCTTAATGTATTAACTCCTTTATTATTTTATAATGATCTTTTTTGTTTCCTGTTACCCTTTTTTGGCTTCAAGTATATTTTGACTGATTAAGTATCAGCCTTTGTTTTGTTTCCTTTTGCTTGGAATACAATCTACCATCATTTCACCCTGAGTCTATGTGTGTCTTTAGAGTTGAAATAAATCTCTTTCAGGCAGCTTATAGTTGGATCTTGTTTTGTTTTGTTTTAATCCATCCAGCCTCTCTGTGCCTTTTGATTGGTGAATTCAGACTGTTTACATTTAGGGTGACTATTGATGTGGAAAGATTTACTACTGTCATTTTGTCTTTTGCCTTCTTGTTTTATGTCTATGTTATAGAGTTTTGCTTTGTGGTTATCACGAGGTTTACATAAAACATTTCAAATAAAATAGTCCTTCTTCAGAGTGCCTGGGTGGTTTAGTCAATTAGGCAATGGACCCTCAATCTCAGCTCAGGTCTTGATTTTGGGGTCCTGAGTTCAGGACCTGCATTGGGCTCCATGCTGTGCGTGGAGCCTACTTAAAGAAAAAAAATAGTCCTGGGGCACCTGGGTGGCTCAGTGGGTTAAGTCTGTGCCTTTGGCTCAGGTCATGATCTCAGAGTCTTGGGATCGAGTTCCGCATTGGGCTCTCTGCTTGGCAGGGAGCCTGCTTCCTCTTCTCTCTGCCTGCCTCTCCGCCTACTTGTGATCTCTCTCTCTGTCAAATAAATAAAATAAAATCTTTTAAAAAATAAAATAAAATACATTTTTAAAAAGTCCTTTTTCTGCTGATAGCAATTTATCTGTATTCACATATAAAAGTCACATCTTTTTCTCTTCCCTTTTTATATTTTTGATCTCACAAATTATCTATTTTTATGCTGTGATTTCATTACCAAGTTGTAGTAATTAACGTCATTTTTAATGTTCCTTCCTTTAACCTATATGCAATAGTTAAGAGTTTAATATGTTATTCTTAAAAAGTTATAATATTCTTTTTATCACCTTAATCAGAGTTTTTCATGCTTTTGTCTCTTTTTTTCAGCTTAAAGATCTCCTTTCAACATTTCTTCTAAGGCAGGGCTAGTGGTGGTAAACTCCCTCAGCTTTTCTTGTCTGGAAAAACTTCCTTCTTTATATCTGAAGGATAACTACTGGATAGAGTATTCTTGGCTGGCAATTTTATCTTCAATTATTTTGAATATTCAATCCACTATCTCTTGGCCTGTAGAATTTCTGCTGAGAAATCTAGTGATAGCTTAATGGAAGTATCTTTGTATGTTACTTTTTTCTTGATTGTCTCTGAAAAATATTTTTTTGAATCATTGACTTTTAATGGTTTTAATAAAGTGTTTCTTGGAGAAAGTCTTTTTGTGTTGAGATAATAAGATGTTTTATTAGCTTTATGAACTTGTATATCAAGTTGCTTCCTCAGGTTTGGGAAGTTCTCAGCTATTATTCATTTAAACAGTCTCTCTGCTCCCTTCTCCCTCTTTTCTCCTTCTGGTATACCCATTATTCTTATGTTGGCTTTTCTAATGGAGAAATAACTGTATTATAGGGTTCACTTTTTAAAAATCTTAGTTCTCCTTCCTCTTACACCTGAATCACTTCTGTATTTCTAACCTCAAGCTTGCTTGCTAATTCTCTCTTCCATATGATCTGTTCTATTTCCAATTCATTCTAATGCATGCTTCATTTCATTTAGGTTCTGCAGTTCTAGAATTTCTGCTTGCTTCTTTTTTAGAATTTCAGTTTCTTTGGTAAAGTACTCCTGTTTGTTAATTTTATTCCTGAGATCATTGTATTGCCTTTATGAGTTTTCTTAGAGTTTCTTTAATTTCTTTATAATGGCTGTTTTAAATTCTTTATCAGCTAGATTGCAATATTCCATGTATTTTTGGGTTCTGTTGATAGAAGATTATCATTTTCTTTTTGTGATACCATATCACTGTGATTTTTCATTGTGTTTGATGAGAAGCGCCTCTGCATTTGATGTGGTGAACACCTTTCTTGTTAGAGGATGGTTTTGTTTACTTTCATCTTAATAGTTCTACAGGTTGGTAGTTAGGAGTCTTCCTTTTGCTTTCCAGAAGATGGTGCTATAGCACAAGTTTTTGGTTTCTTTTGCCAGCTAAGATTGGGAGTGGTACATAGGGTGGGGGGAAGGTTTGTGGCAGGGGTCAGGGGGAGGTGTACAGTTAGTACTTGGAACTTTGGGTTTGCCCACAATCTGGTATGTGGATCCTCAGTTGAGGGGGTCCCAGAAGTGTGTAGGTGGTCCTTTTGCCTCCCAGGGAAGAAAGCAGAAGATGCTTTCCTTCAGTGCTCTTTGTCTGCCTACTTCCCTTTCTTTTCTCTCTGTCTAATCACTTAAGTCTCCCTTAGAGACAACAACTGGTCCCTCCAACTGCAGTACCTGTGGCTAGGCAGACTCCCACTCACCCCTTTCACCTGTTACTTCCTCTGTTAGATAAGGTGTATTGGCTTACTGTTAGATCCTCCACTGTTTTCTTTGCTATCACTGCCTCTGCTGACACTTTCCTCTCTCTGCCACCTTTTCCCTGGTCTAGTCCACACACTCTTGGGTTCACAGACTGATGGCTCTCTTAGGTATTCTGGTATACTGTGAAGAGATGTTCGCGCCCCACCCCCCATTATGGGTGTCTAATTAGTTGTAAATCAAAGGAGAGAGAAAATAGGAACAACTCACAGGACCATGTTGCTGATGTCAGCACTTAGCTCTTCCAGAGAAAAGGACAGTGTTCAGCTTGTGATGAAATGCCATTTGCAGTGGTTGATAAATGTGTATTAGCTGCTTGATTAGAATGTAAACTTAGGTATGGCATTAATCAGATTAGCATAGCCTCTCACTTTCTAGTTGGATTTGTACCCCAACAATTTTCTGTTTTTTCATATATTCATCTAATCAATAATTATTTATTGAATGCCTAATATAGGTCAAACACTATGAAAGAAAATGAATAAAATTAGTTACAGTACTTCCCAGTGGAACTTATAAGCAAGTATAGGGGATAGATGTTAATTAAAATCACAAATTAAATCTTTATAATGGTAAGTGCTATGAAGGAGTATTATATGGTGTTATAAATAATGATAAGTGCTTCAAGAGAGAGGTACATGGTATTAAGAAGACTTGGCGTTGGGGCGGAGATCAGGGAAGGATGGTGGTGTGCCAAATAGAGAGGCATGGGATGTACAAAATCCCCTTGGTGAAAGGGATTATCAAGCATCTAAAGAGCTAAGAGAACAGTGCTGTGGCTGGGTCACTGAGACCATGGGCAGCTGAGGCTGGAGACATGGTTAGTTTTCAGCTTTATCTTAGAAGCCAAAGAAGGAATTAAATTTGCTTTGTTTGGATTGGTTTGATTTGGTGGTGGTTGTTGTTGTTATTTGTAGTGTAGTGAGGAGTAGATGGTACAAAGCTGTTTGTGTGTGTGTGTATGTGTATGTGTTTGAGTTGTGGCATGATCATAGGTATGAAGGACTATAGCTAAGTGACTTTGTCATTTAACTTCTCCACACCGAAATGCCTTTCTCTATAAAATTGAATAATGATAGCACCTTTCTTACTGGGTGCCTATGAGAAAGTTAATTAAAAGTCAATTAAAAGTGCTTATTACAGGGTGCCTGGGTGGCTCAGTGGGTTATGCCACTGCCTTTGGCTCAGGTCATGATCTCAGGGTCCTGGGATAGAGTCTCGCATTCGGCTTTCTGCTCAGCGGGGAGTCTGCTTCTCCCCCCGCCCCCCTGCCTGCCTCTCTACCTACTGGTGATCTCTGTCTGTCAAATAAATAAATAAAATCTTTTTTTTTAAAGTGCTTATTACAGAGATGCCTGGGTGGCTCAGTTGGTTAAATATCTGCCTTCAGCTCAGATCATGATCCTAGGGTTCTGGAATCAAGTCCTACCTTGGGCTCCTTGCTCAATGTGAAACTTTCTTCTCCCTCTGCCTGCAGCTCTCCCTGCTTGTCTGTGTGCACGTTTTCTCTCTCTCTCTGACAAATAAAATCTTTTAAAACAGTGCTTATTACAATATCTGGCACAATGTAAGCACAAACATTTTCATTATTTATTAATAAATATATAATAGTATGTTTATAAATGCAACATAATATATGCTGCTATTGATCAATATCATATGCATCATAACAATTTTCACTACTGTTGATGGCTTTGTTATGCAGGAGATGTGTAGGATGTTGTCGCAGATAACATACACTATGCTGCGGCAGTAGAAATGGGTAAGAAGTAGATGGATCTGCATAGTATCTGGAAGAAAAAGCAGCAGAAGTTGAGGATAATTAGAGGTGAAAAGTGACATGAGTGAGGAGTAGGAAATGTCTTTTCCAGTTCGATCCACTAATCCAGTAATGGTTCCATTTACTGACACAAGGAATGGTGGGGGAGATTAAGGTGTAGCTGGGAGTAGAGGAAGACTTTAGACTTTAGACTTTAACATGCTTTAGATATGTTGAATCTGAAGCAGTGATATGAGTTCTTCAAGTGGAGATATCCTGTTGGCAGTGAATTTCACTTCTGTAATTTAGAGAATTCTGAGCTGAGTCATAGAATGAAAATGTTGACTGATTGATGGGCATAAAAAACACTGCCTTGGTAAAGAAGTTTAAATGAGAGAGAAGGCAAGGCTACCACCATTTAACATCTGAAAAAATGGTAAAGTAATGCTTTCTAAAAATTTTAAGTATATAGAGATGTCGATATTAAGGACATAAAAGGGAGACTTTCTTATAACCCACTCAATAGTGATAGAATCTCCTTCTTTGAGTATCTTAAGCAGCACTTTCTGCTCACTGCACAGAAAATATAAATGCCCATGACAAAAAAAAATTGTTTGTATATGAAGCATACCTTCAAAGAACTTGCAGTATCTACCTAATGAAAACAAATTAAGTGCCCAAACAGTGCATGAAGCTTTCCAAGTTTGTAGAAAAGATCCATTAGTCAGGAAGGCCAATAATATGGTATACTGCTCATAATATATGTATATTTATGTATACACCCAGCAGTAATAAACTTCTATCTTATAATGAAACATTTGCACATATGAATAAATACCAAGACTGGCACCAAAATACCAAGAAATTATAGAGATGGATTGTCACATAGAAGCAAAATGTAATTGGCCTTTTTGGTTAAGAATGTTACTAGTCTTTCCAATTATTTTAAATATAAGACTTGTTAATGATGTATTTTTGTCATTAGCAATGGCACAGTATGTCTCTTCCATTTAATCCAATAAACAAGGTACAGAGATGTGTGTTTAGGGAATTAATTTCTCCCCATAAGCACTTTCAGAACCAGTACTTCATATCCTCCATTTTCACTTGAGAAAGTAAAACTTTCTCAGCCCAAACAAGTTAACCAGACTGTGTGAAATGTTCATGGCAAGGACTGCAGTGAAATAAGAGGTCTCAGAGCAGATTCAAAATGTCCTCTAAATAGGCTCCAGGTGTTCTGCACTAGGGAGCCCCAGTGGAGAAGAGCAATGCAGAAAAGAGAGCATATGATGGAAGATACCAATTGGGAAAATAGGAGAAGGTACCATGAATGGATGAAAATTGTGTAACACTTGTTTCTGCATGTCTTCATTATCTCCAAACTATTTAGCTGCTACATTTCTAGAATTTGTGCATTTTAAAATAAATTTGTTGTGTGCTGCCGATTTACCTTCCTTCCCCAAACTTTAATGCTCACATTCTAAATTCTTTTTATTTTTTTTCTTTCATTTTCCACCTCTCTCTTAAAAGGGTACATCTATACCCAACACTAATCATGCCTTATATCTTTAATAAATTGTCACATCCATTTATCATTCTGAACAGCTTCCACTTTCAACGCCAACTCTGTCACTGCAATATAAGATCAGTAATTACTAAGCATCCATCATATCTGAAGTGATATGTCCCTAAATTCTTGGCTGTTCACAATAGTTCACTAACCTGAGTCTTGTTAAGCTAGAACGAATGTCGAGTGGCTCCCTTTCTCTCTCCCCCACCCCCACATAAAGCTATTCAAAGAAAAAAACCTATCTTTAGCATTGTAATTTTACTAAATCATTTACATGAGCAAACCAATATTGTCACACAGAAGTCTAAGCACAGCTGGCTGACAAATCAGCCACCTATTAGCATACTGATATTAAGCAAGGAGGGCTATGGTAAGTGAATTGTACCAAAAAAAGGTCACATCTAATAATTTCACTAGCTTACATTGCTGAGCTATAAATAGCATGTATTGCAGCCAGCAGTGATTTTTAGGAGTCTGTCTCTAAAGGCCAAGCATCCAAAAGGAATCTAACTTACTCCTCCTCACAAATTCCCAAAAGCCCATGGATCTTTTTCCGATAATGTTCACCTTCTATTCATGGATAAGATATAGGAAGAAGAGACAATAAATGGTGAATTCCATTTGGCACTCAGGACAGCTTCCCTGACAGAACCGTATCTGGCTGGGAGAGGTGAGTCTGGAAGTGACACATCCTTTGGGCTGAGGCAGGGCAGTTAATCCCCTCTTAGAACCTGGGCCAGCACCTCTGTGCCGCTCTTCTGCATATCTGCCTCTGAGGAGTTTCGGTCAAGTATGAACTGGATTAGCCCAGACCGAAGTTTTGGCACATGTGTTCAGCATACCTGTCCCGCAGGAGTGGTGGTCAAGGTGGCAGAGGTGATGGAGTGGTGAAAGTGGTAGCAGGAACAGGCAAAACAACTGGACAAGTCGTGGCTTACTAAATCAACCTGTAAGACCCTCTGCTTCATTTGGGAAGAACTTCCAACATCTCTGTATTCATCCTAGTTGTCTTCAGTCATCATGTAGCACTTGCTGTCACGCAGTCTTAAACACAGCTGGCCAAAGAATGAATGGCACATTACGCATACTGATAACAAGCAGGGAGAGTTTATGACAAAGGCATTTAAATAAAAGAAAAAGTGATAAAATTAGTTCACAAGCTCCCTTTCCCCCATCTCTTGTTCAGTTCCTTATTCTACTCTATTAATAAGTCCAATGTTATGAAAGTCTCTAAATTTTGGATGCTAGACTATCTAGAAAACCACTAATACTGTACTTGAGTCCAGATAGGATCAGTGTGTAGTATTACTGTACATTTTTCTATCCCTGGCTAAGTAAGCAGTCACTGTAGCCCTGTATTGTAGAGTATTATTGCCACTAGGTCAATATGCTCAGGAGTGTGATAAAGTGATAGGCCAAGGTAGTGGTAATAAGGCTGCAAGATATGAAAAAGAAAAGTATAATTGCATTTTGGCATGATATATATACAGAACACTATACATTTAGGAAAGAATGTACTTAAATAAGAGCACCGAAATTCTCAAAAATGCTTTTTCTCCCTTTCCTTCCCATACTTGAGAGATGCAGCTAATCCAGCCATGACTCAATGGGCTTTCCAGTCATCAGAAATGGAGATTATTTAGTCAGTGTTCATATGCTCTGTTGCTGAGTAAGCCCCACTGTCAGAAAGCCATTCCATATCATTCACCTTTAATTGTGGTTATATATTAACTGCTTGACTGAGAATGGGAGAAGAGGGCAGTTAATTTGATTGATGGAGACAGCCATCAATCAACAGGAATTTCAGTCCTGAAATTCCCTCTAGGACTTCAGTAGATCCTTTTTGGCGATCTTGGTACATCACAGCTGTAGGATAATTGTTATATTTCCCCTCTGTTCTGTGGAAAACTACCTTTAATACTGTTTTCTCAGCTTACTTGCATTTAGGTTATTGGGGACTTAAATGATGAAGGGTAAAATGGACCATTAAATACCTTCATATGCTCAAGTTTAAGTAGATTTAAAAATATATGTAACCTGAAGGAAAATGGGCTTGTACCAGAGAGAAACAAAAATATAAAAACCCGAAACATAAAACATTAAAGCAAATAAAAAAACAACACTTGTCTTGAAAAACAAAAACAAAAACAGGTCACAGCCTAACTTTACAAAGATTTTTAATAGAGTATAGTAAAATATTCACAAACTTACGATAATTAAAATGGCATGCCCTAAAGTGACTGTTACAAATAAAGCTAGACAAATAACTATTTTCATTTATAGCTGCACATACACAACTTGTTTAATGATTATAAATTGCCTGATGGGTTTAGGCTTAAAAGCTGCCAAGATTGGGGCACCTGGGTGGCTCAGTAGGTTAAGCCTTGGGCTAAGGTCATGATCTCAGGGTCCTGTCTTAGGATCCTGGGATTGAGCCCTGCATTAGGCTCTCTGCTCAGAAGAGATTCTGCTTCCTGCTCTCCCTCTGCCTGGTGCTCTGTCCCCTTGTGATCTCTCTCTGTCAAATAAATAAATAAAATCGTAAAAAAAAAAAAAAAAAAAAAAGCTGCCAAGATATTCCAAGGATTACATGGTATGACTTGCAAACAACAAACAGGGGAAGAAAGGGGAAAAAAGGGATCAATTATCCAATGTTCTTATACAATTTTAAGGCTCAGTTTCTTGGGTATAGAAGTCAAGGACATCATTTTCCTCTAAAAAAAAGTCAGACAGCTCCATTTAATGCTCAGTCATTTGACAGCTACACAGATTAGTGTTTTGGAAGTAGAAGATAAGGTGAAGGAAAAACATTTTCTATAATTCAGCAGCAAAATTTAAGGCTTGCTCTGTATTTTTGTACAGGGCTAGGAGAATGAGCTTATAGCTAAGAACAAAGAAAAGAGAAAAGAGAAGAAAAATATCTTGGCCAAATTTATGCCAGAGAATTCCAACCTATGCAAAGCTGAGTAAAATAGGATCTGGGTGCATTTACTAGACACCTCTGGATAAAAAGTGAAATAAATCATTGAATTAAGTTAGTGAAGTTCAAACTGATAAGCATATTTGTGTTATTCTGTTGGTCCCTTAGTTTGACGTTTCCCTTGAATTTTGTACTCAGGTATACAATCACCTACATGTTGCTTTCATTTAGATGGTCTTATAAGCACCTTAAATTTAACATACCAAAATTAACTCCTCTTTCTGACCCAACCTGCCCATTCCATTATTTTCTCGGTAAATGGAAAACCCATCCTTCTACTAATTCAGACTTTGAAACCATCCTTGACTCCACATTCACTCACATTTTATGCTCTATCAGACAGCCCTGTAGTTTTTACTTTCAAAACACTTTCATTGTCTTTCACTACTTCCACTGCTTCTGCTTGATTCAAAAAGGAAAAGAACAAATTAACATTTGGGATAGGAGAGTCTAACTTTTGGAAGGGACTTTTGTTAAGCCTTGCAATGCTGGCAAGAGTAGTAGGAAGCTGAACAGAGCTGAAATCTTTTCTGTAGACCAGACACAGTGCTAAGCACCAGAGGTAGAGTGGTGACTTAGACAAACAGGCTGTTTGCCTTCATGAATTTCATAATCTCAGATAGTGGACAGATAAATCTATAAACAAATGAGGTGATTAGAGATTATTTTAAGACCCATGAGTGAAATTAAGTAGGTAGATAGGATTGGAAGTAATTGGAGAACCAGGAAAGATCTCCATGAGTGGAGATTTTGATTTCGATTTTAATTTTGGGCAGAGACTTGCTGGAGGAGAATCACCATGCCTTGTAAGGAACAATGCAGGCAGAGGAAACAGTGAATGTGAGGGAAGGGAAAGATTTACCACAAGTGGTAACTAAAAAGGTGGTCAGTGTGGTTGCAGGGTAATGAGTGAGGGGAGAGTAGGAGGGGCTGTCACTGAAGCCAGACCTACAGGCTATCAGTCCAGATAAGGAATTCTGGATTCATTCCACTGCAAAAGGAAGTCACTGGAAGGTTTTAACCAGAGGCATAACAGAGCCAGTTTACCTTTTAAAAAGAACAACCTGTGGTCTGACAGTGAAGGCTGAATTAAATTGGCATTACTCGTATTCCTTTAATCCCCTTTTCGAGGTTTAAAACTCAACTTGAAAATGACCTAGGTTTATGTTAAATGCCTGTTGAAAATTCCTTTGATAGGACTCATCCTTCCCAATCATCGAGATATCCATTTTCATCTACAGCTCTATTAACTGGCTATAGTTTCAGTGCCTAGAAACTGCCTCGAAATTCACTGGTACACTATTTCTGGCCTGATGAGGGCAACGTTTGATCAACTCATTCAATGCGATTAGCATAATAAGAATAGAATAGTATTTATGCAATGACACTGATATTTTTAAATTATGATAATATGAAAGGTCAGATTTGAGGTTAGTCTTTAATTTGGGGTCCTTTGCTTTAATGGAGATACTTGCATGTATTTAACTTGTTTAAAAATCATACACACACATACATACATAAATATATACAGTCCACAGGGAATTTATTAGCAAAAACAAAATAAACCATACCCACTCACAAATTTAGAAATTATGTTCAATTAACCTTTTTTTAATACTTAAGATATTTGCTATCCCAACAATCACAATAATAACCTGTGTTTCTTTTTAGTCATCTCTTCCTTTACTGCAAAATTTCAAGCAATAAGCAAGGAAAATTCCCATTTTCATAGACTCCAATTATAAAATTTATTTTATATTGCATATACTTTTTACACTTCAGGCTCTGAGATTATTCTCCTAGACATAGCTCCCAATTGTAATTCAATAGAGATATATTAAAAACTAAACAAAACTTTACTTCCCTACAGTGTATTCTCAATACAGATGAGACCTACACAAATTAGCTGAATATGCTAGAGCTCTTTCCCACTTCTGATGGTTCTTGTTATCCACAACCACCTCTTGTGTACTTTGTTAGCATCAACCAATGATTTTTGAGATGTTAAGTTACAATGTCTTAAGGGTATTTCTTCCAATGATTACTGAAAATTTTGTAGAGCTCTCTTGAAGGCATGAAAGCCATTGATCCTACAGAATGAATTTTTAATGGAGGAAATTCCAGGAATATAGCCAAGTCATGTGGGGGCTATTTGGGATCTTCCCTTAAATTACCCACTGTAAAGACTCTTAAAATGGTTGTTCTAAGACTGTACCTGTCTGAGAGAAATTTACCTCATGAAAAATTATGCTATAGCTTTGTAATAAAGGCACTGAGAAGTTTTTGTCCTTGATTGTACTTAAAATGTCATCATAATTTCCTCTTAAGGGTTGTATAACATTATCATAAGGATAAGGAAATATAATGATTAATTATAGTACGATTAATTAGTATTTACATTTTACTTTTCTCTTGAAATTCCTTTATAAACATAAGCTAATTAATAGATCAGACCCTGATATTTTGTTTAATGCTTTAAATTATGATTTATGTTTAGCTGAAGTGCTTCTTTAGCATTTTTATTTGGTGCAGCATATAATAGAAGGACAGATATTTCATATATCAGAAGGCAGATATTTTTCTTTCCTCTTCCACTGTAAGCAGGTGAAAGGTGTTTGGATCACTTACTACACCTATTTGTGCTTGCAAGAGCTCTAGAAACAATAGGAAGAAAGTCCCATTGTTTGGAGAAAATTTTAGTGGGATATAACATGTAAATTTATTTCAGAAATAAAATGCATACTCCTATAAAGCAGGAAAGAATCATTTGTAAACAAACCACACCATTCCATATTTAGTATTGTGACTAGTTTATGAAAATTTAGAAATGTGGTCAGAATTCTTTGCAAAGTGAAAGAACTACTTAAATGTCTAGAAAGCCTTATACTTTCACATTGTAGCTGTATATTTCCCCTCCCTAAGTATCCTTTTCAGCCCCATGATGTAGTAGTGAGTCTACTGTCCTCAGTCTGCTGTCCTGTCCGAAGGCTAGGCAATGTAGGTTGTTCCCTTCCCTACCCTTTATCCTTCAATGTACTTTTCTGACTATTTGGTATCATAATCACATAGTATTTTTGTTTTTGTTTTTAATTATTTTTATTAAAATATAATGTATTATTTGCTTCAAGGGTACAGGTCTGTGAATCATCAGGCTTAACATTTCACAGCACTCATCATTGCCTCCATTTTTTATTATGCCTCATTAATAGCTTTTTTTATTTCAAGTTGATTAGATTTTAGTTCTTTTATTTTTTCAGAAATGGATTTTATTTCCCTAGAAACGTATTCTCTAATATCTTTCATGCCTTTTTCGAGCCCATCTAGCACCTTGATAATTGTCATTCTGAACTCTAGTTCTGACATATTTCCAAAGTCCATATTGATTAGGTCTCTAGGCATTGATATTCCCTCTTGTTCTTTTTTCTGTGGTGAGTTGTTCCACTTGTCATTTTATCCAGAGTATATGAATGAGAGAGTAAAATACTAAAAGGGTGGCAAAGACCCCAGAAAAATATATGTTAACCAAATCAGAATATACCTGAAACTGGGGGCAGGGGGGAAGAAAGGGGGAAAAAATAAATATATATTACACTGTTGAATAGAACAGACTTGATTTTGAGTGTATTCTGGTTTCTAAGAAGAAAGTACCTCCCAAAATTTTATATATATACATATATATATATATATATGTATATATATACTTTTATATGTATATATATATACATATATATGTATATATATATGTAAGGGTAAACATGATGAAGGCATGGAATTTGACTGTAAAGATGAAAATTTAAAAAGTTCATAAAAAAGGAATTGATAAGAAAATTTGGCTTGAAAAAGAAAAAAAAAGGAGGAGAGAATGTGATCAGGCTGGAGCTAGATTTAGGGTATATTTTGATATATTAGAAGAAATTATATCCAAAATTTTTAAAGAAAAAAAACCTATATGTATACAAAAAATTAGGTTAAATACAATGAAGGAATAAAATATGACTATAGCAATGAAAATTTAAGAAGGTTTTAAAAAATGTATTAGTAAGATAAACCAGTTTTAAAACATTAAAAGAGGAAAGAGGAAAAATTAAAAAAATAGAATAGAAAAAAATAAAATTAAAAATATTTAACCGTGAAAGACTAAAAGATCTTGGGGAAAAGGCCATGAATTCTATGTGTTGCTTTCCCTTAGCTCTGGAGTTCTGCAGTTCTCATTGTTCTGTAAACTTGGTCTTGGCTGGATGTTCTTGGTGATCTTCTGGGGGAAGGTCCTGTTGCAGTGATTCTTAATTGTTTTTGCCTGAGGGTGAATTGGACCACCCCTGCCAGAGGCCAGGCTAAGTAATCTGCTCTGGTTTACTCTCGGGAACTTTTGCTCCCTGAACGTTTTCCAAAGAGCTTTGGAGGACAGGAATGAATACAGTGGCCTCCCAGTCTCCAGCTCAGAGGAGACAACAGCTCAGGGTCCCACTCCTCAGTGTGCCCTCAGAGAGAAGCAGTCAATCCCTCCCATTTCCCTGGTCTCTGGCTGCACTCCATGCTCACCTGGCCTGTGACTGAGCATTTCTATCTCTGATGCTCAGCCCCATTTGGATTCTCCAAACCCAGCAGATTCATACTGTGGCTTCCATGCTACTACTCCTGGAGGAGGAAGGAGGGGGTCTCTCCAGATCTTCCACTTGTGGGGTCCCCTGCTTGAAAAGCAGTGGCCCGACTGCCTTGGATCGTGGTTTAAGGTAACCCCAAGCTGAGAGCCCCCATCTTGGCTCTGTCTTGGTAGCTAGCTACCCACTCTGATACCCAGATGCTCTGCCACACCCAGGCACCTCCAGTCTTTCTGTGACCCTGCGGGTCCTGAGACCACACTGTCCCCGTGAGGACTCCACACCCACTTAGCCTCAGTAGTGACATCCCTCAGTGCAGAAGACTTCTAAAATTTCTGATTTTGTGCTCCACTGCTCCACCTCTTGCTGGGAGCTGGCCTCTCCCCCTGCAGTTTATCTTCCCATTGCTTTGGATTCACTTCCCTACATGTCCTACCTTCCCCAAAGTGGTCGATTTTCTCTTCCTAGAATTGCTGCTCTTCTTCTCTTCTATTTCCTGTTGAGTTTGTAGGTGTTCAGAATGGTTTGATAACTATCTAGCTGAACTCCTGGTAACTAATGCTATTTCAGCCTCCTACTCCTCCACCATCTTGATTCCTTTCCAGTTTTTGTTTTTATTATTGTCTATTTTCTTAGTTATTTTCTTTCTTTTTACCTTGGTTATACATTGACTCTTTTTTTTTCTTTTAGTTTTATAAGTTATAGACTTAGGTCATTCATTAAAAACTAATTTTTTATAAGATGTCTTCAAAGCTACAAATTCCCTCTAAACTCTGTTTTTGAGATGTATTTTCATTTTATAATGAAATGCAAAATGTTTTCTTATTCTCATTATTTCTTCTTTGAATCATGATTATTTAGAACTCTGTCTTTTAATTTCAAAATGTGTGGGGGTATATAGATATTATATTTATTCATATAAATATTATTCCATTGTTATTAGAGGCCATACTTGGTGAAATTACCATTTTTAAAAATTTGATGAGATTTTCCTTATGCTCAAACATTTGATCGGTATTAGCGAATGCTCCAGGTGCATTATTTCAAATACTTGAAAATAGTATATGTTCTTCAGTTATGTGTAATATTATATAAATGTCAAATTAGCTCAAAGTAGTTGGTAGTATAATTACAATCTTCCCTACCTTTACTATTTTCTTTTACTCTTGTTCACAGCTGTATCTTTCAGGGAGAGTGTGGTATAAAAATCTCCCAACTATGATTATAGATTTGACTGTATCACCTTTTTATCCTGCAGAGTTTGCTTTGTGTTTGTTGAATCTCTCCTATTAAGTACATATACATTTATTATTTCAACGTTTCCTGAGGAATTAACCAAACATCCTTCTTTTCTTATGGTTAATCTACCTTTTCTGAAAATGTTCATGGTCTGGTATTTGTATTTCCACACTAATTTCTTAATACCTGTCTTTTTATGATATATATTTCTATATTTTTGTCCACTCGTTTTCTTTTACCTTATTTTTTTAATTTAAAATATACTGTAGACTGAATATGGTTAGGTCTTTTAAAAACTCTAGTTTGAGGGGCGCCTGGGTGGCTTAGTGGGTTAAAGCCTCTGCCTTTGGCTCAGGTCATGATCTCAGGGTCCTGGGATCGAGCCCTGCATTGGGCTATCTGCTCAGCAGGGAGCCAGCTTCCCCTTCTCTCTCTGCCTGCTTCTCTGCCTATTTGTGATCTCTGTCTGTCAAATAAATAAATAAAATCTTTTAAAAAAAGCTAGTTTGACATTTTTTCTTTTTAATTGGAATTTTTCATCCACTTGAATTAAAAAAGATTATTTTTCCAGTTCAATTTTTTCTTTCATTATAATATAAAAGGTTTTTAAAATTTTTATTTTATTTCCAGTAAAGTTAACATACAGTGTTACATTAGTTTCAGATGTACATTATAGTGATTCAGCAATTCCATACATCCCCCTGAGCTCATCCCAGGAAGAATACTCCTTAATCCCCATGGCCTATTTCATCCATCCTCACCCCTACCCCAAAACATCGATTCATTTTCTAAATTAGAATCTGTTTCTTGGTTTGTTTTTCCCTCTCTTTTTTCTTCATTATTCCTATAAAAATTTTTTAAAGGTTTTATTTGTTTGATAGAGAAGGAGAACATGAGTGGGGGGAGGGGCAGAAGGAGAGGGACAGCAAGAAGCAGACTTCCTCCTGAGCATGGAGCCTGAATTGGACTTCATCCCAGGACCTTGAGATCATGATCATGACCTGAGCTGAAATCAGTTGCTTAACTAAATGAGACATCCAGGTACCCCTTTGCCCCCTAAATTTAATGTAAATATTGCTATGGTTGGATTACTACTACCAATCTTTCTATTTGTATGTCTTACTATTTCATTTTATATCACCTATTGGCTTTTTTGGCCATGCTTTTATGTTGTTTTATGGTTGTTTAAGGTATTATAATATACATCTTTACCATACCTTTAGTATTGTATTACTTCATATAAAATGTAAGAACATTGTAGAGACTGGATTCTGGTAACTTCCTGTGAAAAGTTTTGATTTTTGTTAGATAGCTATTTCATTGTTGGCGGATCACATTGAACTTGTGGAGCTTTATTAGGAGAGTCTGTTATATTGTAGCCTTGAGTTTTAAGAAACATTCCTTAGTTCTGAAACTTCTTTGCTCCTGAGGTATGGTCTTTTTGAAGTTTAATGGCCAGCTAACAATTTTTGCCAACTTCCTCAGACTTAGCACAGTATGCAAATTCCAAAGTCTCTCCTGCAGTGGTCAACTTAAGTTTCAGCTTAGCTCCTCAGCCTTTAGCTGTTACTTTTCACCCTGCTCTTTAGAGTCTCTTCCATATGAGTAGAGTTCATGTTGTCCAAGAATTGAAGTGGGTTTGCGCATATATTTTCAGACTTCCATCCTTTGTGGTGCCTTCCTGGAATTTCCTCTGTTAATTTACAGCCACTATGGTAGCCTCAAAGACCATCCTCTGACACCTAAAGAAATACACCTGAAGGTTTTGCTTGAGTATTAGCTATTCTCAATCTGGGAAGACTAGAGTGTACCCTCAAGAAATGCCACATAAATGTTGATATCACCCAGTTGCATTCTACTTTCAAGCTCCCTTCAATTTGTCTACTTTTGGTTGCTCTCCATTGCTTTTAAGTAGTTGGTTTTCATATTTTATCTGGAGTTAATGACTGCCATCTCTGGGAGGGTAATTAAAATTAAACCACTTTGTTATGCCAAGAACTGGAATTGGAAAATGATTTTTAAAAAAAAATAGGGGCTTTGGGTGGCTCAGTGAGTTAAGCCTCTGCCTTTGGCTCAGGTCATGATCCCAGAGTCCTGGGATCTAGCCTTGCATCTGGCTCTCTGCTCAGCAGGGAGTCTGTTACCCGCCCCACCCCTTGCCCCAACTCCTCTTCTGCCTTCCTCTTTGCCAACTTGTGACCTTTGATCTCTGTCTGTCAAATAAGTAAATAAAATCTTAAAAAAAAATATCAAGGCCTCCTTAAGAAAACAGATGAGGAAGATTCTGATCAAGTTATATGATCTAGATATTTACAAACTCTGTGCAGTGATATGATCATCCTGCTTATTTTTTTTTTTTTTAAGTTAATTCTGTCACTGGTCTCTTCAGTCTAAGGTTGGATCCAGTGATGTGGTTATAGGAATGTGGTTTATTGGTTGAAACAAGCAGTATTTTTTTCTTGGGGCACCTGAGTGGCTCAGATGGTTAAGCATATACCTTTGGCTCATATACCATGATTCCGGGATCCTGGGATTGAGCCCCACACCAGGCTCCCTGCTCAGTTGGGAGTCTGCTTCTCCCTCTCCACCTGCTCATGTGCGCGCTCTCTCTCTGTATCTTTCTGTCTCAAATTGAGACAGACTTACTCAAAGACTTGAATAAATAAAGTCTTTAAATAAAACAGTATTGTTTTCTTCTTACTTTAATATGAAATCCATTGTATAAGATTAGGAAGTACAAAAGCTTCCAAACCTGGTGTTACCTTATTTTATATATAGTCTATATTATTTCCCATGCTTATTTTAAAAGTCTTTAACTTAGATTTTATAAAACAGATGCATTTAAACTGTTAACAGACAATGAATGTACCCACTCTCTTCACTGTCCTCTGTTTTCATGCCCTCTACCTTGGCTTATATGACTTTATATCCAGGAGTTCCATACTCAACAAATTAGTGCCTGCAAGCCTAGGCAAACAACAAAAATGTGTAAAGCAGACCAGCATGGGGAAACATGAGAGAGTTCTGGAAGAGGTAGATTGCATTATATAAAAGGTCATGCATTATATAAAAGGTCAACCTCACCAGAAGTTTGGCATATAGGCATCTATGGGCCAGGGTTACCAGATATTCCACTTGTAAAAGATGCTGGAAGTAGGGATTTCTATGTGAAATATCCTGATTATTAAAATACCTTTCAGGTCAAATCAAATATATTTGATTAGTATCTAAGTTCACGTCAGGTGCTATAACAGAATACCATAGATTTCATGGCTTAAACAACAAACATTTCTTTCTTAAAGTTCTGGAAGCTGGGGAGTCAAGAACAAGATGCTGGCAGATTCACTGTCTAGTGGGTGCTTGTTTCCTCGTATATAGCACAGGTTCTGGCTGTGTCCTCACATGGCAGAAAGGGCAAGGTTGTTCTCTAGGATCTCTTTTATAAGAGTATGAATCTCTTTCATGAGGGCTCTGTGCTTATTACTTACCAAAGGTTCCAACTCCAAACATCATCGGATTAGGTTTCAACATGGGAATTTCAGTCTATAGCAGATAGTGTACAGAATTTTTGTCTCTCAGGTTGCTTACTTATTTCCATTGTTGGCTTGTCTTCCATTTGCTTTTTCTCCCTCACTCATTTGGAATGCTCCCCCATGCAAACCTACCTAAATACTGTCTTCTATGCTCAATTCAAGCTTTGCATCCTCATAAAGCTGCTGAGCATCTTCCAGTCCTCATTGTTCATCTTCTCCTTCTGTGAAATTTATATTTATAGTCTTAGGAAACATTTTATGGCTTAATTTTACTGCCTTTGTACACTGCGAATTGTGCTTCAGTTCCCAATGTCTTTTCTTTATTTCTTGCATAGGTTTTCAATTTTCTTTATTAATTTATGGTTGTTGTTGATACATAAGGCTTTTTTGAAGTGTGAGGGAAGGTGAAATTGCAGAAAGATTATTGATTTGGAGACCATAGATACATCCAATCCAAACCCTTTATTTGAAAAATGAGGAAGTGAAGTCCCAGTAAATTAAATGATTTACCAATGAGCAATCAGAAAGTTGATGGCTTGATTTCAGAACCCCAAGCCTCCTGTTGGGTTCTCTTTCCACCAAGACACAGCACTCAGTAGATTTAGGACAAGACATTTTACATTTAGTATCAAAAGATGGATTTATTTTCTTTCTTCCTGTATGTTCTTTCCTCTTAAGGTAGCTGGGTGATATAAATCAGATTCTTTAGAGCAAAGAGATAATGTAAAATATCTTTCCCTTCAAATTGAGGCTATCTGATAGCCTCATCTAATCACTTAAGTTTGGTAATGGGGAAAATGATAAATCAGCCTAACTCTGTTGTTTACAAGATTTTGATTTTATAGTTTCTATATCCCCTTATAAGCCTTACAGAAAAGGAGGTATCCTGATTGTGAAAGAACAGAATTTGTCCTCTAATCTGAACTATGTATTCTCTCATAATTCTTAAGCAGAATTCTTAGGTAGAATAAAATATTACTAAAACTGTGGCATTGCTATAACAGATCTCTATTCTTCTCTGGTATGCATTTGTCTTTTGAACAGAGACATTATACCACATGATGGCAACCTAAATCAATTTCTATAAATACCACACTAAAGTAAAAATATAAGGCTTTACATTTATGAAACTTATGTTTTTTAATCCAAAAATCTAGATAAGTAACATTATTCATGAACTTCAATTCATTAAAATTATTTGCAGCTTCTTTGTTGGTATGAAAAATGTAGCAATTGTTTTTATGAAATAAAACTGCATTCAGTATCATTTTGAATTGTTAAAGAGCTTAAATATTATACACTACAAGTAAATTTAATATATTCACATAATTTTAACATGCAAAGACTGAAAATCTTCTTATAATGAACTACAGAATAGAACAACCAAAGTGCCTATAGAAGTTTTAAATAAAGCCCCTAAATTTCCAATAATTTGTGAATAGAATTCTTTTTGTCCTAATTTTGTGCTTTGAATGCACTTTAATAAATCATAGGCTTCAATTACAAATAACCATATCTAACTGGAAAATAATGCAAACAGGATAGTCACCTATTCATGAAATGTTTAAGTTCTGTTATATCTTTGTCAGTACTATTTTTAAAGCTCAGTGGTTCTTTACTAGCAAAGGGACCATGCATTTGTCCTCAATTTTATTTAACATATATTTATTCCCTTCAATTGGTACTTAATAATTGAGTCATTACTATTCCAAAAAGACAAGATCACTTTCATTTTGGTTCTAGCAAATATAAAGGTTACAAATGTGACATTAAGTTAATGACATTTATTCTGTTTATTCTCATGCTCAGCAATGTGTCTATTTATTTCCTGGAGTTAAATAGAATAGTTTTTTGTTACTAAAATTGTTATACTAATATATATTCTTGTCTCTAGATTTTTGGATTAGAAAATTATAATTTTCATATCTTGCACTTTTATTATTTACTCTGATTTTTTTTTCAACATTTCTTCATACAAGTAAGACATTTGGGCTAAATGGTATTTTTTAACTTAGGTAACATGTTTGTTTTCATTTTGTTCTTTCAACCAAGTGAGATAGTCTCTGTGACATTGTTATTTGATGTGTCATACTTTGTTACATATAGAATTACATGAAATCTTTTCAAATCCGATGTCAAAGCCCCATCTCAATCCAATTAAACTCTCTAAAGGTTGACTCCAGATATCATAATTTTAAAAAATCCTTTACGCGATTCTAATATGCATCAAAGTTTAAAAACCACCAGAATGGTAGGAGAATGTTGACATTGTATAAGGATAAGACTAATCTGGTTGAAACCATAGATTTTTTTAAAAAAAAATTTTTATTTTATTTTTTTTTTTGCTTTTGCAATGATCTTCTGATTTGCTTAACTTTCCTAAGCTCCAGTTTATTATTTGTAATATTTGATAAACTTGAAATATGTTATAAAGCTAATTAAGATAATAAATTCCTATTAGCCCACCACATAACTTCAGTATTAAAAGTTACAATGTGTGCTTATTCACAGCCTCATTTACCTGCATGAACTCGTAGGTAACCAGTATCCTGAATTTTGTGTTTATTTTTCATTTGTTTTGTGAAAGTGTTTATAGCATGTGTATACTTCTGTGACTAGCTTATTATCTAGTTTAGCTTGACTTTAGGCTTTATTTAAAAGGATCCTTATAGGGAGGAAGAGTTAAGATGGCAAAATAGGAAGACCTCATGTTTGCCTCATCCCTTGAACACAACCAGATAATGATCAAATCATCCTGAACAACCAGGAGGTTGAGAGAACAAACTGCATGACTAGAGGGAGAAAAGAGGCCACATTATAGAAGGTAGGAGGTGTGGAGACCTGATTTGGTGGAGAAAAGAACTACAGGTGCTGTGAGGGAGGGATCACTGATCATAGAGACAGAAAAGACAGAGAAAAAGAGAGAAAACAGCACATAAGGGATTGCACAAGAAAAACACTTCCCCAAAACCATTGACTGGGAAAAAGAAAGGGGCTGATTATCCCAAGTTTTTACAAGCAGTGAACTGAAAGTCTAAAGATTTAGAAATCTGTGTTGGCACTGGGGTTGAGACTACAGGTGTAACAGTGCTCTTCTAGAAAAGGTGGGCAGAGGCCTAGATGCAATCAGTGTGCTCTGAGTATCCCCTGGATCATGTTGGGAGAGACAGTCTCCTTAGAGGCACTTGGGACAGGTAGCACTGTCACTCCTGGGACAAAAGAGCCACTGGGAACCATTTTTCTGCCCCATCCATTACCATAGGAGCAGAGGCAGCTGCCGAAGGGCAGCTAACCAGGAATCCAGTTTTTTCCTACACCTTAACACAAACTCCAAATCCCTGCACATTCCTAGGACTGCCCTCTGGGTTAAACTGACACCATTGACAGCACAATGAGAGCCATTCCTATAGGATCAGTGTAAGTTTGTGCTATACTTAGTCCCTAAATTTCAAGTTTTGAAAATCAGCCAGCGTGCCTGAGATAAAACACAGGAGCTCAGGGCTTCCAGCTGCACAGGTATATCAGACATAGGGTAAAGGAGATTTGAGGGACACCTGGGACAAATGAGGGAAGATTGTTCACTCTCCTGTGAAGGCTTCCTAAAATAGCAGCAGGCCCAAATTCCCCTGTGGACAAGAGAACTATTTTTACCCCTGTCCATCAGCACAGGCAACTTCACTGAGAGGCACAGTGCTCAAAGTAGAGGCTTGAACCAGTTACAGCAAGCCCCAATTCCTGCACCCTGCAGGTACTTTTTCACTAGGGAAAGAGTGCCTAAAATAAAAGCAGCAGTGGGTCCCTTCCCCAGAACACCAGCAGCACCTTCTCTGCCTCCAGTAGCACACAAACAAGTCTATTGACCATAGACAGCTGCAAAGCTCCAGCCCTAGGAAGGAAATAGGAGCTAGTCTCTTTTAACAAGCAGACACCTAATTAAAAGTCACCATACAGTGGAAAAGGTCCAAACACTCACCCCTGTAGAGAAGGAGAAACTGCAGAGGACTGGCCCGAGGGAAGGAGCAGCCAAAGCACAAGAGCAGAGTGAACAGCATATACCAGAAATACTTCCTGAAGCCCCAGGTCTTGCACAGCATATGACCTCTTGTTTTTATAGCCATTTCTCTCAGGGGCAAGAAACATAAGAGGCTTTCCTAACCCACAGAAGATAGAGACCCAGATAAAATGCCAAGATGGAGGAATTCATCCCAAAAGAAAAAAGAAGAGGTCATAAACAGGGATCTACTCAAAACAGATTTAAGTAATATGCCTGGATAGAATTTAAATCAGGAATCATAAGGATACTAGCTGGGCTTGAGAGAAGCCAAGAAGACACCAAGGAGTCTCTTACCACAGAGATAAAAGATCTCAAAACTAGTCAGGCTGAAATGAAAAAAAAAAAAATGCTATAACCAAGATGAACAACTGACTAGATGTAATGATCACAAGGATGGAAAAGGCACAGGAATGAATAAGTGATATAGAAGATAAAATTATGGAAAATAGTGAAGCTGAAAAGAAGAGGGAAAGAAAAATATTGGATCATGACTGTAGACTTAGGGAACTCAGCAACTCCATGAGACATAAAAACATATCATAGCAGTGTCAGAAGAGAAGGAAAAGGGGTCGTTTATTTGAGCAATTTATAGCTGAAAACTTTTCTACTCTGGGGAGGAAAATGGACATCCAAATCCAGTGAACTCCCACCAAATCAACAAAAGAAAGCCAACACCAGAATACATTGTGGCGGTAAATTTTTCAAAATACAGAGATAAGGAAAGAATTCTGAAAGCAGCAAGGGAAAAGAAGTCCCTATTCTACACGGAAGACAAAGAAAGTTAGCAGCATATCTCCCCACATGGAAACTGGGCAGGCCAGAAGAGACTGGCATGATATATTCCACCAGCTGAATGAGAAAAATATGCAGCCAAGAAGAATTTAACCAGCAAGGCTGTCCTCCAGAATAGGAGAGATAAAGAGGTTCCCAGACAAGCAAAAACTAAAGAAGTTTGGGCCTTCTAAACCAGCCCTCCAAGGAATAGTAAAGGGGACTCCTTGAGTGGAAAAAAAGATTAATAGCAAGACTAGAAAGGAAGAGAGAAAATATCCAGAAACAGTGACTTTAACAGGTAATGCACCACTAAATTCATATCTATCAATAATCACTCCAAATGTAAGTGGACTAAATGCTCCAATAAAAAGACATGTGGTATCAGAATAGATTAATTAAAAAAAAAAAACAATAACACCCAAGAGCCATCTATTTGCTGCAGAGACTCATTTTAGACTTAAAGACAGATTGAAAGTGAGGGGATGGAGAACCATTTGTCATGGTAATGAACATCAAAAGAAATTTGGAGTAGCCACACATCAAACTAGATTTCAAACCAAATATCACAAGAGATGAAGAAAGACACTATACTACAATAAAGGGGTCTATCCAACAAGAAGATCTAATAATTGTAAATATGTATGTCCCAACTTGGAAGTATGCAAATATAGAAATCAATTAATAATAAACATTAAGAAACTCATCAATAACAATACAATAATAGCAAGGGATTTTAACACTCCACTACAGCAACTGACAGACCATCTATGCAGAAGATCAACAAGGAAACCATGGCTTTGAATGACACACTGGACCACATGGACTTAACAGGTATATTCAGAACATTTCATCCTAAAGCAGCAGAGTACATATTTGAGTATACATGGAAAAGTCTCCAGAACAGATCACATACTGGGTCACAAATCAGGCCTCAACAAGTACAAAAAGATTGAGATCATACCAAGTATATATTCAGACCACAGCACCATGAGACTTGAAGTTAACCACAAGAAAAAATTGGAAAGACCAAAAGTACATGGAAGTTAAAGACCATGCTACTAAAGAATGAATGGGTCAACCAGGAAATTAAAGAAGAAATTAAAAAATACATGGAAACAATGATAATGAAAACATAGCAGTCCAGAGACTTTGGGATGCAGGAATAACATTCATAAGGGAAAAATGCATGGCAATACAGGCTTACCTCAAGAAGCAGGTCTCAAATACACAACCTAACTTTACAGCTAAAGAATCTAGAAATGTACTACATTTCGTCTAAAGACCACAGCTAATATTCTCAAAGGGAATAAACAGAGCTTTTTCTCTACAGTCAGAAAGAAGACATGGATATCCACTCTCACCATTGTTATTTAACATCATGCTGGAAGTCCTAGGCTCAGTAAACAGACAACAAAAAGAAATAAAAGGCATCCAAATTGGTCAGGAAGAAGCCAAACTTTCACTATTCACAGACAACATGATACTCTATGTAGAAAACCTGAAAGACTCCATCAGAAAATTGCTAGAACTAATACACAAATTCAGCAAAGTCACAGGATATAAAATCAATGCACAGAAATCTTCATTTTTTATATCTATAATGAAGGAGCAAAAAGAAAATGCAAGGGATCAATCCCATTTACAATTGCAGCAAAACCCATCAGTTATCTAGGAATAAACCTAACCAAAGAGGTAAAACATCTGTTCTCTCAAAACTTTGGAAAACTTATGAAAGAAATTGAAGATGACACAAGGAAATGGGAAAAAAAATTCCATGCTCATGGACTGGAAGAACAAATACTGTTAAAATATCTATATTACCCAAAGCAATCTACACATTTAGTGCAGTCCCGTCAAAACACCACCAGAATTTTTTACAGAGTGAGAACAAACAATCCTAAAGTTTGTATGGAGTCACAAAAGACTCAAATAGCCAAAGCAGTCTTGAAAAAGAAAAATAAACCTGGAGGCATCAAAATTCTTCAAGACTTCAAGCTATATTGCTAAGCTGTAGTGATCAAGGCAGTATGGTGTTGGCACAAAAACAGACACATAGATCCAATGCAACAGTATAGATAACCCAGAAATGGACCTACCATTATATGGTTAACTAATCTTTGACAAAGTGGGAAAGAATATGCAGTGGAAAAAAAATAGTCTCTTATACGACTGGTGTTGAGAAAACTGGGCAATAATATGCAGAGGAAAGAAACTGGGCCACTTTCTTACACCACACTCAAAAATAAATTAACAATGGATGAAAGACCTAAATGTGAGACAGGAAACCATCAAAATTCTAGAGGATTACACAGGCAGCAACCTCTCTGACCTTAGTCATAGCAATTTCCTACTGTTGGGACTTTGTCAAGATAAAAAGCTAAACAGTGAAGGAAACAACAAAATCAGAAGTCATCCAATTGGATGAGAGAAGATATTTCCAAGTGACATATTTGATAAATGGTTAGTATCCAAACTCTATAAAGAATTTATCAAACTGAACTCCCCCAAAACAAGTATTCCAATAAAAAATTGGTAGAATATATGAATAGATGTTTTTCCAAAGACATTCAGATGGCCAATAGACACATGAAAATATGCCCAGCTTTAGTTATCATTGGGTAATACAAATCAAAACCAAGATAATATACCACCTTTCACCTGTTGGAATGGCTAAAATTAACAACACAGGATGCAACAGATGTTGGGAAGATATGGAGAGAGGGAATCCCTCCTTCTCTGTTGGTGGGAATGCAAACTGGTGTAGCCACTCTGGAAAACAGTATGGAAGTTCCTCAAAAGTTAAAAATAGAACTACCTTATAGTCCAGGTATTTTCCCAAAGGATCTAAATATGCTGGTTCTAAGGGGGCACATCCACCCCAATGTTTATAGCAGCACTTTTTTCATTAACCTTAAAAACTTTAATGTAATTAATTTTATTTTTTCAGTGTTCCAAGATTTATTGTTCATGCACCACACACAGTGCTCCGTGCAATACATGCTCTCCTCAATACCCACCACCACGCTCACCCATCCCCTGACCCCTCTCCCCTCCAAAACCCTCTGTTTGTTTCTCAGAGTACACAGTTTCTCATCATTTGTCTCACAGCAGGTTTAGCCATAGCAAAATCATGGAAAGAACCCAAATGTCCATAAAGGATGAACGGGTAAAAAAATGAATGGATAAAGAATAGATAAAGATATATACAATGGAATATCCCTCGGCCATGGAAAAGAATGAAATCTTGTCATTTTCAGTGATGTTGATGAAACAAGAGTGTATTATGTTAAGTGAAATAAGTCAGAGAATGACAAATTTCATATAATTTCACTCATATGTGGAATTTAAGAAACAAAATAGATAAACATTGGGGGAAAAAAGGAGAAAGAGGGGAAACAAACCATAAGAGACTCTTAACTATAGAGATCAAACTGAGAATTGCTGAAGAGGAGGTGGGCAGGAGATGAGCTAAATGGGTAATGGGTATTAAGGAGTGTATTTGTTATGTTGAGCACTGGGTTTTATATGTAAGTGATAAATCACTAAATTCTACTCCTGAAACCAATATTACACTATATATTAACTGACTAGAAGTTAGACAAAAATTTGAAAAAAAAGTTCTTGCTATATGTAGTATTTAGGAATACTTACTCTGTTTAATAAATTAATATTATGGCTCAGAGATGCTCTCATGTTGGTTTATGTAGCCATGGTAATTCAATTATCTTCACAGAGGTAAAATATTTCTTTGTAGGAATATGCAATAAACTATTTTTCAGTGCTTCCATGAATGGACATTCAGGACTTCTTTTAAATTTTTGTTAGTGCAAACAAAACTGCTAAAAGATTTTTTCTTTTTCTCTCTTTTTTAAAAATTAACATATAATGTATTATTAGCCCCAGGGGTACAGGTTGTGAATCACCAGGTTTACACATTTCACAGCACTCACCATAGCATATACCTTCCCCGATGTCCATAACTCAACCCCTTCCCCCTACCCTACTCCCCCCATCAACCCTCAGTTTGTTTTGTGAGATTAAGAGTCTCTTATGGTTTGTCTCCCTCCTGATCCCATCTTGTTTCATTATTCCTTTCCTACCCTCTACACCCCCTGCACGTTGCCTCTCAACTTCCTTGTATCAGGGAGATCATATGATAATTGTCTTTCTCTGATTGACTTACTTTGCGAAGCATAATACTCCCTATTTCCATCCACATTGTCGCAAATGGCAAGATTTCATAGTATTCCATAGTATATATATGCCACATCTTCTTTATCCATTCATCTCTTGATGGGCATCTAGATTCTCTCCATAGTTTGGCTATTGTGGACATTGCTGCTGTGCTAAGATTGAAGCAGTCATCAAAAATCTCCCAACAAGCAAGAGCCCACGGCCAAATGGCCTCCCAGGGGAATTCTACCAAACATTTAAAGAAGAATTAATTCCTATTCTCCTGAAACTGTTCCAAAAAATAGAAATGGAAGGAAAACTTCCAAACTCACTTTATGAGGCCAGCATTACCTTGATCCCCAAACCAGACAAAGACCCCATCAAAAAAGAATTACAGATCAATATCCTGATGAACACAGATGCAAAAATTCTCACCAAAATACTAGACAATAGGATCCAACAGTACATTAAATGGGTTATCCACCATGACCAAGTGGGATTTATTTCAGGGCTGCAAGGTTGGTTCAACATCCACAATGTGGTACATTACATTAATAAAAGAACAAGAACCACATGATACTCTTAATAGATGCTGAAAAAGCAGTTGACAAAGTACAGCATTGTTTGTTGATCAAAACTATTCAAAGTGTAGGGATAGAGGGTATCAATATCATCAAAGCCATCTATGAAAAACCCACAGCAAATATCATTCTCAGTGGAGAAAAACTGAGATCTTTTCCGCTAATGTCAGGAACATGGCAGGGCTATCCACTATCACACTGCTATTCAACATAGTACTAGAAATCCTAGCCTTGGCAATAAGACAACAAAAAGAAATTAAAGGCATCCAAATCAGCAAAGATTAAGTCAAACTATCACTCTTTGCAGATGATATGATACTTTATGTGGAAAACCCAAAAGTCTCCACTCCAAATCTGCTAGAACTTGTACAGGAATTCAGTAAAGTGTCAGGATATAAAATCAATGCAGAGAAATCAGTTGCATTTCTTTACATCAACAACAAGACAGAAGAAAGAGAAATTAAAGAGTTAATCCCCTTTACAATTGTACCCAATACCATAAGATACCTAGCAATAAACCTAACCAAAGAGGCAAGGAATCTGTATTCAGAAAACTACAAAGCGCTCATGAAAGAAATTGAGGAAGACACAAAGAAATGGAAAAATGTACCATGCTCATGCATTAGAAGAACAAATATTGTGAAAATGTCTATGCTACCTAAAGCAATCTACACATTTAATGCATTCCCCATCAAAATCCCATCCATTTTTTTCAAACAAATGGAACAAATAATCCTAAAATTTATATGGAACCAGAAAAGACCTTAAATAGCCAGAGGAATGTTGAAAAAGAAAACCAAAGTTGGTGGCATCACAATTCCAGACTTTAAGCTCTATTACAATGCTGTCATCATCAAGACAGTATGGCACTGGCACAAAAACAGACACATAGATCAATGGAACAGAATAGAAAGCCCAGAAATAGACCCTCAACTCTATAGTCAACTAATCTTTGACAAAGCAGGAAAGAATGTCCAATGGAAAAAAGACAGTCTCTTCAACAAATGGTGTTGGAAAAATTGGACATCCACATGTTAAAAAAAAAAAAAAACTGGACCATTTCCTTACACCGAACATGAAAATAGACTCAAAATTGTTGAAGGACCTCAATGCGAGAAAGGAATCCATCAAAATCCTTGAGAACACAGGCAGCAACTTCTTTGACCTCAGCCACAGCAACTTCTTCCTAGAAACATCAAAATGTATAAATAGCCAAAGAACAAATAATCCAATCAAGAAATGGGCAGACATTTCTGCAAAGAAGACATCCAAATGGCCAATAGACCCATGAAAAAGTGGTCCACATCACTCAGCATTAGGGAAATAGATATCAAACCCACTGTGAGATATCACCTCACACCAGTCAGAATGGCTAAAAATAACAAGTCAGGAATTGACAGATGTGGTGAGGTATCAGAGAAAGGGGAACCCTCCTACACTGTGGATAAGTCTGCTGCCAATATAATATTTTTACCATTGTATGTTACAGACTTTTTGTCCCGGACTGCTTTCAGGATTTTCTCTTTGTCACTAAGACTTGTAAGTTTTACTATTGCATGACAGGGTGTGGACCTATTCTTATTGATTTTGAGGGACCTTTTCTGTGCCTCCTGGATTTTGATGCTTGTTCCCTTTGCCATATTAGGGAAATTCTCTATAATTTGCTCCAGTATATCTTCTGCTCCCCTCTTGCTTCTTCTTCTGGAATCCAAATTATTCTAATGTTGCTTCATCTTATGGTATCACTTACCTCTTGAATTCTCCCCTCGTGGTCCAATAGTTGTTTGTCTCTCTTTTGCTCAGCTTCTTTATTCTCTGTCATTTGGTCTTCTATATCACTAATTCTCTCTTCTGCCTCATCTTTATCCAGCAGGAAGAGCCTCTATTTTTTATTGCACCTCATTAATAGCTTTTTAAATTTCAGCTTGGTTAGATTTTAGTTCTTTTATTTCTCCAGAAAGGGCTTTTATTTCTCCAGACAGGGTTTCCTCTCATACCTTTCATGCCCTTTTTTTAGCCCAAATAGCACCTTGAGAATTGTTATTTTTAACTCTAGATCTGACACATTACCAATGTCTGTATTGATTAGGTCCATAGCCTTCAGTACTGCCTCTTATTCTGTGTTTTTTTTTTTTCTTTTTTTTCTTTTTTTTTTGGTGAGGAGTTTTTCCGCCTTGTGATTTTATCCAGATAAGAATGTATGAAGGAGAGAATAAAATACTAAGTGTGGCAATGACCCCAGAAAAATGTACTTTAACCAAATCAGAAGAGATCCCAAATCATGGGGGAAAGAAAAGGGGGTAAAAAGAAGTTAAAAAATAAAGAAAGAATGAACGAAAAAAAATACATTAGACTGGTAAATAGAACAGAGCCACCCACTTAATTTCAGAAGTATTTTGGTCTCTTAGAAGAAACTACCTCCCAAAATTTTAAAGAAAGAAAAATAAATACACACACACACACACACACACACACACACACACACACAAATAAGGGTTAACATGATGAAAGGATGGAGTATGACTGTAAGGATGAGAATTTTTAAAAAATTCTAAAAAAGGAGTTGATAAGTTGGTTGGGAAAGGAAAGAAAAAGAAAGTGGTGAGAATTTACTCAGGCTGGAGACTAGAACAAAGCCCTGTACAGGATATAGGGTATATTTTGATCTATTAGAAGAAGTAGTATCCCAAAACTTTTTAGAAGAAAAAACCCTATGTGTATACAAAAAATAAAGTTAGATACAATGAATAATAAAATATGACTATAATAATGAAGGTTTAAAAAAATTTTTTTAATGAAAGGTATTGTTAAGATAAACTAGTAAAGGGGCACCTGGGTGGCTCAGTGGGTTAAAGACTCTGCTTTCAGTTCAGGTCATGATCCCGGGGGCCTGGGATTGAGCCCCACATTGGGCTCTCTGCTCAGTGGGGAGCCTGCTTCCTCCTCTCTCTCTTTCTGCCTGCCTCTCTACCTACTTGTGATCTCTGTCTGTCAAATAAATAAATAAAATCTTAAAAAAAATTTAAAAAAGATGAACTAGTTAAAAAAAACATTAAAAGAGGAAAGAGCAAAAGTTAAAAAAATTAGAATAAGAAAACAATTTTAAAAATTAATTAGCTTTGCAAGACTAAAAAATCATGGGGAGAAAGCCATGAATTCCATACTTTGCTTTCTCCTCCTCTTGAATTCCGTTGTTGTCCTTGATAAGTGAGCTTGGTCTTGGCTGGATTTCTTGCTGATCTTCTGGGGGAGGGACCTGTTGTAGTGATTCTCAAGTGTCTTTGCCTGAGGCGGAATTGCACCATCCTTGCCAGGAGCTGGGCTAAGTAATCTGCTCCAGTTCGCTCTTGGGAGCTTTTTTCCCCTGAATGCTTTCCGTAGAGCTCTGGAGGACAGGAATGAAAATGGCGGCCTCTCCATCTCTGGCCCAGAGGAGCCGAGAGCTCGGGGCCCCACTCCTCAGTGCACCCTCCGAGAAAAGCATTCCATCGCTCCCATCTCCCTGGCCTCTAGCCACATGCCGAGGTTACCCAGCCTGTGACTGAGTGTCTCTGTCTCTGGCACAGAGCTCCACCTGGAGTCTCCAAACCCAGATCCCTGCACTCTTCTAGGGGGGGTCTCCCTGGATCTTTTGGGGTCCCTGCTGAAAGAGCAGTGGCCTCACTATGCCACGGATCACAGTTTAAGGTAACCCCCAAGTTGAGAGCTCACTCCTCAGCTCCATCTCTGTAGCCAGCTTCCCTGCTCTAATACCTGTGAGCTCTGCAATACTCAGACACTCCCAATCCTTCTGTGACCCCATGGGACCTGAGACCACGCTGTCCCCATGAGGACTCCACCACTGCTTAGCCTCTGGAGCAATGTCCCTCAGTGGAGCAGACTTTTAAAAGTTCTGATTTTTTGCTCCATTGCTCCATCACTTGTTGGGAGCCAGCACCCTCCCCCTGTGGTCTATCTTCCCATCACTTTGGATTCACTTCTCCGCCAGTCCTACCTTTCAGAAAGTGAAAGGTTTCTAGAATTGTTGCTGGAATTCTGCTTCTAGAATTGTTGCTCTTCTTCTCTTTGATCCCCTGTTGGATTTGTAGGTGACAAACTATCCAGCTGATCTCCTGCTACCTGATATCATCCCAGCCTGCTACTCCTCTGCCATCTTAACTCCTCCTTCCTGCTAAAAGATTTTTATACAAACTCCTGGTTTATGTATGGTGCCATTTTCCTAGGGTACACCAAAGAGTGTGATTGCTTGGCTATACGATTTGTTTATGAATAACATTAAAAATAATGCTGGTTCCCTCTCTTCCCCTGAGATGGGGATTTATACTCTCATCAACAGTTATTAGACTTTTCACTGCTTCACATTCTCAATAACACCTATTACTCTCAGAGTTTTTTATTTTGGGAAATCTAATGGATGAACAATAATTCATTGTAGTGATTTATAATGGGTGGAATTTATTTTTATTTATTTGTTTCCCTATTGGATAGCTTCTTCTGAAAGGCTATTCTTGGCATTTGTCCATTTATCATTTGGTTTACTCATTTTGCTGTTTGTAGCTTCCTTTTTCTACACTTAGGTGATTTTATGATGAATGTAAGTTCTTAATTTCAAGTAAGTAGTAAATTCAACCTCAAATATTTTGACCAGTTTAAAAAGTCCTTCCCAAAACTATATCATAAAAAAATATGCTTCAGTTTCTTCTTCTGAATTTGTAAAGTTTACCTCTCATATTTAGGTCATTAAAGAATTTGTGGTTATGGTACAGGATAGGAATCTAGTATTTTTTTTCCCAAGTGGGTGGCCATACACTGTTTGTTGGAAACTATTTTGTTCACACTATCATGTATGCTATGTATGATATATATTAATTTCTTATATAGACAATGGTCTTCATATAGGCTTTCCTTTATGCTCCATTTGTGAACTTATTCTTCCTTTTGTTAAAATTATTCCACTTTAGTTATTTGCTACAAACTAATAGGGAGCCTTCACATTTTGTGAGACAACTTATTTTACTTTATATGTTTTCAGATATTTTTACTTTTTTTGTTGTTGTTGTTGTTGTTTTAACAATTGGGCCTGTAGTCCTCTGTATAAATTTCAGAATTAGATGAGCATTTTTTTTAAGTTTTTTTGTGGATTTTGCTTAAAATTGTGCTGAGTTTATCAAACAATTTTGGGAATTTATTCCTTTATGATGCTAAGTTTCTACTCTATGAACATAACATAACTTTTCATTTAGTTAGTGATTTTAAAAGTTTTTAAATTCCCTATATAAAGATTGTTCATGTTTTGTTAAATTTATTTTCATTTTTTTTTGCTATTATAAATGCTCTTTTGCAAACTTTTGATATAAAAAAATTAAAATAGAATTGTATAGTTAACCTCTTTTTACACAACCGCTAGCTACAACAATAACCACTTATGGAAAATTGTGGTTTATGTATCCCACTACCCATTCTTTCCCTCCAACCTCTGATCATTTTGAGGCAAATACTTGACATCATATCATTTATAACCAGTGAATGATGGTTTTGAAATATTTTTAAGAAAATGTCTCCAAGTAGTTCAAATGTATCGGAGTAAATGTTTTTCTATCATTACCTTGTATATAGACAATTTTCTAAAATTTCTCAATAAAACTCTGTCTAGAGTGTTTTCTGTAGAATTTGTGACTAATGAGATTTTTAAAAATCCTTTCAGATCCTTGAAGCTTTGTTTTTCTTGACTCAGTATACTTTTGAATACTACATTAATTTTGAATAGAAGCAATATTAGTGTCTTGTTCACAAATTTAGTGGAAATGTTTTGAACTTTTTACCATTAGAATAATTACTGTATATTTTTGATAGATATGATTCATTAGAATGTGAGGTAATGTTTAATAAATTCATGATTAGCTGTGACTTATCAGGAATGGTTATTCAATTCTATCGAATTATTTTCTGCATTATTGAGATGTCTTCACTTTTTTGTTTTGATTTGTTGTATGATAATGTGTATGCTAACATTCCTGGGATAACTCCAAACTGGTCATGATATTTTACTTTTCTAAATGTGCCTATGTTCAATTTACTTACTTTTTCCTGGATTTGCTTAGAATATTTTGCTTAGAATATTTGTGTCTATATTCATAAGGGATATTGCCCTGTCATTTTCTTTTCTTGTCAGTTTTTTCTTTGGTTTTAGTATCAGGATATTAGTCTCACAGAATGAGGTGGGAAGTATTCCCATCTTCTTCTCAGAAGAGTATGAAATATTAATGTTAATTCTTCTTAAAACACTTAGTAGAATTCACCAGTAAATCCATCTCTTTTTGGGATTTTGTTTAGGAGATTTTACTGTTGTTTTTACTAATTCAGTCACTTTATTTGTTATAGTACTATTTAGAATTTCTACTTCTTGAGTCATTTTCAGTAGTGCTTTCTAGGTATTTGTCCATTTCAACCAAGTTATCTATTTTATGGACACACTCTTAGACACAATATTCCCTTGTAATTTTTTTTTTTTTAAATTTCGGTAAGGTCAGTAGTAATGTGTTTTTGTTTGTTTGTTTGTTTGTTTTTTCATCTTGATTTTAGAACTCTGAGTCTCTTCTCTTTTCTGCTCAAGGAATCAACTTTGGTTCTGCCAGTTTTCCCTGTTGTTTTTCTGTTCTCTTTTGCATTTATTTCCACTCTGATGTTATTTCTTTCATTTTGCTGGCTTTGGTTTATCTCTACTTTTTCCAGTTTTATATAAGATGAAAGGTTATTGATTTGAGAGCTATCTTCTTTTTAAAAATTTTTGGTATGTTATGCTTTAATTTTAATTTATCTCAAAGTATTTTCTAATTTTCTTTGTTACTTTTTCTCTTGACCCAGTTGCTTATTTATAAATGTATTGTTTAATTCTACAATTCTGGGAAATTCCACAATTTCGGGAAATGTGAATTTCCCAAAATTCCTCCTTTTATTGATTTCCAATTTTATTTCATTGTATGTAGAGAAGATACTTTGTATGATTTTAGTACTTTTTAATGTCTTGAGACCAGTAGTATTATGGTCTACCACATGATTTATCCTGGAAAACATTTACATGTACACCTGAGAAAAATGTGTATGTTTCTATGCTTAACATTGTTATGCCTATTTGATTTATAGTACTCAAATCTTCTATTCATTATTGATGTTTTGTCTAGTTGTTTTATGAATACAGAGAATGGGGTAGTAAGTCTCCTCTATTATTGTTGAATTGTCTATTAATCCCTTAAGTTCTATTCATTTTTCTTTCATGTATTTTGAGGCTGTCTTGATAGCTGTGTACATATTTATTTATTTATTTATTTATAAGAATTAAATTAATTTATTTATTTTCAGAAAAACAGTATACATTATTTTTTTTACCACACCCAGTGCTCCATGCAATCTGTGCCCTCTATAATACCCACCACCTGGTACCCCAACCTCTCACCCCCCCCGCCACTTCAAACCCCTCTGTTGTTTTTCAGAGTTCATAGTCTCTCATGATTCACCTCCCCTTCCAATTTACCCCAACTCCCTGCTCCTCTCTAAGACCCCTTGTTCTCCATGCTATTTGTTATGCTCCACAAATAAGTGAAACCATATGATACTTGACTCTCTCTGCTTGACTTATTTCACTCAGCATAATCTCTTCCAGTCCCGTCCATGTTGCTACAAAAGTTGGGTATTTATCCTTTCTGATGGAGGCATAATACTCCATAGTGTATATGGACCACATCTTCCTTATCCATTCATTCGTTGAAGGGCATCTTGGTTCTTTCCACAGTTTGGCAACCGTAGCCATTGCTGCTATAAACATTGGGGTACAGATGGCCCCTCTTTTCACTACATCTGTATCTTTGGGGTAAATACCCAGGAGTGCAATTGCAGGGTCATAGGGAAGCTCTATTTTTAGTTTCTTGAGGAATCTCCACATTGTTCTCCAAAGAGGCTGCACTAACTTGCATTCCCACCAACAATGTAAGAGGGTTCCCCTTTCTCCACATCCCCTCCAACACATGTTGTTTCCTGTCTTGCTAATTTCAGCCATTCTAACTGGTGTAAGGTGATATCTCAATGTGGTTTTAATTTGAATCTCCCTGAGGGCTAGTGATGATGAACATTTTTTCATGTGTCTGATAGCCATTTGTATGTCTTGATTGGAGAAGTGTCTGTTCATATCTTCTGCCCATTTTTTGATATGTTTGCCTGTTTCGTGTGTGTTGAGTTTGAGGAGTTCATTATAGATCCTGGATATCAGCCTTTTGTCTGTATTGTCATTTGCAAATATCTTCTCCCATTCCGTGGATTGCCTCTTTGTTTTGTTGACTGTTTCCTTTGCTGTGCAGAACCTTTTGATTTTGATGAAGTCCCCAAAGTTCATTTTCGCTTTTGTTTCCTTTGCCTTTGGAGACATATCTTGAAAGAAGTTGCTGTGGCTGATATCGAAGAGATTACTGCCTATATTCTCCTCTAGGATTCTGATGGATTCCTGTCTCACGTTGAGGTCTTTTATTCATTTTGAGTTTATCTTTGTGTATGGTGTAAGAGAATGGTCGAGTTCTTCTACTTATAGCAGCTGTGTACATATTTATAACTGTTATATATTCTTGATGTATTGACCTTTTAATCGTTATTGAATGTCCTTCCCCCCTCTAATAATAATTTTTGTTTTAAAATCTATGCTTTATGATAAGATGTTTTGATTACTCTTTTCATAGTATATACTTTCATGGTATATATAGCTCTCAGTTATGTATACTATATGTATATACCATATAATATATTCATAGTATATACTATATATATCTTTATATTACATATAGTGTAATATATTTAATCTTTATATATCTTTATATATATATATCTTTGAATCTAAAGTGTCTCATTGATAACATCTATGTTTAAAAAGATGTTCTCCTAATTTCTGCCTTTAATTGGAGTAGTTAATCCATTGATATTTATTATAATTACTGATAAAGGAGGACTTATATCTGTCATTTTCCAATTTTTTCTTTGTTTTTTTTTTCATTTTCTTGTTCCTCTATTCTTTGATTACTGCCTTCTTTTCTGTTAAATATTTTTCTAGTGAACTATCTTAATTCCCTTTTAATTTAGTTGAGTTTATTTTCTTTGTGGTTATCTGGGGATTAAAGTTAATAATATAACTTAGGAAATTTAAACTTTAACTTAGGAAATAATAATTTAGGAAAGTTTGGTTCACATTGTTATCAATTATATAGTATGAAAATTTTGCCCATCCCTACCTTCATTCTTTCCTCCCTTTTGTACTATTATCATGCACCTGGATGTAGGAGACCAAAGGATCATGCAGATGATTGCTTCAAATTCCACTCTTCATATATACCAACTGCAAGTGCATTTCCACCTTTTGAAAAAAATCTGTTCCTCTAATTTGGAGCTGTGGTTTTCTACTTTGATGCATTTTAAAAAAGATTTTATATATTTATTTGAGAGAGAAAGCACAAGAAGGGGTTGGGGAGGGGCAGGTAGAGAAGTAGAAGACTCCCTGCTGAGCAGGGGACCCACTGAGGGCCTCAGTCCCAGGACTCTGAGATCATGACCAGAGTAGAAGGCAATGCTTAGCCCACTGAGCCACCCAGGTGCCCATACTTCAGTGTATCAACATGTATTTTCCATGATTCAGAGATTGGTCGAAATGTGCCCCATCTTGTTTCTTGTTTTCCAGCTCTGATATTACATATTGTGTGTGTGTGTGTGTGTGAAGTGTTACATAGTTTCAGGGATTTGGCAAGACAGAACTGGGGAAGAGAGTGTTTCAAGTCTTTCACCACAATCTAGTGGTCAGTCACTTCATTTTAAATATGAAATCTAGATCTCAAAGACAAGTTTTTTATCTGAAGATACTCAATTTATTGGCAACACATCTAGGAATAGAAATGTGATTTCTTGACTTGTTCTGATTTTCCCTATATCATATTTTTTTCAGTGAAGTAATCTGAAAAGTAACTTCATCATTCATATATAAAATGATGTAATTTAACATTGACAAGTTTACCTTATAAGTAAAATTAGAGTGTCTTAATGAATTTTTAGAAACAGATAGTAACATTATACTTTACTTATCTTATTATTTATTTATTTATTTAAATTAACTTACAATGTATTATTTGTTTCAGGGATACAGGTCTGTGATTCATATATCTTATATAACAACTTGTCCTCATTACATCTTATACCCTATCCAGTGTCCATCATCCAGTTATCCTGTCCCCACATCTCCCTCTCCTCCAGCAACCCTCAGTTAGTTTCTTACAATTGGGTCTATTATGGTTTGTCTTCCTCTCTGGTTTCATCTTGTTTCATTTTTTTTCCTTTCTTCCCATATGATCCCTTGCCTTGTTTCTTAAATTCCATGTATGAGTGAGATCATATGATACTTGCATTTCTCTCACTGATTTATTTCACTTAGCATAATGCCCTTAGTTCACTATCATTAGTGTCACATGAAGGAAGATTACATAGAAATAAAGATTTAAGTGTTGCCTGGGTGGCTCTGTTGGTTAAGCACCTGCCTTCATCTCAAGTCATGGACCTGGAGTCCTGGGATTGAGCCTCATGTCCAGCTCCATGTTCAGCAGGGAGCCTGGTTCTCCTTTTCCCCCCTGCTACTCTCCCTGCTTGTGTTCCCTCTCTATCAAATAAATGAATAAAATCTTTAAAAAAAAAAAAGAAGTAAAGGTCTAAGATTCTGTATTAATATCACTTCATTCTATTCTCATGTGCCAAATTAGACCAGCTATCTTTATCAAATACTTATGAGTTATCCATTGGTAGCTAAAAGATAACAGATATTAAGTGTATATGAGTTATTTATATAAGAAAAAATGATATATTGTAGTCTTCTAATTTAAAGTATAAATTTTGGATTCAAAATAAGCCATTCTTTACTTGTTAGTACTGAGTAGTCTTTAACACTAAAGAGAACACAATTATTAGTGTATATGATGTTGTGAAATAGGCTGATAAATTTATTTTAATTCTACAAATACAAGTAGGAAATAGAATACTATATTTCAGTAGACACCTTTTTAGATGATGTTGGAGAGCTGACCTTTACTTTTACTCTCCACATCTCTTTCTTACATAAAATAGATACTCCTTTTAAAGATCTCTACTGGGGCGCCTGGGTGGCTCAGTGGATTAAGCCGCTGCCTTCGGCTCAGGTCATGATCTCAGTGTCCTGGGATCGAGCCCCGCATCGGGCTCTTTGCTCAGCGGGAGCCTGCTTCTCTCTCTCTCTCTGCCTGACTCTCCGCCTACTTGTGATTTCTCTCTCTGTCAAATAAATAATAAATAAAATCTTTAAAAAAAAAAAAATAAAGATCTCTACTACTCTTTAAAATCTTGTACCATACTCCAAAGAACCAGTACAAATAGAGTCCTCATCAATATCAAAGGAAATGAGTGAGGAACAAGTCCCATTGTAACAAAAGTATAATAATATAAAAGTATATAAATATAATAGGCATCTGGAAGAAATTCTTCCCCTTTGTTCTCTAAGAAAACAGGTGAACAATAACCAAAAAACCCTCAAATCTTCTACTTTGGTGTGGTTAGTAGTTTACAGTGAACTCTCTGTTTCTTCTTTCATTATCTCTAACTACTTTTGAGGAAAAATATCTATAAATTCTTCATACCAGTACAGTGAGTTGCTCAGAGGCTTGCATATGGATATAAGTAAAGGCTGATGAAAATAAACTTGGAAGACTATTCTAGTAAGAGTTTAATATTAAAAAAGGAAATAGTAATTCATTTACTAATCTCTGGAGATTATTTCTTTCATGTGGAATATAGAAGTTTCCTTCTCCTTCCGTTGCCATTTAAGAACACAAAGTAAACTGGGCTTCCAATTTTTATTTCTTTAGGATATAAAACAAGTTGTAAATGTCACTGAGAACTAAAAGAAAAGGAATACAGAAATAACGACTAGCCATTTTAAGGATGAATGTTTAAAGTAATACATGAAAAGGAACTTGTGTTTTAATTGAATAGATTTAAAGGAAAAAATTAGAATTATGTATTTTTCCTTTCAGTTGAAAAAATCATACATTTTAACATTATATTGAATTTGATATATGTATAAAATATACCTAATACAAGTTGCTATGAATTAAACTGAATTCTTTACAAAAAAGAATTAGATCTTGGGATAGATTCCTTGACTATACATAGAAGGTGAGTTGTATTCAGTAGTGCCTTGGTAGATACTGACATGACCATATTTTGAAAATAATGCATTTAATGAACAACCACCACAAAATAGAGACTGTTAAATAAAAACTAGTGGACAACTGGAAAAATTCAAAATATACCTGAATAGTAGATCAGACAAACTCAGAGGTATCCTGAGTGCTATATATGAAAATGAACAGGCTATTTTTACATAAAAATAATTTTGAGCTAAAGAATCAAGATGCAAAAGATTATATGCTATGCCACTTATATAAAGTTTTAAAAGAATCATAACTAATATATAGGGTTGTAATGTAGAATTGATATTTGGGAAGGGACCAGTGACTGGAAAGGGTCATGAAGTGCCTTCTGTTACTTTGACAATGTTTTATTTCTTGATATATGTGTTGTTTAATATAATGAACTTAGTGATAATGCATCAAGTCCCATACTTATGCAATATTTTCTCTATGTGTTATAATTTAATTGGGCCTACATGGAGAAAAATATCTAGAATATATGGCTAAAAGAAATATCCATATCTCCATTATGACTTGCATCTAAATGTATTTTGATGGAAGCTGCTAGACAAAAAGAAATGAATAAATAAGTCAGTGAAATCAATATTTCAGGACTTTAAGACATTAATTGCTGTGACTCATGAGTTCTTCTTGGATATTTTAGGAGAAAAGGGAAGTCACAAAGTTATATAAACTGGTCATTTCTTTAAAAAGCCAACACCTTTTTAAAGAATTTCTTGTTCTATCATGGTCATGTAGACCTAACCATAAATTCATTGACACTTTAAGTCTCAACTAAGGATATCAATCCGTGGCTTTTTGCTACCTTATTCTTAAGCCACAAAGAAGTAGCCCCCCCCCAAAAAAAATCAATGTCTCCATCTGCTCTTAATCAAAACACTTCCACTTCTTCTATAACAATGCATAGACAAAACACTGTTTAGCATTTCATTAGCTAGCTGAACTGTAATTGCAGCAGTGGTCTAACACAAACAAAGCAACTTTGGCACTTAAAAGCTTGATAAGCTCAAAACGTTGCCTTATGGATATCAGCATCTTGAAAATTGTGTTAACTCCCTTTGCTGTGCATAGACTTTCAATATTGATGTTCACAAATGAATTTTCATAGTTTCTTATTCTATCTTCCTCTTTACATTTAACACTCTAAATCTTACTTTGTTTAATTTACCCTGTATCTGATTCTATATATACACATGCAAAATGTGGTAGAAAACTGAAGTCATTTTCTGGATAATCCAAGCCAAAAAATGGCCTAAGTTGCCTAGATATTTCAGATGAAGTTGTGTTTCTCTTAGTTTGAGTTATAAGGATAATTATTGCAATTCTGTATTTTACATGCATAGGCAAATCCTTAGAATTCAGAGTGTGGAAAAGTGCTGAGGGCAGTGATTTCAAAATGAAAGGAAGGAATCTATTTAAAGTAGTATAAGAATTTGAATTTATGGTTATTATTTTGACTTAAAGTTCGAAAACTTGGTCTTTTTAATATTTGTTAATGTTTTAGTGATCAGATTGATTTTCATAGTATGTAAATTAAAGTGGGCGCACATATAGCAGCAAAACTGGGTTGATGGTGATGATTAGCACAAGAAAAAAATTATAGCATGGGATACATTCAGCTTTGCTGTGAATACATAAGAATAAAAAATGCAATGCTTGCCAAGAGATTCTGTGGTTGAGACATGTCACATGGTAATGCTATTCAGAATATAATAATGAATGCCTTTCTACTGTAATAACACCTATTCTAATCCTCTCATTCTAAACTGAACATAATATAAAGGATTTTAGGAATATTTGAGACGTCAATGAAATAAAATGTTGTCACAGGATAATGGTCTCATACTGCTTCATAAAATACCAAGCAAAGGCAAGACTTACATTTTCAAAGTAGAAGACATTAATCCCATGACAGTGTTTTATTGCAGTGATTGTATTTCTATTATAAAAATGAGCATGTAGATTTAATCAATTCATTTGATGTATGTTGATGTTGTTGACAGTGGTTTATCATCATTATGAAACTGTTATATTCTTGTAGGCAGTTTATTAAGGAGAACACAGATATTTTAGGAAATTTAACTTTCAAAGTGAGGGGAAATAGAGATTTTTGATAAGCTAGAGGTTGGTTTTCCATAAGAAACAGTTAATATAACTATTGCAAGACAGTTTGATCAACATGCTCATAAAAATTTATGTAATAAGTGGTCTTGTTAATATTTTAGTTCCATATTTCAACTTGCTTAGAGGTAAACATAATAAATAAATATAATTATTTGGGCAAAACCCCACAACGACACAAAGTTGAACTCAAAGTGCTTTACTAAGGCATTTACAAAACTAGTTTTGTTACTTTGAGAGACTGCTTAATAACAGTAGATATCATTAGACTCTAAAATCATTCCGTAACTCCAAATACTACTATAATATAAAAAATTAAAAAAAAATACAAAGACCCATTGTGCAAGATAGTTTTTGTCTTTTTTTTTTAATTCTTTTTTTAAAATTTTTTATAAACATATATTTTTATCCCCAGTGGTACAGGTCTGTGAATCACCAGGTTTACACACTTCACAGCACTCACCAAAGCACATACCCTCCGCAATGTCCATAATCCCACCCTCTTCTCACAAACCCCCTCCCCCCAGCAACCCTCAGTTTGTTTTGTGAGATTAAGAGTCACTTATGGTTTGTCTCCCTCCCATCCCATCTTGTTTCATTTATTCTTCTCCTACCCACTTAAGCCACCATGTTGCAACACCACTTCATCATATCAGGGAGATCATATGATAGTTGTCTTTCTCTGCTTGACTTATTTCGCTAAGCATGATACGCTCTAGTTCCATCCATGTTGTCGCAAATGGC
>NC_081568.1:131114711-131139220 GCF_022355385.1 Mustela nigripes | reverse complement strand
GTGATTCTCAAGTGTCTTTGCCCCAGGCAGAATTGCACCGCCCTTACCAGGGCCCAGGCTGAGTAATCCGTTGGGTTTGCTTTCGGGAGCTTTTGTTCCTTGAGCGCTTTCCGTAGAGATCAGGAGGATGGGAATACAAATGGTGGCCTCCTGGTCTCTGGCCCGGAGGAGCCAAGAGCCTGGGGCCCCTCTCCTCAGTGCGCCCTCAGAGAACAGCGCCCAGCCACCTCCGTCTGCCTGACCTCCTGCCACGCTCCGAGCTCACCAAGCCTGTGGCTGGTTCAAGGTAACACCGAGATGTGAGCTTACTGTCAGCTCTGTCTCTGTAGCCGGCTTTCCCGTTCCAATACCTGCAAGCTCTGCGACACTCAGACACCCCCGATCCTTCTGTGACCCTGCGGGACCTGAGGCCACGCTGACCCTGCTTGGGCTCCATCCCGATCCAGCCTCCGGAGCGATGACCCTCAGCGGAACAGACCTTCAAAAGTCCCGATTTTGTGCTCCGTTGCTCCGCCGCTTGCCGGGAGCCGGCCCCTTCCCCCAGGGTCTATCTTCCCGTCGCTTTGGATTCACTTCTCCGCCAGTCCTACCTTTCAGAAAGTGGTTGTTTTTCTGTTTCCAGAATTGCTGTTCTTCTCTTCGATCTGCTGATGGATTTTCAGGTGTTTGCAATCTTTAGATAAACTATCTAGCTGATCTCCTGTTAGCTGAAGCAGTCTCAGCCTGCTACTTCTCTGCCATCTTGACTCCTCCCCCCCAGCTTTTGTCTTATAGATGCTCAACCATCTAAGCCAAACCAACCATTACTTCTAGTGGAAAATGGAAACCCATTGCTTGCTTTCTATTGTAGAAATACTTTAATGCCAAAATAGTTGGATGTATTCCATTGAATGTGTTTAGAATACTGTGTTTCATTTGTAAATACTTATTCTTTAAATCTGAAACAGGCCTCAAGATTGCTTTGAAAAGCTTTTCCAATTTTTAAAGTTGAGCCCAACTAGTAAAGTAAAGGCAGGTCTGCTTTCACATACCTTCTTGTCCTGTTTGTTGACTATCATAAAATAAATGAATTTTGGCTTTCTAAGGCCATCTATTTTATCATCCTTTGTCTCTTGGTACTATAAGGCCAAAAACCTGAAAATTAAAAGCTCCATCTTCAAAATACAAGAAGTAAGTTAACTGAAAAAAGCTTTTTTTTTTTTTAATATAAAAATGCAAATCATCAAGCACGTATATCCTCAGGCCATTCAGGAAGAAAAAAAAAAAAAGAATGGCCTCGGGGTGCCTGGGTGGCTCAGTGGGTTAAGCCGCTACCTTCAGTTCAGGTCATGATCTCAGGGTCCTGGGATCGAGTCCCACATTGAGCTCTCTGCTCAGCAGGGAGCTTGCTTCCCTTCCTTTCTCTTTGCCTGCCTCTCTGCCTACTTGTGATCTCTCTCTGTCAAATAAATAAGTAAAATCTTAAAAAAAAAAAAGAATGTTTATCAAAAATAAAAAATTAAAAAAAAAAAAAAAGAATGGCCTCAAGTGCAGTAAGAATGACATCTGGTAAATGCTGGCAGAGTTGTGCTCCTCTTTCATTACTCTTGTCATTAGGTTGTTCATTACAACATGGGCAGTCCACTGTCAGATTACTTCGTTTTATGAAAAGAAGACCAGAATCATTATGATAATATTTCTTTATTAATCACAAATAAATTTTTATGGAGATTTTGTTATAACTCTATTTTTTATGATCACATACTATATTTGCTGTGTCTTCCATAAAAAATACCACAGACTGGGGCAGTTCCAGAGGCTAAAATTCGTTAAGACTAGGGTATCAGCAAGATACGGTTTCTCCTGAAATACATGTTTTTGGCTTGCAGATGGCTGCTGTCTCTTTAGGACCTCATATACACATGAACTTTTCTCTCTGCATGGGTATTCCTAACATCTTTTTGTATTTTTCAGTGTTCTCTTTTTATAAGGATACCAGTCAAGCAGATTGCATTAGGGTTTATGTATATAACCTCTTTTAACCTTATCCTTTTAAAGGCCCTATGTCCAATTACAGTCACATTATGAGGTAGAGGGTTAGGACTTCAACATATGAATTTTGGGGACCACAGTTCAGCTTTAATACTTACTGATAAGATATCCTTTATTTTTAATATTATACATTAAAAAACCAGAAGCATTAAATGAAAATAGGTTGCCAACACCAGCTATAAAGTTCCCATAAAGCCATAAAAATATACAATTAAAAAAAAAACATAAAAAATGTGATTCTTTGTTGGAAAGATTGTCACTATTATTCTTCTAAATCTTTGACCACAGCTCAATGTATATCATTGTTCTATAATCTTACATTGATAAAGTATTTACCTGTGTATTGAATTCCTTCTATTCTAGGTCTTACTTTTTCTATAAGAAATAAGTTCTTTGGGACAAGAGACCATGATTTATATAAGTATGTATTGCACTTTACACCTGGCACAGGGCCTGGGCACTCTATAAATATTAGGGAAATAAATGGATAATTGGATGGATGGATGGATGGAAGGATAAAACAATTTGTAAGTCACTTATTAATTTAGAACAGTGATTTAAATATTTTGTACCTGAGCTTATTGCTGATGAGAAAAACTCTCAATCATGGCAGAAGATACCATAAAAATATGATTCTTTAGTATATACATAAAACTACCTCTTAAAATATGGCCACCAAACAGATTTAAGAAAGATTTTATTGCATGGCTACAAGCCAAAGACATTGAGCAGAAAATAGAAAGGAAATAAAAGTATACTGTCTTGAAATCCAGGTGGGGTTTTGTGCTTACTTCCTTATTAAACATCCATCTAATTGCCAGTCTGCATTTTAGAGACAAATGTAGAGCTGTGAACATTTAACATATATGTAACTCTAACCAGACTGTAAATCCTTAGTAGTTGGGGGGGGCAAGTGAGGAGATGTGTTTACATTATTCATTTTGCACATCATTTTTCTTTCAGAATAAAATTTGTATACAATCTTTAGGGATGTGTTTCCCTGTTACCAGGAAATACCTGTATTTTAAGATTTACAAGAGAATTAAAAATATATAAATAATATATGTATGTTATGGAAAATGAGAAAATATAGGTAAGTAAAAAGACACAAGAAAAGAAAGCAACACTCAATGTAATTCTACTTGCTAGTGATAACTACTGATAACATTTGTTAAATAAACATCCAGTGTTTACATATCCTTAAATATCTGGGTATGTTCAATCCATATAAATGTGGAAATGAGTCTCAGTTTCTGTTTCAGATGGATCAAGGTGCCAAAAGGATGTACAAGGACACCAAGTACCCACATGCTAACAAGAACTGCTAGGTTAGCTATACAGGACTTCTTGAGGAGTAGCTGAAGAACAGGTTTGACTACAATTGGCCGCCAGTCATTACTAAGGCATCATATAAAAGAGTTCCTTTCCGAAGAGTCCAAGGGAGAGTTGTGCTCTGTAGTCCGTGCTCTGTGCCTACCTTCTCAGGAGAGAAGCCAAGCTTCTCTCACCTGTGGCCAAGCAAGATGCCATACATAGATAGAAACCAGGCCTGTGTACTTGGTGTCATAGAGGAGAAGTGGCTCTTTTGAAATACTCATCACTTTTTTTCAGAACAAAAGAATACATGGGTGTTTTTCATGGTCAAGATATGGGCTGTCCAGGAGTGAGAGGCATTGGTAGCAAAGAGAAAGGGTGGGCTGCAGGGAATCAATAGCTGAGGGGAGCAGTAGGTGGTCAGCTAGAGAAGACGTAGCTCACATGCACATAACTGCTGCTTGGGAATCTCCAGGAAGCAGACATAAGGCATGTGTCAGGCCTGGAGAATGGTTATGCCACATCATGATACTGCTAGGCAGCAGAAACCATTTCTGTTCTTCACCTCTTCTCCTCACTTCACCGACTTCCTTCTGATGGTGCCCTGGGAAGATTAGAAGTCAGGGATAGCATGTAGAAGAGCTTTTGGAGTAAAAAGAAGTCACTCATGTTGTCTGTAGACAGCACGTCTGTCGACAGCATGTCTGTTTCTAAGCTGGAGGAGGATAGAAACAGTAATCTAAAATGAAGTTTGTGCATTACACATGACTGGATGCTTTAAGTATTGAAATTAAATTATAACAAAAGTAACTGAAGGAGTATTTGTCTAAAGTAATCATAAACTAGCTCTGGCCTGACCTAGATTTTACCCAAGATTATACAAAGAACTAGATCTAACAAAAACCAGTCAGAAAGGGCATGCCAGGGTAGATTTAAAAGGTATTCTACTTTTATACTCTACAGTTCTGCTCTTTCAACATTATGTACACACATACTCACACATAAGCCATATATGGGACATGCATTAAACATATATAGTTAATTATATACATCATAAATCTATACACATAGAAAATTGAACTGTAGTTGGTGAGCTGTTTTAGAGTTTTACAACTTGTTTTTTCTCTTATTAATGTATCATAGTCAGTTTTTTTGGAGCATAATGTTTATTTCAAAGTAATCTATTGAGTAGTTACCCAATTATTTAACTATTTTCCTGTTGTTGGACATCTATATTATTTTTAATTTATGTATATTTAAACTAGTGTTTGCTGAAGTTAATACCCTTATGATGAATAATTAGCAAACATCATTTCTTCTTACTTAGAATAAGTGTATGAGCATGAATGTGTAGAGTCAGAATGTATATATATTTAATAGCTGTTGGTAAATACTTCCAAACCACCATTCAGAAGCCCTTACTAATTTATATTTCTCACCAGTACTGAATCAGGTGCCCTTTCCTAAATTCTCTGCAACTAGTAACTTTTTTCCTTTATTATTTTAATTCCAATGTTAACGTACAGTATTACGTTCATTTCAGGTATACAATATAGCAGTTCAACAAATCCATATACTACTCAATGCTCCTAAAGATAAGTGTACTCTTGGGGTGCCTGGGTGGCTCAGTGGGTTAAAGCCTCTGCCTTCAGCTCTGGTCATGATCCCAGAATCCTGGGATGGAGCCCTGCATTGGGCTGTCTGCTCAGCGGGAGCCTGCTTCCTCCTCTCTCTCTGCCTGCTTCTCTGCCTACTTGTGATCTCTGTCAAATAAATAAATAAAATATTTAAAAAAAAGATAAGTGTACTCTTAATCTTCTTCACCTATTTCAACTGACTCCGCATCCACCTCCCCTCTGGTAAATATGTGTTTGTTCTCTATAGTTAAGAGGCTGTTTTTTGGTTTGCCCTTTATTTTTCTCTTTGTTCATTTGTTTTGTTTCTTCAGTTACACATATGAGTGAAATCATATGGTATTAGTATTTCTCTGACTGGTTTATTTCGCTTACCATTATACTTCCCTCTCTTTTCAGAAGTAATCACTCTTCTAAGATTTTGGGCTGTCATTTTTGTCCAGGTGTCTATATATATTCTAGATATATTGATAAGTGATTTACTTGTTTTGTTTCATTGTTTTAGTATTTTTTAAATTTTTCTAATATTTCTCTTATTTACAACATGCCTTTTTACTCAAAATTGTGATTCTGAAATTCTCTACTGTGGCAGTTGCTTTTTCCTAACATTATGTATTTTAGAACTACCTATGCTGATGGTTATAGATCTAGTTCACTATTGTATACAGTATACACAGTGTATACAAATGTAAGGTTAAACCTTAGATGATCTTTTCTGCTACAATTGGACATTAGGCAATTCCAACTTTTTAAATATTTGATTTCTAGTGTTAGAGTGAACATTCTAGCTCATGTTTCCTTGGGAACATGAGTAAGAGCTTCCAAGAGAAACATACGCAGAAGAGGAACTGTTGAGTCATACAAGTGTTCATATTAAATGTTGCTAGCTATTACCAAATTGTTCTCTAAAGTGCAGAACTAATGTAAAGATGTGAATGTGTAAGAATCCTTGACTATCTAAATTCTTGCCAAAACTTGGAGATTTAAATTTACCATTATGTGAAAGAGTGTCCCATTCTTCCTTTGATTTGCATTATCTTCTATAGTTGTACATATCTGAATATGTTGTTGGGTTATTTTGAATCCTCTTACATGAAATACCTGACCATATTTTTCTACTGTTGCTTGAATTTTTCTCATTGATTTTTAAAATTTGTATTGCCCAGATTTTTTCCAAAATAGAAGTTTTAATTTCTTAATTGTGTTTTGAGGTATAAAATTTGTTTAGTGTATTCAATTTATAATTTTCTATAATCATTCTGCATTTTTGTATCTTACTTAAAAAATTTGTCCCTATCTTGTCATCGTATTCTCTCTTATTTTCTTGAGAAAACCTCCACAGTTTTGTTTTTCACATTTTGGTCTTTAACCTACCTGGTTAAAACATTTCATTTTTGTGCATAGTAAAAAGTAGGGATATATTATCATTTCCCTCCTGGAACACAAATTGTCATGGTATTCTTTTATTGAATAGCCTATTCTTTGCAACATATTTGTAATGCTATGTCATATACCACACACATATAGTCTATTTCTCTACTTGTTCCTTTTTCTGTTTCTGTCTCAGTTACTCAGTGTTTGAATGTTTATAGCTTTTTAGTGAGTATTTGAGTGTGACAGGGCAAATATTTTCTAGTTTTTCATATATATAACATGGTTTTATCTATTCTTAATCCTTTACTTTTTATAGATTTTAGGTCGAATTTGTTCAATTCTAGAGAGTCTTGTTAAAATTTTTCTTTGAATTCTAATGGGCTTATAAATCAGTTGAGAATGTTTGTAATCTCCATGATAGGTCTCCATTTTATTTAGATCTTTTTTCCTCAATGAAATTATATAAGTTTCTTGAAAAACTTCTCATTGGATACTGCATAAACTATTGCTCATTCTACATCTTACTATACTTGATAATTTGTGAAATCACTTGTATTTCTGTGTATACATCATATCACATGCTAATAACAGTATTATTTATATGCTTATTCCTTTTCCTATATCTAGGCTAGGATGTTTGTGTAATATTGAAAAGAAGTGGTGATAAGGAGTGTCTTTGACATTTTTCTCTGAATCAAAAAGAGATTCTTCTAAAGTCACAATATTAAGTATATTTTTGCTGCAGTTTTGAAAAGATAAAATTTTTTAAAATTTATTTTCAGCATAACAGTATTCATTGTTTTTGTACCACACCCAGTGCTCCATGCAATACGTGCCCTCTCCAATACCCACCACCTGGTACCCCGACCTCCCACCCCTCCCGCCCCTTCAAAACCCTCAGATTGTTTTTCAGAGTCCATAGTATCTCATGGTTCACCTCCCCTTCCAATTTCCCGCAACTACCTTCTCCTCTCTATCTCCCCATGTCCTCCATGCTACTTGTTATGCTCCACAAATAAGTGAAACCATATGATAATTGACTCTCTCTGCTTGACTTATTTTACTCAGCATAATCTCTTACAGTCCCATCCATGTTGCTACAAAAGTTGGGTATTCATCTTTTCTGATGGAGGCATAATACTCCATAGTGTATATGGACCACATCTTCCTTATCTATTCGTCCATTGAAGGGCATCTTGGTTCTTCCACAGTTTGGCGACTGTGGCCATTGCTGCTATAAACATTGGGGAACAGATGGCCCTTCTTTTCACTACATCTGTATCTTTGGGGTAAATACCCAGGAGTGCAATGGCAGGGTCATAGGGAAGCTCTATTTTTAGTTTCTTGAGGAATCTCCACATTGTTCTCCAAAGAGGCTGCATCAACTTGCATTCCCACCAACAGTGTAAGAGGGTTCCCCTTTCTCCACATCCCCTCCAACACATGTTGTTTCCTGTCTTGCTAATTTTGGCCATTCTAACTGGTGTGATATCTCAATGTGTTTTTTTTTTTTTAATTTTTATTTTTTTATAAACATATAATATATTTTTATCCCCAGGGGTACAGGTCTGTGAATCGCCAGGTTTACACACTTCACAGCACTCACCAAAGCACATACCCTCCCCAATGTCCATAACCCCACCCCCCTTCACCCAATCCCCCTCCCCCCAGCAAACCTCAGTTTGTTTTGTGAGATTAAGAGTCACTTATGGTTTGTCTCCCTCCCAATCCCATTTTGTTTAATTTATTCTTCTCCTACCCACTTAAGCCCCCATGTTGCATAACCACTTCCTCATATCAGGGAGATCATATGATAGTTGTCTTTCTCCGCTTGACTTATTTCACTAAGCATGATACGCTCTAGTTCCATCCATGTGGTTTTAATTTGAATCTCCTTGAGGGCTAGTGATGATGAACATTTTTTCATGTGTCTGATAGCCATTTCTATGTCTTCATTGGAGAAGTGTCTGTTCATATCTTCTGCCCATTTTTTGATATGATTGTCTGTTTTGTGTGTGTTGAGTTTGAGGAGTTCTTTATAGATCCTGGATATCAACCTTTTGTCTGTACTGTCATTTGCAAATATCTTCTCCCATTCCGTGGGTTGCCTCTTTGTTTTGTTGACTGTTTCCTTTGCTGTGCAGAACCTTTTGATTTTGATGAAGTCCCAAAAGTTCATTTTCGCTTTTGTTTCCTTTGCCTTTGGAGACATTTTTTGAAAGAAATTGCTGTGGCTGATATCGAAGAGATTACTGCCTATGTTCTCCTCTAGGATTCTGATGGATTCCTGTCTCACAGGAATCCATCATTTTGAGTTTATCTTGTGTATGGTGTAAGAGAATGGTCAAGTTTCATTCTTCTACATATAGCTGTCCAGTTTTCCCAGCACCATTTATTGAAGAGACTGTCTTTTTTCCACTGTATATTTTTTCCTGTTTTGTCGAAGATTATTTGACCGTAGATTTGAGGGTCCATATATGGGCTCTCTACTCTGTTCCACTGGTCTATGTGTCTGTTTTTATGCCAGTACCATGCTGTCTTGGTGATCACAGCTTTGTAGTAAAGCTTGAAATCAGGTTATGTGATGTCCCCCATTTTATTTTTGTTTTTCAACGTTTCCTTAGCGATTCGGGGTCTCTTCTGATTCCATATAAATTTTTGGATTATTTGCTCCAGCTCTTTGACGAATACCGGTGGAATTTTGATTGGAATAGCATTAAAAGTATAGATTGCTCTAGGCAGTATAGACATTTTAACAATGTTTATTCTTCCAATCCAAGAGCATGGAATGGTCTTCCATCTTTTTGTGTCGTCTTCAATTTCTTTCATGAGTGTTCTGTACTTCCTCGAGTACAGATCCTTTATCTCTTTGGTTAGGTTTATTCCCAGGTATCTTATGGTTCTTGGTGCTATAGTAAATGGAATCAATTCTCTAATTTCCCTCTCTGTATTTTCATTATTAGTGTATAAGAAAGCCACTGATTTCTGTACATTGACTTTGTATCCTGCCATGTTGCAGAATTGTTGTAGAAAAGATATATTTTTCTAAGTTAAAGAAGTCTTCCCTTATTTCACAGTTTGATTTGAGCTTTAAAATGCATTTATCTTGGGACTGAATAATGTGTAATAATAATGTTTATCTTGGAACTGAATAATTTGTTTTTTTTAGACCTATTGAGATGATAATTTTTCCTTCTGACCTGTTAATGTTATGATTAATAACCTGTTATTAATGTTATAATTAATAACCTGTTATTGTTATAAATTTATAAATGTATAATAATATAATACATTTATAAATTTATAAATTAAATAGAAAAATGTTAAGTGTTAAGCTATCTTTGCATTATTGGTATATTGTACCTCATTTTTAAAAATCATTACTTTCAACATTGCTTTTTATGATATATTGGCATTTTTAGCATATTTTTGCATTTCTACTTTCTTTCTATCTCTGTATTATTTTCTTTTTTCAGTATGCTTTAACTGGATTTTATATTTTTCCAGCCTCAGAATCTATTTCTTTTTAGGGTAAGCGAATATATTCCTTTTCTCATCACTTACTTTTGAAAACCATATTGTTTGTATTATTGTATTATGTGGGTGTTTTTTTGTGGTTTTTTTTTTTTTTTTTGGAGGCAGAGAGAGGGGCAGCGTGAGAGAGAGAGTAAAGTAGGCTTCAGCCCAGTGTGGAGGCTGACACGAAGCTGAGACCATGCACTGAGCCAAAAATGAAAGTCCAGCACTCAACTAACTGAGCTACACAGGTGTCCGTTTTTTAGTTTTTAATATTTAAAATATTTTTTCATTTTTTAAACATAATTGAAATTATAGGTTTTTATTGCAAAGAGGATTAAATATTTAAGATAGTTCCTGCTAAATAATAAATGTTCAAAAAATGACAGCTATTTTTCAATTGTTTCAGTATTTTCTCTAGAAATTCTCTTCCTCATTTTTTTTAAGAATAATTTTGGTGTTTAGATTCAGAGTTGTGTTTCTCATTTTTTAAAATTTTATCTTTTTTTAGAGCAGTTTTAAATTTAAGCAAAATTGAACAGAAATGTTATTAATTTGTAAATCTTAATTTTCAGGGTGCCTGGGTGGCACACTCAGTTGAGTGTACAACTCTTGGTTTTGGCTCAGGTTTTGATCTCAGGATTGTGAGAATGAGCTCTGTGCCAGGCTCTTTACTCAGCAGCAGAGTCTGCTGGAATTTCTGTCTCTCTCACCCTCCATGAGGCAGAGAGGCAAGCAGAGAGAGAGAGAGGGAGAAGCAGGCTTCCCGCTGAGCAGAGAGCCTGATGTGGGGCTTGATCCCAGGACTCTGGGATCATGACCCCAGCTGACTGAACCACCCAGGTATGCTATAAATAAGTCTTTAAATAATCTTAATTTTCTTTCTAAATAATTATTTTTCCCATTTCTGTGTTTTTACAAGTACATTAAAATTATTTAAAAGTAACTCTAGGGTTTATGAATTCTATTTTTCATATTATTTCAGTCTGAAGATGGGTATTGATTTTGGCTAGGTCTTTTCTCTTTTTTATTCTTCATTTTTTAAGTCTGATTCAAATCCTGACTTTTCGGTACTGGAGCTTTCTGAGCTACAAGAGATTTAAAATTTTGTCTCTGTTCTTAACTGCTAGTAACAATCAACTGTATCCTTCAGTTGTAAACCAAATGGAAGGAGAACAATGAATAGAAAAACGAAGGAAGCTCTTTGCTATCTGAAGCTAAGACACTTGCATTTCTCAAATAAATAGTAGAACTCAATAAAATGTATTCATTTTCTTCTTTAGGTCTTCTTAGCACTATATTCAGTTAAGTAGCACTCTTGAGAGTTCTGCTGACAAAATATATTTGGGTACATGGATATCTCTCCTCTCTATTGTTAATCCTCAGGTCCAAGCCACCATCATCTTCCACCTTGATAATTATAGTAGTCTCAATGTGATTTCTCCACTTCCACTTTTGACCCTTTTGAAATCAGTCTGTGCTTTACTATTGGACTATTTTACTTCACTGAGTGAACGATTTACCTATGAGGTATCCATTTATTCTGAGTAGAAAAGTAGAGGGAATCTTGATATATGATTGATAGATCTCTATAAGGGTAATAAGAGTCACTCCATCCAATGATAAAATTGCTCTCATTTACCTTGTCTTCTGAGTAAGGTCCACTTTGGTAGTAATTTTTGGAATTCATGAAGTGTTCTTAATTATTCCACCTCACATTATTTTCCCTACTCAGAAATCTTATAGCACTTAAAGCATGCCCCAAAGTTTAGACCTAAAATTGTTTTTTTTAAACATGGTTTGTATACTGATAATTTTATTACCTCACTTTATAGTTACTTCCCATTATTTAAAGTTAGTTTTCCTTCATTATCTCCTTACTCTTTTATTTTACTTAGTATTTGCCTTTATGTTCTTTCTAATGCTAGATCATAAACCTTTTAAGAATTAGGGTAATAGGGAGATCATATGATAGTTGTCTTTCTCTGTTTGACTTATTGATTGATCTCCCTGATATGAGGAAGTGGTGATGCAACATGGGGGCGTAAGTGGGTAGAAGAAGAATCAATGAAACAAGATGGAATTAGGAGGGAGACGAACCATAAGTGACTCTTAATCTCACAAAACAAATTGAGGGTTGCTGGGGGGAGGGGGGTTGGGAGAAGGGGGTGGGGTTATGGACATTGGGGAGGGTATATGCTATTGTGAGTGCTGTGAAGTGTGTAAATCTGGCAATTTACAAACCTGTACCCCTGGGGATAAAAATATATGTTTATAAAACATTTAAAAAAAAAGAATTAGGGTAATATATTTCATTCCTGGGTTTTCTGTATTGGTCTGATAATAAATGTTCAACAAGCTTTCTAATTGATTTATTGATGGAGCTAAAATGGAACTCCTGGGTCAAATAATTCCTTTAAGTACATAAGTAATGATAATTTGTGAAGTAACTTATTTTGAAAAAGTAGGGGACACAACACATTGGAACAAGTATGTTTGGAAGACTGAGCCATTGAATCATATTTGAATCTTTACAAGAATGAAAAATGTTTTTCCCAATGCTTTTGATTAAATTTAATGGATGGTACTAGAGCAACTCAATTAGGTTAACATGTCTGGAAAAATAAAATAGTCAATTTGATAGTTAAATATAAACCCTGGTTATGACATTAAAATCAATACTGAATAAACCAACATTTTTCTCATTATTTTCCTTCAAATTTAAAGAGATTACAGCTTAAAAAATAATTTTCACTTTAAGGGTCAATTGTTCAGGTTAAATTCATTAGCAACATATGTTATGAGGTAGCTGTGATGTCACATTAATAATACTTTAATTATTATTGAAAAACTTTAGTTCCAGTTTTTGTTCAAAACTAGCTCTATGAATTTAAGCAATGGCCCAGTCAGAGCCTCAGTTTCTGAATATGAAATTGGAACAATTTTCTCTGCCTCATGAGTTTTGTGAGATTAAAAGGATTAAATAGTGCCTATGAAAGCATTCCTACACTCAACAGCATTTCCAGAGAAAAAGAATTCTTTATCTCAAAAGCTAATTTCATTTTAATAATTTCAAATTCTTATTTTAGGCTATAAAGAGGTCATGTACTGAAATGTATTTTCTAAATAAAAACACCTTAATTCTAACTAAGAAACTTGCTTTCACATATCCTTTGATCTGCTAACTAGGCCTTCTGACAATCAACAAGATAAAGTAATTTAATTACAACAAAAACTGTGACAATAGCATCTCTCTTTGCTCCAGGTAAGGCTGTGAAAAAGCTCTTGTTAGATTTTCTTCATAGATTATAAACTAGGGAAAGGTCGTATCCTTTTATATTTGAATAATTGTTTTGCATAGAGTGTACTGAGTCTAGTCAGACTAGATGTGGCTGTGGAGACAGTGGACTCTTGAACTTCTGTTCTGAGCACCCTGTCCCTCAGTGGTAAGTACTCTTTATAAACAAGAGCCCAAATGCAATGTTTGTTACAACAAAAGAAACAAAATAATTGCTTGCTGTAGTTCCAGTGAGGAAGGTGAGGTAATGACGGAGAGAATGTAGTTGATGGGCTCATATCTGTCATCCTGTCTTACATTGGCCTCTGTCTAGACTTTAGGATCACTCATGATGATTGTCACAGGCCACAAACAGCCTTTCTGTGGATTTTCCCACAAATGGCCATTTTTATAGCCACTCCAGTGTTATTCTGATTAATGTTAACATGTCGTATGATTAGTGTTAGCATGGAATATGATTTTCTGTTCTACTTTTAACCTACTTGTACTGAGAAGTGTATTTCTTGTAGGCAGATTTTACTTCACCTTTCTTAGCCATTCTGTCAATCTTTACCATTGAATTGGGATGTTCAGATCATATACATTAAATATATTTTGTAATATGATTTGGTTTAATTATACTTTTTTTCCATATTTATCCTGCTGGTTCTTTACTGTCTTTTTGTTATTCTTGAATTAATTTGGAATTAATTGAACATTTAATGATGTATTTTATCTCTTTATCTTTTTGTTGGCTTAAAAGTTATAACTCTTTGCTCTCTTATTTATGTGGTTGCTTTATGGGTCATGATATACATCTTTAACTTATCACAGCCAACCTTTCAGTGCTATTGTAATACTTTACATAGCACACAAGAACACTATACTTTATCTCTTCACTCCTGATCTCTGTGTTATTCTTGTCATGAATTTTATTTCTGCATGGATTCCAAATCACACAAGAGATGTTATAATAAATACAACAAAAGATAGAAATATAATCACAGCTTTCTGCATTTCCAGCCATTAATGTGGGGCAATAAAGGGATGGAGAAGTGTGATTGCAAATGGGCTACTTCTGCTCCTGTATAAGCACCAAGGATTATTTTCTTTATTTTTTCCATTGGTTCTTTTTCCAGTCCCTGGTAGTTCCCTCAAATGCATGGGTTGATCACTACTCAGCTGAGTGGGGCCTTCTGGAGATGTCCAGAATTCTTGCTCTATGAAGCTCTGTCCTTTTCAGCAACTTGCCCTGAAAACTAGCTGCTTTGTCCTCCTGTAACAACCAGATCCATCTCTTTGATTCAGGCAACAGCTGAGTTCTGCCTGGATTCTCCCTCCCTACCCATGGCTTAATGACTTTGCCTGGGCAGTTAAGTTAGGATAATGGGACCTTATCTGTTGCCTGTCTTTGAGGATGGCTGTCTATTATTTTGTGATGTCCAGTGTGTTGACAACAAGTTTTTAAAAATCTGTATTTAGAAATTTTCCAGTTTTAAAAAATCAGTTTTTCAAATAGGAGCATACATTAAGCTCTGTTACTTCATCTTGCCCAGACACTGTCATTTATATTAAAAACTACAATCTATAAGGGATAGAATTTTGTAAGTGGTGCCACATATACAAAATGTTTCTTCTCTATGGATATCCAATAGATCCAGTATAGTTATTGAAAAAGAAAAAAATATAGCCTTTCTGTACTGCACTGCAGGACTACCTTAGTCATAAATCAAATAACTGCACATGAGTGGGCTTTTCTTAGACTATGTTTTATGCCATTGGTCTACTTTATATCCTTAACTAATAACATCATTTGAATTTCCGTGACTGTATAAAAAAAAAAAACTTTATTTTTGGTATCATAAATCTTGTTTAAAATACCTATTCTACTTCAGTATTCAACCTTAAGGGTCTTCAGGACAGTTTAATTTTCACACAAATTTTAGCATTGGCTAATAAATGTTGTATACAGGAGTTAATTTGGGAAAAAAATACTATCTTCAGAGTTTGAGCCTTTCAGTTCATAATTTAGAATATTTCTAAATTTAATAAGATGTTCTTTAGTTTCTGATAATATTCAGTATAAAAAGCTTAAGTATTTTTGTTAGCATTACTACTAGATATTTGATTTTTTTATATTTTATAAATGTTATCTTAAAAATTTTTACTTCCTATGTATTTGTTGTCAGAAATGGCAATGTTTTGTGCATTTTATATACAGGGCCTTATTAAATATAGATATTAAGTCTAAAAATGTATCTGTGGATATCTTCGATGTACAAAAGTCACTGAGGGTAATAATATTCTTTTTCTTTTCTTTTCTCTATCCCAGCATTTATGTGTTTTGTGTACTTCTTTCTCCCCATTCGACTGACCTTCAATTTATAGTTGAATAGAAGTGATGATAATGTGCATTTCCTGAATAATTCCTAGTCTTATGGATAAAGGTTTCTTTTTATTTCTTTTGTTTTATTATTAACTATATATTTTTTCATTTGCCATAGACTTTTTCTTGTTTCAAATTTTTATTTAAATTCTAATCAACCTGCAGTATAATACTGTTTTCAGAAGTAGAATTTAGTTATTCATCAATTACATATAACACCCAGTGCTCACCACAAGTGACCCCCTTAATACCTATCATCCATTTAGCCTATCCTTCACCCACCTCCCCTCCATAGTTGTTCTCCATCGTTAAGAGTCTCTGTGGTTTGCTACCCTCTTTTTCCCCCTCTTCCCGTATGTTCATCTGTTTTGTTTCTTAAATTCCACATATGAGTGAAGTCCTAGGGTATTAATCTTTATTTGAATTATTTCCCTTAGCATAATATGCGATTTCACTAGATCCATCTACATTGTGGCAAATAGCATGATTTCTCTCTTTTTCATGGATGAATAATATTCCATTGTATATAGATACCACACCTTTTTTCATTAATTAATTTTTTATTAACATATAATGTATTATTTGCCTCAGGGGTACAGGTCTGTGAATCATCAGGCTTATACATTTCACAGCACTCACCATGGCACGTATCCTCCCTAATGTCCATAACCTAGCTACCCCATCCCTCCCACCCTCTTCCCCTCCAGCAACCCTCAGTTTGTTTTGTGAGATTAATAGTCTCTTATGATACCACATCTTCTTTATCCATTCATTAGTGGCTGGACATTTGGATCTTTTCATAATTTGGCTATTGTTGATAGTGCTGCTATAAACATCAGGGTGCATGTACCCCTTGGAATTAGTATTTTTTTATCCTTTGGGTAAATACCTAGTAGTGCAATTGCTGAGTCATAGGGTAGTTTTCTGTGGAAGGAAGAAGATAAACTTTCACTATTCACATATGACATGATATTCTATGTAGAAAACCCAAAAGACTCCAGGAAAAAAATCTGTGAGAACTGATATGCAAATTCAGCAAAATTGTAGGTTATAAAATCAACAGACATAAATGTTTTGCATTTCCTTACACCAATAATGAAGCAGCAGAAAGAGAAATCGGAACCAATTATACTTAAAATTGCACCAAAAATCACAAGATACCTAGGAATAAACATAACCAAAGAAGTAAAAGACCTATATTCTGAAAACTATAGAGCCCTTATAAAAAAAATTGAAGATGACACAAAGAAATGGAAACAACAGTCCATGCTCATGGCCTGGAGGAACAAATATTGTTAAAATGTCTATACTACTCAAAGAAATCTATATATTTAATGCAATCCTTGTCAAAATAACACTGGCATTCTTCACATAATGAGAATAAACAATCCTAAAAATTTCTATGGAAGGTGTATGGAATCATTTGTAAAGACCCCAAATAATCAAAACATTCATGAAAAAGAAAAACAAACCTGGAGGCATCACAATTGTAGACTTCAAGCTATATTACCAAGCTGTAGTGATCAAGGCAGTATGACAAAAACAGACACATACATCAATGGAACAGAAGAAAACCCAGAAATGGACCCACTATATGCTCAATTAGTCTTTTTTCTTTCACATGATTCTTATTATTTTCTTTTTAAACCTACTTAGAATTACAACTAGATGTTTAACAGAACATATTACATAATAATTCTTAAGTTGAACTTTGTCCATACATATATAGGTGTTTATTTTTTCTTTTATATATATATATATATATATATATATATATATATATATATATAGATAGATAGATAGATATAGGTATAGATATAAGCTTCAAGGTAATCCTTTTTTCCCCACTCAATAATACCCCTATATATAAACCAACTTTAATTCTCCTGTATCTTTAGAAAGTTGAGCCCTTCAACAAAGGAAACAAGATATACCCATGAAGAACCAAAATAAGTTTTCTTGCCCATAATCAGGGCTTATAACCACTCTCCTAACTTATTCTTTTTTTTTCTTATTTTTTTTTCTTTTCAGTATTTCAGAATTCATTGTTTATGCACCACACCAAGTGCTCCATGCAATCCATGCTCCCTTAATACCCACCACCAGGCTCAGCCAACACTAAACTCCCTTCCCTATAAAACCCTCAGATTGTTTCTCAGAGTACAGTCCCCAATTAGTCTTTAACAAAGCAGGAAAGAATATGCAATGGAAAAGACAGTTTCTTCAACAAATGGTGTTGAGAAAACTGGAAAGCAATATGAAGAATGAAGAATGAAATTGGACCACTTTCTTTTACCATACACAAAATTAAATTCAAAGTGGATGAAAGAACTGAATATGAGACAGGAAACCATTAAAATCCTAGAGGACTACACAGGCAACAACCTCTTTGACCTCGACCATAGCAACTCCTTACTAGACACATCTGTAAAGGCAAGGGAAACAAAAGCAAAAATGAACTATTGGAACTTCATCAAGATAAAAAGCTTCTGCACAGCAAAGGAATAACAAAGCTAAAAGGCAGCCAGCCAAGTGAATGGGAGAAGATATTTGCAAATGATATATCTGATAAAGGATTAGTATCCAAAATCTATAAAGAACCTATCAAACTCAATGCCCCCAAAACAATTCAGTTGAACAGACATTTTTCTAAAGACATCCAGATGGCCAAAAGACTCATGAAAAGATGCTCAACATCACTAGCAATCAGGGAAATACAGATCAAAACCCTGATGAGATGCCATGTCACACCTGTCAGAATGGCTAAAGTTAACACAGGAAACATCAGATGTTGGGGAGAAAGGGGAACCCTTCCACTCTGTTGATGGGAATGCAAACTGGTGCAGCCACTCTAGAAAATAGTATAGAAGATCCTCAAAAAATTAAATGGGTAAAGTTTTCAATGAATCACTGTTAATTATCAGCTGTGGATTTAAAAAAGCATCTTTATCAACTTAAGAAATTCCTATTCTTAATATGCTAACTTTTTATTATAAAAGGATCTTGGATTTTATCAAATATATTCATGCATTTCTTAAAGCGATATGTATATTTTTTAATTCTGTTAAACTGATAAATTACATTGCTTGACTTTTTATTTGATAAACTGAACTTGTATTCCTGGAATATACCCTTATGATCATGATATATTATGGTTTATATATACCACTCAAATAGATTTGCTAATGTTTCATTTACCATTATCATGTCCCTGCTCATAAGGAATATCATTAGTTATCAGACGTTCTTTTCTACATTTATATTTAAAGTTATAAATTTGTTTAAGGCAAGAATTTGTTATGGGTTCAAACTGTCTCCCCCAAATTAATATCTTGAAGTCCTAATCCTCAGTACCTCAAAATGTAATCTTATAGAGATATTGCATATGTAATTAGTAAGATGAGGTTATACTGGAGTGGAGTGGGCCCCTAAATCAGTATGACTAATGTTCTTACAAAAAGGGAGAATTTTTAAAATTATTATTAACATGTATTATTTGCCCCAGGGGGTACAAGTCTATGAATCGTCAGGCTTACACATTTCCCAGCAATCACCATATCACATACCCTTCCCAATGTCCATAACCCAACCACCTTCTCCCTATTATGTATTATTTGTATAATGTGTTATTTGCCCCAGGGGTACAAGTCTGTGAATCGTCAGGCTTACACATTTCCCAGCAATCACCATATCACATCCCCTTCCCAATGTTCATAACCCAACCACCTTCTCCCTATCCCTCCTCCAGCCAGCAACCCTGAGTTTGTTTTGTGATATTAAGAGCCTCTTATGGTTTGTCTCAAAAAGGGAGAATTTGGATGCAGATAAACACACAGGGAGAATGCCATGTGAAGATAAAGGCAGATATCAGGGTGATATAGCCAAATCCAAGAAACGCCAAGATTGTCAGAAAATCATTAGAAGCTTAGATAGAAACATGGAACATATTACCCCCTCATAGCTCTCAGGAGAGAACAACTTGCCAACACCTTGATCTTGTTGTCTAATAGCTTCCAAAACTGTGAGACTATAAAATTCTATTGTTGAAGCGCCTGAGTTTGTGACTTTTTTGTTTTGTTTTGTTTACAGTAGCCCAAACAAGTGAATATAGATCTCATTTGAAAAGTTTTACCTTTTGTTTTCAGTAGTTTTAAATATGACATGTCTAGGTGTTATTTTCTTTGTATTTGTCTTATTTTTTTCTTTGCAAGCTTTTTGAAATATTTCATGAATTTTGGAACTGATGGCACTCATAGTTTTGAAACGATGCTGAAAATGCTCTTTTTTTTTTTTCCCCCCAGAGGTATCCTGCTAGTGTTAGCTTCCCACACTACATAGATGTAGAACTTAATACTTCTAAAGAAAAACTGGCTGGATTCTGAAGCTCACTAATTATTCAGTTTTGTCTCTCCAGCCTTAGAAGACCACCAAAAGTTCTCCTACTTTTTCTGTCCCCTATCAGTAGGCCTCTACCCAGGCAAAGCACAGATTTCTGGTCTCTTATTCTGTGTTCACAGTTGACAAGTTATATGGAGAAACAGTATGGAGGGAGTATTAGCTTATCTCTTTTGTTGTCTTCCCTTGAAAACCTTTCTTATCTGGTCTTTATTGTTTTAGCAGCACTATTCCTTTAGCAAGGTGAATGATTTAAGCTTATGTCCCTGATTTCCTTGGTGAGAGTATTAGTCTGTCACCATCTTCTTTAATTGCTTTTCTGGTTTTAAACATAATATTTTTTATAAAAATTGAGAAAAAGAAATAAGGCCTCACTCATCCCTTTTATTATCAACCTTAGATAGTCATTATTACTATTTTAGTGTGTTCCTTTCCAGATCTGTTTTTTGGAGGTGGTTTACCTAGTACTCAAATACACACACCAACCCCATACATATTTTGGCCAACCATTAAGATACCAATGTGGCCCTATGAACTTCAAAACCTAGAAATAAGTACCCATTGATTCAAAACCTAGAAATAAATATCTATTAATGGATACCTATTAAAGGGGAGAGGTTATACATACCAAAAGATCCTCATTCAATCATGTTATTTTACTGTTCTGAGTGAACAAACTTACCTAAAGAAAGAATGGGTTAATTAAGGAGGGTAGTCAGCAGTTGGAAGTAGAGAAAAGTAAGTGTTGTAACAACCAGATCTAATCTATTTAATTTCCTTTGCTCTGATCTTTTGTTCAATATGCAAACTTAAAAAAAATTGTTTTCCTGTGTGGAACTATCTATAGGGAGAGATTATTCTGGTAAATTAGTTATTTTTGTAAATCAATATCTGGCATTCTGATTTTGTGCATTTATTTTTTTAAATTAGTTTATATGAATCTACTTTTAGAGAGTGATCTATTTTCTTGCATGGTATAACCTGCATCTGTCTCAAAATACTGAGGCAATAAAATGGTGGGGATCTGTCGGAGTAGCTATTTGCTTTTGTAAGGCAACACCCAATTTATCCACAGATGCCTTTCAATTCACACAGCAGTACTCACTAAGTAAATAAGTAGCTTATTTTATACAATTGAGATTATTTTGTATATACAATTTTGTAATCTATTTTCAATTATTCTTAGAATGTGAAGGTTTTTACAAGTCATTAAATCTCTCTAGAATGGAAAATGTCATGAGAGCAGAGATTTTTCTGTCTCGTTCATTGCTAATAGAGGCTGATGCATGGTAGATACTCAGCAAATACTGGGAGAGTAAGTCAATAAATGAACTACTATTTTCTACTCAATTAGTAGTATTGAGTACTGTGTTGCCAGCAGGAGTCCCAGCTCATTTAACCAATTCTCTGTCATTGGTCATTTAGTTAATTTCCAAATGTTTTACTTTCTTTAAGTTAAAAGATAATTTATTGTTGCATTTTGTTTGTAACACATATGCCTAATATCCTATTAGGAACAAATATAGAATTTTGATAATGTTGAATTTGGAGGAGCCAAGCAAATCCCAGGGATTTTTTTTTCTTTTTTAGTCATGTTATATTAGTTACCATACAGTATATCATTAGTTTTTGATGCTGTGTTCCAAGATTCATTGTTTACATGTAACACCCAGTGCTCCATGCTACATGTACCCTCCTTAATACCCACCACCAGGCTCACCCATTCCCCTACCTCCTTCCCTTCTAAAACCCTCAGTTTGTTTCTCAGAGTCCACAGTCTCTCATGGTTCATCTCCCTCTCTGATTTCCCCCCCTTCATTTTTTGTTTCCTTCTCCTAACGTCCTCTATGTTATTCCTTACGTTCCACAAGTAAGTGAAACCATATGATAATTAACTTATTTGGTAAATTTTTTTCTCTGATTGACTTATTTCACTTGGCATAATCTCCTCAGTCCCATCTATGTTGATGCAAAGGTTGGGTATTCTTCCTTTCTGATGGCTGAGTAATATTCCATTGTATATATGGACCACATCTTCTTTATCCATTTGTCTGTTGAAGGGCATCTTGGGTCTTTCCACGTTTTGGCTATTGTGGACATTGCTGCTATGAACACTGGGGTGCATATGACCTTTCTTTTCATACATCTGTATCTTTGGGGTAAATACCCAGTAGTGCAATTGCCAGGTCATAGGGTAGCTCTATTTTTAATTTTTTGAGGAATCTCCACACAGTTTTCCAAAGTGACTGCACCAACTTGCATTCCAACCAACAGTGTAAAAGGGTTATCCTTTCTCCATATCCTCTCCAACATTTGTTGTTTCTTGCCCTGTTAATTTTTGCCATTCTAACTGGTGTAAAGTGGTATCTCAATGTGGTTTTGATTTGAATTTCACAAATCCCAGAAATTTGTTGGCTAATCATTTGTTCTTTCAGAAATTTGCTATTAGTCATTAAAAATAAAATTTTCCTAACATTTCTGCAGCTGTTTAAGATTGAAAGTGATGCTGTTCCACTAAAGTCTGGTTCTGTAAAAGCCTATTTCATCTTCCCCCCAGTTTTATTGAGAAATACTGACATCACTGTGTAAGTTTAAGACATACAACATGATAGTTTGATCTTCATATTTCATGGGATGTTTACCACATTAAGTTCAGATAACATCCATCTTCTCATATAAAGTAAGGAGAAAGAAAAAAGAAAAAATTCTTCTTGTGATGAGAACTTGTAGGATTTACTTTCCAAGTGACTTTGCTATATATCATGCAGCAGTATTAGCTGTAGCCATCATGTTGTACATGACATCCCATTTTACTTTTACCAACAATGCACTGATGAGTGAATTTATAGATACATGCATGGACACATTTTTTTATTATTTAATTCAAGCTCCAAATTAGTGGTTGTGTATATGTGTTAAATTTTTGAAATTGTTGAATTGTTAAAGGAACTTTTTATAATGTTTATTTATACATCAAAATACTGAGATGGCAATGTATTTAAATAGCAAATTGAAATTGAAACTTTATTTAAATAAGAGGCATTCTAAGGAGGATAAAAAGTAATAGTCTGGTACATTCAGATCCCTTAACTGAAATGGGACCAAGATAAAATATTAGGCAGCCTAATGTCAGTGCTGGTAAAAGGTCTGGGCTCTAGACTACCCTTTCATGGACCCTGCCTTGTCATGTGATGTTAACTACAATCATAGATGACACTGATGGAATGTCTTAAGGAGTTGAATGTGACAGCTTTGTCAGGTAGAGGTCCCAGTGACAAACAGGAATCTAGACATAACCATAGCTCTGAGGAACTTCCAGTATGATGCCTCACTGATATAATATTTTATCAAGACAGCTTCCCAACCAGACTTATCTTCTTGACCTGGTTTTCCCTGTCTTTGCCTATCAGCATATTCATTTGACAGTGTGCTAATGCAGTGGCAGAAAGTGAAGACAGATTTTCACTCTGTATCTACATTGACAATCTTTGCCTTTTGGTAGTGATTTTAGCCTGAGTTTCTTCAGGAAAATTGTCTGCTTATAAGGATGGTACTGACTTAGGAAGCCTGGTTTCCTGTGTGAGTATTACTAGAACAGACATTAGCATGATTTTCTTTTATTTTATTGCCTCAAAGTCCTTGGAAAACATTTGTACTTAGTGGGCTGGAAGCATGGAATTTTATAGTAGTTTTATGATATATAATATATACTAGTTTAATAGTATATGTAAGTTTAGCTCTCAGGTCTTTCCAAATGCTATGGTGATATATATTATCTCAGTTATGTCTTTTTTTAAAAAATTAAGTTCAATTTAATTAACATGTAGTATACAATTAGTTTTAGGAGTAGAAGTTAGTGATGCATCAGTTGCATATAACACTCAGTGCCCATTATATCAACTGGCCTCTTTAATGCCCATCATCCAGATACCCCATCCCTCCACATACCACCTCTCCTTCAACCCTCAGTTTGTTTCCTATAGTTAAGAGTCTTGTATGGTTTGTCTCCCTCTCTGATTTTGTCTTCAGTTATATCTCTTGTTCAAAATAAAAAGTTCCTCATCATTTATGTTTTATATAGAATGATTGTATAAAGATTTTTTTAAAGATTTTATTTATTTGATAGAAGACACAGCAAGAGAGGGAACACAAGCAGGGGGAGTGGAAGAGGGAAAAGCAGACTTCCCGCTGAGCAGGGAGCCTGATGCAGGGCTCAATCCCAGGACCATGGGATCATGACCTGAGCTGAATGCAGACACTTAACAACTGAGCCACCCAGGCACCTGTGTATAAAGATTTTTTTTTTAATTTTTAATTTTTTTATAAACATATTTGTATCCCCAGGTGTACAGGTCTGTGAATCACCAGGTTTACACACTTCACAGCACTCACCAAAGCACATACCCTCCCCAATGTCCATAATCCCACCCTCTTCTCACAAACCCCCTCCCCCCAGCAACCCTCAGTTTGTTTTGTGAGATTAAGAGTCAATTATGGTTTGTCTCCCTCCCAATTCCATCTTGTTTCATTGATTCTTCTTATACCCACTTAAGCCTCCATGTTGCATCACCACTTCCTCATA
>NC_081568.1:131098656-131114611 GCF_022355385.1 Mustela nigripes | reverse complement strand
AAACTAGTTAAAAAATGTTAAAAAAGAAAAGGGTAAAAGTTAAAAAAATTTTTTTTTTTACCCGACGGCGAGAAAAAAAACAAAAAATGCAATAAAAAAAATTAATTGAACTGCAAGACTAAAAAAAATCATAGGGAGAAAGCCATGAGTTCTGTGCTTTGCTTTCTCCTCCTCTGGAATTCTGGTACTCTCCTTGGTATTGAAACCGCACTCCTTGGTAGGTGAACTTGGTCTTGGCTGGATTTCTTGTTGATCTTCTGGGGGAGGGGCCTGGTGTAGTGATTGTCAAGTGTCTTTGTCCCAGGCGGAATTGCACCGCCCTTACCAGGGGCCGGGCTGATTAATCCGCTCAGGTTTGCTTTCAGGAGCTTTTGTTCCCTGAGCGCTTTCCGTAGAGTTCCGGAGGACGGGAATACAAATGGCGGCCTCCTGTCTCTGGCCTGGAGGAGCCAAGAGCCTGGGGCCTCACTCCTCAGTGCACCTTCAGAGAACAGCGCCCAGTTACTCCCGTCTGCCTGACATCTGGCCTCGCTCTGAGCTCACCGAGCCTGCGACCGGTTCAAGGTAACACCGAGCTGTGAACTTACTGTCCACTCTGTCTCTGTAGCCGGCTTTCCTGTTCCAATACCCACAGGCTCTGCGACACTCAGACACCCCCAAACCTTCTGTGACCCTGCGGGACCTGAGGCCACGCTGACCCCGCATGGGCTTCGCCCCGGTTTAGCCTCTGGAGCGATGTTCCTCAGCGGAACAGACTTTTAAAAGTCCTGATTTTGTGCTCCGTTGCTCCACTGCTTGCCGGGAGCTGGCCCCTCCCCCCGGGGTCTATCTTCCCATCGCTTTGGATTCACATCTCCGCCAGTCCTACCTTTCAGAAAGTGGTTGTTTTTCTGTTTCCAGAATTGCTGTTCTTCTTCTCTTCGATCTGCCAATGGATTTGCAGGTGTTTGCAATCTTTAGATAAACTATCTAGCTGATCTCCGGCTAGCTGAAGTCGTCTCAGCCTGCTACTTCTCTGCCATCTTGACTCCTCCCCCAAGATTTTATTTTTTTAAACATGAGAACTGTATATCCTCTGATGCTGTGTGTTACACCTGAATAACTTTGAGCTTAAAGGTTATACTATAGGCTAGGAGGGTAGCCTTCTAGGATCCTTTACATTTATCCCATTCTTCTGGGCAAAACCACCTACTAATTAATGGCATTTTGAGCAAACTGGCAGCGTAAGTCTAGATCCCAAACTCAGTCTGGCCCTATAATGGCTTGTCCAGCTTTGCAGTTTTATTTTTCCTTGTTCTCCTTTCCTCAGATTTTTACTTTTTTAAAAAAATTAATATGTGTATTTATTTTCAGCATAACAGTATTCATTGTTTTTGCACCACACCCAGTGCTCCATGCAGTCCATGCCCTCTCTAATACCTACCACCTGGTTCCCCCAACCTCCCACCCCTCACCACTTTTTTACCTTTTAGCTCCCATCAACATAGTCCCAAGTTGCTGACTCCAGCATTAAGTCCGTAAGATATCATTGTCCATTAGCAACAACATTACAAGTCCGTATTTTTTGGGTAGCTTTTCTCCATTTTCACTAATTTGATATTTATTGAAAAACTACAATTTGTCAGGTACTATACACGCTGATAAAAGACTGAAGAGTCAGTTCCCTCTTCTATGGCTCTTTTAATATGGGAATAAAAATAACTATAACAAAATATATTATCATAAGTTGAGTGTGGGAATTGCTATGAAAAAGTTCAAGTAATGTGATGAAAAAAAGAGGTATAGTATAGCTTCCTTTTACAGGGTAGTCAGGAAAGCCTTCTCAGAGGAGGTGACATTTGAGTGAAGACATGGATGATTAAAAGAGATAGCCATGTGAATCTCTGGAGGATGAGTATTTCAGATAGCAAGCACAAAGGCCCTCAGATGAGAAATGTCAGCCTGGACTGTGGAATGGGCAGCAGGAAGGCCACTGTGATGAAGAACACAGAGGCAAGAGGAGATACAGGGAGCTCAGGTGGGATGGTGGTACTGCGGGCAGGTGAGATGCAACAGAGGATCTGAAATAAGGACAGAAAGGTGAGGTTAGAGAAGCGTGTTTGAAGATAGAACTAACAGTAAATACTAATGAATTGGAGATGGAGTAAATGAACGGAAAAGAGGTCTTGGGAATAAGTCTTGTGTATTTGAACTCAGCAAGAGGGAGAATTTTGCCATTTAACTAAAATAAGAATGGTTTGGAATTAGATCAAGGGAAAAGACATAACTAAATGGGTAAAAATAATAATGCTTGGAACACATAAAGTTTAAAATATCTAGCAAATATCCAACTATGATATGTATAGAAGTGTGTGTGTGTGAGTGTGTGTGTGTGTGTCTGAGAAAGAGAGAGAGAGAGAGAAGGAAAGTATCCTTAAACCTAGTTTTTTAACAGAACATCAAAAATTATTTGCACAAAAATAATATTTGCAATATTCTTGGAATAAGTGTTTAGCATCCTAATACAATTATTTTAGGGGATGGCTTTAGTTTTGATACAATCTCAAAAAATTTGCCAGAGTAGTACAAAGGATATTCATACATCATTTTTCCAGAGTCAGAGTTGTTAAAATTTTGCTGCATTTACTTTATCATGCAATGCCTATTATCTGTCTATCCATCTATTTGCACAAACTTATACACACATATGATTTATATATGTCAGGTACAACATGCATCTTTATCAAACAATTTGAAAGTAAATTTTGATATCATGCCAGTTTATCCCTAAATACTATAGTGTATTTCCCCAGAACAAGAATATTCTTTTCTAGAAACCCAGAACAATTACTGAAATCAGGAAATTAAAGTTGATATAATACTATCTTATAATTCCCAGCCCATATTCAAATTTTTCCAATTTTCCTGAAAATTACTTTATAGCTTATTTTTCACCCTAGGTCTAGGATCCAGAATCACACATTACATTTGTTTGTCATATTTCCTTTTTCTCATTTAGTCTGGAACTGTTCAACATTTCTTTGTTTCTTTATCTTAACATTTTTTACAGACTACAGGAAAATATCATGTAGAATGAAACACAATGTGAGTTTAATTATTCCTCATAATTAGATTCAGGTTGTCCATCTTCAGCAATAAAAGTACAGAAATGATATGTCCTTCTCAGTGTAACATATCAAGGATGGTACTTGATAATTTAATTATTGGTGATTTTAAAACATCCAACCACTAGCTTAAGTATCATTGATATTTTTTGTTTCATATTTTTTGAATAGTAATCATAGTTTCAAAATTGATCAATTTATTTCACTTAGCATAATACCCTCCAGTTCCAGCCACATCATTGCAAACGGAAAGATTTCATTTCTTTGATGGCTGCATAGTATTCCATTGTATATATATACCACATCTTTATCCATTCATCTGATAGACATCTTGATTCTTTTTATAGTTTGGCTATTGTAGACATTGCTGTTATAAACATTCGAGTGCACACCCCCTTCGGTCACTACATTTATATCTTTAGGGTAAATACCCAGTAGTGCAATTGCTGGGTCATAGGGTGGCTCTATTTTCAACTTTTTGAGGAACCTACATGCTATTTTCCAGATTGGCTGCACCAGCTTGCATTCCCACCAACAGTGTAGGAGGGTTCCTCTTTCTCTGCATCCTTGCCAACATCTGCCATTTCCTAACGTTAATTTTGGCCATTCTTGACTGGTTTGAGGTGATAACCTATTGTGGTTTTGGTATGTATTTCCCTGATGCCAAGTGACGTTGAGAACTTTTTCACACGTCTGTTGGCCATCTGGGTGTCTTCTTTGAAGAAATGTCTGTTCATGTCCTCTGCCCATTTCTTGATTGGATTATTTGTTCTTTGGGTGTTGAGTTTGATAAGTTCTTTATAGATTTTGGATACTAGCCCTTTATCTGATATGTCATTTGTGAATATCTCCTCCCATTCTGTCAATTGTCTTTTGGTTTTGTTGACTGTTTCCTTTGCTGTGCAAAAGCTTTGATCTTGATGAAGTCTGAATAATCCATCTTTGCCCTTGCTTACCCTGACTTTGGCAATGTCCTAGGAAGAAGCAGCTGTGGCTGATGTCAAAGAGGTTGCCTGTATTCTCCTCAAGGATTTGGTTGGATTCCTGTCTCACATTGAGGTCCTTTATCCATTTTGTGTCTGTTTTTGTGTGTGGTGTAAAGAAATGGTCCAGTTTCATTCTTCTGTATGTGGTTGTCCAAGTTTCCCAACACCATTTGTTGAAGAGACTTTTTTGCATTGAACATTTCTTCCTGCTTTGTCAACCATAGATTGGGGGTCTATTTCTAGGCTCTCGATTCTGTTCCATTGATCTATGTGTCTATCTTTTTTGCCAGTACCTTACTGTCTTGATGATTAGAGCTTTGTAATAGAGCTTGAAGTCTGGAATTGTGATGCCACCAACTTTCACTTTCTTTTTCAGCATTCCTCTAGCTATTCGAGGTCTTTTCTGGTTCCATATAAATTTTAGGATTATTTGTTCCATTTCGTTGAAAAAATTTGATGGTATTTTGATAGGGATTGCATTAAATCTGTAGATTGCTTTAGGGAACATAGACATTTTCACAATATTTGTTCTTCTAATCCATGAGCATGGAATGTTTTTCCGTTTCTCTGTGCCTTCCTCAATTTCCTTAATGAGTACTTTATAGTTTTCTGAGTACAGATTCCTTGCCTCTTTGGTTAGATTTATTCCTAGGTATCTTATGGTTTTGGGTGCAATTGTAAGTGGGATTGACTCCTTAATTTCTCTTTCTTCTGTCTTGCTGTTGGTGTATACAAATACAAATGATTTCTGAGCATTGATTTTATATCCTGACACTATACTGAATTCCTCTATGACTTCAAGCAGTTTTGGAGTGGTGTCCCTTGGGTTTTCCACATAATGTATCATATTACTTGCAAAGAGAAAGAGTTTGACTTCTTTGCTGATTCAGATGCCTTTTATTTCTTTTCATTGTGTGATTGCCAAGGCTACGATTTCTACTACTATGTTGAATAGCAGTTGTGATAGTGGACAGCCGTCCCCTTTCCCATTAGGGGAAAAATGCTGTCAGTTTTTCCCCCATTCAGAATGAAATTCACTATGGGTTTTTCATAGATGGCTTTGACGGTATTGAGGTATGTACCCTTTATCCCTACACTGTGAAGTTTTAATGAAGAAAGAATGCTGTACTTTGTCAATTGCTTTTTCAGCACCTTGTTCTTTCTTTTATTAATGTGTTGTATCACATCGATGGATTTGTGGCTGTTGAACCAACCTTGCAGCCCAGGAAGAAATCCTACTTGTTCATGGTGAATAACCCTGTTAATGTACTTTTAGATCCTACTGGCTAGTATTTTAGTGAGAATTTTTGCATCTGTGTTCATCAAGGATATTGATCTGTAATTCTTTTTTGATGGGGTCTTTGTCTGGTTTTGGGATCATGGTAATGCTGGCCTCATAAAATGAGTTTGGAAGTTTTCCTTCCATTTCTATTTTTTGGAACAGTTTCAGGAGAATAGGAATTAATTCTTCTTTAAATGTTTGGTAGAATTCCCCTGGGAAGCCATCTGGTCCTGGGCTTTTTTTTTCTTGGGAGATTTTAGATGACTGCTTCAATCTCCTTACCGGTTATGGGTCTGTTTGTGTTTTCTATTTCTTCTTGGTTCAGTTTTGGTAATTTATATGTCTCTAGGAATGCATCCATTTCTTCCAGATTGTCAAATTTGCTGGCATATAGTTGCTTATAATCTGTTCTTATAATTATTTGTATTTCTTTGGTGTTGATTGTGATCTCTCCTCTTTCCTTCACGATTTTATTAATTTGGGTTCTCTCTCTCTCTCTCTCTCCCTCTTTCTCTATTTTTTTGAAAAGTCTTGCCAGGGGTTTATCAGTTTTATTAATTCTTTCAAAGAACCAGCTCTTTGTTTCATTGACTTGTTCTACTGTTCTTTTGGTTTCTATTTCATTGATTTGTGCTCTGATTATTATTTCTCCTCTCCTGCTAGGCTTAGGCTTTATTAGCTGTTCCTTCTCAAGCTCCTTCAGGTGTAGAGTTAAGTTGTATACTTGAGATCTTTCTTGTTCCTTGAGAAAGGCTTATATCACTATATACTTTCCTCTCAGGACATCATTTGCTTTGTCCCACAGATTTTGAACAGTTGTTTTTTCATTTTCATTTGTTTCCATGAATATTGTAAAATCTTCTTTAGTTTCCTAACTGACCCACTCATTCTTAAGTAGGATGCTCTTTAGCCTCCATTTATGAGTTCCTTCCAACTTTCCTCTTGTGATTGAAGTTCTAGCTTCAGAGTATTGTGGCCTGAAAATATGCATGGAATGATCCCAATCAGTTGAAGTCTGATTTGTGACCCAGGATGTGATCTATTTTGAAGAGTAATCCATGTGCACTGGAGAATGTGTATTCCATTGCTTTGGGATAGAATGTTCTGAATATATCTGTGATGCCCATCTGGTCCAGTGTGTCACTTAAGGCCTTTATTTCCTTGTTGATATTTTGCTTGGATGAATTTCAGTGAGGGGGATGTTAAAGTCCCCTACTATTCTTGTTTTACTGTCAATGTGTTTCTTTGATTTTGTTATTAATTGTTTTATATAGCTGACTGCTCCCATGTTAGGGGCATAGATATTTAAAATTACTAGATCTTCCTATGGGACAGACCTTTTGAGTATGATAGAGTGTCCTTCCTCATATCTTATAGTTTTTGGTTTAAAATCTAATTTATCTGATATAAGGATTGCCACCTCGCCTTTCTTTTGATGTCTATTAGCATGGTAAATTGTTTTCTACCCCCTCACTTTAAATCTGGGGGTGTCTTTGGGTCCAAAACGAGTTTCTTGTGGACAGCATATGGGTGGGTCTTGCTTTTTTATCCTTTCTGATACCCTGTGTCTTTTGATTGGGGCATTTAGCCCATTTATATTCAGGGGATCTATTGAAAGATAGGAATTTAGTGCCATTGTATTGCCTGTAAGGTGACTGTTACTGTATATAGTCTCTGTTCCTTTCTGGTCTACTACTTTTAGGCTCTGTCTTTGCTTAGAGGTCCCCTTTCAATACTTCCTATAGGGCGAGTTTGTGGTTTGCAAGCTCTTTCAATTTTTGCTTGTCCTGGAAGCTTTTCATCTCTCCTGTTTTCGATGGTAGCCTAGATGGATATAGTATTCTTGGCTGCATATGTTTCTCTTTTAGTGCTTTGAATATATCATGCCAGTTCTTTCTGCCTGCCAGGTCTCTGTGGATAAGTCTGCTGCCAATCTAATATTTCTACTGTTGTACGTTACCAACCTCTTGTTGTGAGCTGCTTTCAGGATATTCTGTTACTAAGACTTGTAAGTTTTGCTATTAGATGATGAGCTGTGGACCTATTTTTATTGATTTTAACAGGGGTTTTCTTTGCCTCCTAGATTTTGGTGCTTGTTCCCTTTGCCATATTGGGAAAAATATCTACTATAATTCACTTCAATATACCTTCTGCTCCCCTCTCTTTTTTCTTCTTCTTGAATCCCAATTATTCTAATATTGTTTTGACTTCTAGTGTCACTTATCTCTCAAATTCTCCCCCCATGGTCCAGTAGTCGTTTGTCTCTCTTTTGCTCACCTTTTAAATTCTCCATCATTTGGTTTCTATATCACTAATTTTCTCTTCTGCCTAATTTCTCCTAGCAGTAAGAGCTTCCATTTTTTATTGTACCTCTTTAATAGCTTTTTTGATTTCAGATTGATTAGATTTTAGTTCTTTTATTTCTCCAGAAAGGGATTTTATTTACTTAGAAAGGGATTCTCTAATGTCTTTCATGCCTTTTTTGAGCCCAGCAAGCACCTTGAGAATCCTCATTCTGAATTCTAGTTCTGACTTATTACCAATGTCTGTATTGATTAGTTCCCTAGCCATCAGTACTGTCTCTTGTTCTTTTCTTGTGGTGAGTTTTTCTGCCTTGTCATTTTATCCAGATAAGAGTATATGGTAAGAGAGTAAAATACTGAAAGGGTGGCAAAGACCCCAGAAAAATATATGCTAACCAAATCAGAGGAGATCCAAAACCGTGGGGGCAGAGGAAAGGGGAGCTTCCCTGCTCTGTGTGTGTGTATAAACAAATTAGATTGTTGAATAGAACAGAGCCATCCACTTGATTTTGGGTGTATTTTGGTATCTTAGAGGAAAATACCTCCCAATATTTTAAAGAAAAAAATATATATATACACACATATACATACACACACACACACACATATATACACACACATACATATATATGTACATACATATGTGTATATATATACATACAAATACATACATACACACATACACACAAAAATAAGGGTAAAGGGTAAACATGAAGGGATAGAATATGATTTTAAAGATGAAAATTAAAAAAAAAACTCTAAAAAAGGAATTGATAGGATAAGTTGGTTGGAAAAAGAAAAGAAAAAAAAATGAGAAAATGTGCTCAAGCTGGAGACTAGAACAAATCCATCTGCTAGATTTAGGGTATATTTTGATCTATTAGAAGAAATTGCATCCCAAAATTTTAAAGAATGGAAAACCTATATGTATACAAAAAATAAGGTTAAATACAATGGAGGTTGAAAATATGACTATAACAATGAAGGTTTAAAAAGATTTTTTTAAAGAAAAGTATTGTTAAGATAAACTAGCTAAAAAATGTTAAAAGAGAAAAGAGGAAGTTAAAAAAGTAGAATAGGAAAAAAATAAGATTAAAAAAATTTAAGTTTGCAAGACCAAAGGATCATGGTGGGGGGAAGCCATGAATACTATGCATTGCTTTCCCTTTGCTTTGGGGTTCTGCTGTTCTCCTTGGTCAGTGAGCTTGGTCTTGGCTGGATGTTCTTGCTGATCTTCTGGGGGAGGGGCCTGTTGTAGTGACTAGCAAATGTCTTTGCCCAAGGCAGAATAGCATCACCCTTTCAGGGGCCAGACTAAGTAATCTACTTGGATTTTCCCTTGGGAGATTTTGTTCCCTGAATGCTTTCTGTAGAGCTTTGGAGGACAAGAATGAAAATGTCAGCCTCCCAATCTCCAGCCCGGAGGTGATGAGAGCTGGGGACCCCACTCTGTGTGCCTTAGAGAAAAGAAGTCAATCCCTCCCATCTCCCTGGTCTTTGGCTGCCCTCCATGTTCACCTGGCCTGTGACTATTTCTGTCTCTGGTGCACAGCTCCATTTGGAACCTCCAAACCTAGCAGATTCCTATCACATGCTCCTACTCTGCTCCTCCTTAAGGAGGAAAGAGCGGGTATCTCTGGATCTGCCACTTGTGCAGTCCCTGCTTGAAGAGCAGTGGTCTGACTCTGCCTTAGATGATGGTTTAAGACAGCTCACTCCTCAGCTCTGTCTCTGTAATTGGCTTCCCTGCTCTGATACCTGGGAGTTCTGCCACACTCAGATACGCCAGTCTTTCTGTGACCCTGCAGGACCTGAGACCACACTGTCCCTGTGAGGGCTCCACCCCCTCTCAGCCTCTGGAGTGACATCCCTCAGTGGAGCAGACTTCTAAAATGTCTGATTTTGTGCTCCACTGCTCCACTGCTTGCTGGGAGCTGGCCCTTCCCCCTACAGTCTATCTTCCCTTCTTTTTGGATTCACTTCTCTGCATGTCCTACCTTTCAGAAAGTGGTTGATTTTCTGTTCCTAGAATTGATGGTCATCTTCTCTTCCATCTCCTGTTGAGTTTGTAGGTGTTTGGAATGGTTTAATAACTATCTCAGTTACTAAGCTGAGCTCCTGGGACCTGATGTCCTTTCAGTCTGCTACTCCTCTGCCATCTTTGCCCCAGCCTCTATTTACTGATCATTTTAGTGATTCCTATTTTTTTTCAATGAGTTTTAATCTATCATTCTTTATCACTTACTTGGTCCTATATATTCCCAATTAGAGCCCTTCAGTCAGGTTCCTCTGTCATTTTGATATGTCCCAGTCTTTTTAAGTGCTTCTAGACTTTCTGGAACAAGCTACTTTTCACCTTATATCTTTCCTGTCCCAGTTCTGAAGTCAGCCATTTCTTCAAGGAGACCCAATTCCTTTTAGTGGGGAATGGTATTTAGAAACCAGTAAGAAACCAAGGCTCTTCATGTCTCACCAAGGTAAATACTTTGAAGAATATTTGGAAGTCCTATTTCATAGCTACTTACTTTTAATATCAATGGCCAGTAGGCATAAGCTCGTAATATTTTTAATTCACTAGTATAAGGTAAAAGGCAGGAGTTATTCCTAAGATTTAAAAGATCTTTGACTTTGTATTTTTTAGATCAAACTCAGTGCTATGTGTCTTTGAAGCTTTGTGCACCTTTTGACATTAAGAGACATCAACCCTGCTAATGAATCAAAGAATAAAGGCTTTAGTGCAAAAAACAGTTGGTCCATGTAGTCTAAAAGAGAGTTCTACTTTACCTAGCATCAGGGGGCTAAGGATTGCTGCTGATATAGTTGAGAATAGCAGAAAGTTGATGTTTCCAAGTCAATAGCATAAAATGTGATCTGTAATACCTGTATTTGCTACACAGAAGTATGTAAGCAAAATAATAAGGCTGGAAAAGAAATGTGCCTACGTTAATTTGTGCATGTGCCATCTAGTGGACTGCCTCTTCAAAAATGCTTGATGATCATCTGAAAAGATTAGTTACTATTAACCTCATAGAGACATTCATCTGATTTGATGTAATACACAATGCTGGATGGGGAAAAAAAGAATTCAACAGAACATAACTGTAATGATTCATATTTGATGAAATGTATATGAGTTAGTTTGGCAAATATTTGGATTGTTTTACATACAAGGCCTCTAACCAAACTAGTACAGTAAGTACATACTTTAAGCTCCAGAGCATTTCATCCCTTCTAATTGCTCCAGGCACACAGAAAGTATATAAAAATAGTTTTTAAAAGTAAAAAAGTTCATAGTCATACAAAAAATGAGGAAAGCCTATCCATTTATAAAAACCTAAAAAGAAATGGAGAGCAGTGAGTGGCACTTAGCATGGTGGCCAATAGCTGGTAGAGACTTCCTTGGGTACAGTTACTATGGGGTATCAGGGAATCAAAGCACCTCAACATAATGTGGAGGCTGTACCCAGGCTCACTTTTATAATTTCAGTCAGTTCCCCTTCTCTCCTGAAAGGGGATGATGATAGCTGCTATTAATCATGCCTGAGCCTATGGCATATATAAGGCTGTATTCCCTAGAAATTAAGAGGACACAGATGTAACCTCTAATCTAGGAACAGAGCTACAACTCTGCTGGCTCACTGATTTGCAGTATCCCATCTAACTAAAGGAGGAGAGCTCCACAAAGCCAACATGTGACCTTGTTTTGTATTAGAACACCAGAATACTGGGACAACCTAAGGAAGATGGTTGTAAAACTAAGACACAGAAAAGGTTGAGCAAAGAGAATGAGGTGGCAAGCAAGTTAAGGGTGAAGGAGGTGAGAGAGAGAAAAATTAAAACATCAACTTAAAGTTAGCTTACAACCAAAATTCCCACAAATTAATACTACAAGAAAATTAAGAAAATCAGCAGTTAAAAGATGGATTAAGATGAAACTAAAATAACAAAAAAAAATAATAGTACTAAACACACACAGGATCTTCAAGATATAATTGATGGGAGAACTTCCATTATTTATAAGAAGTTACCATAGGGGTGCCTGGGTTGGCTCAGTTGGTTAAGCATCTGCCTTCAGCTCAGGTCATGATCCCAGAGTCCTGCAACTGAGCACTCTGTCAGGCTTCCTGCTTACTGGGAAGGTCCTTCTCATTTTGCCCCTCTCCCTGCATGTACTCTCAAATAAATAAATAAATAAATAAATAAATAAATAAATAAATAAAATATTAAGAAAAGAAGTTAGGTTAAACAATGGCAGAAAAACACAATTTCCATCCTCAAGGACCTTATGATAAAGATTCTATGGGTATATGATAGATTTGGATACAGTATCTTTATCATAAGCAATAAATGAATATATATATGTTATATAACACAATAAATACATCTGACTTTATTGCTCATTATATATATGGTACATATATACTTTGTCCCCTTGTCCTGTCAAAATACAAATTTTAGAATGTATTATAATGTATATTATTATTATCATCTGTGACATTTGCAGTAATTTTTATAAAAAGAGGGAAGTCTTTCTGACATATAGCACTATTTCTATTGGAAGGTATTTATTTGAATTCCATTTTAATTAATAGCACTTGGATTCTATCTTCAGTGACTTCTTTAATATAATGCATTTGACATTGGTCTGTGCTGTTGCATATATTTGTATATTCCTTTACATTGCAGAGTAGCTTTCACTATATATCAAGTTTTTATCTATACATCAGTTTAATGACATTTGGTTTCCAGTGTTTTGGGAACTATTAATATTTTTATATTCACTTTTTATAGTCACTATAAACATACCTATAAACATTTTTGGTTAAATATAAACTATTATTTCATCTGGATAAATACGTAGAAGTGAAATTCCTGTATTATATGCAAAAAGTATATTTAGTTTTACAGAAAACAGTCACACTGTTATCCAAAGTGGCTACACTCTTTTGCCTTCCCATTTGGAACATATTAAGGCTCTAGTTGTGAACACTTGATATTGTCAGTTTTTTAAAATTTTTATTTGTTAATTGTAGACATTCTTACACATATGCAGTAGTATTTGTAGTCTTAAATCTCCCTTGCCTGATGATTATTGATGCAGAGCACATTTTCATGTACTTATTTAGCCTATATATATCTTGTTTTGTAAATTATTTTTAAGTTCTTTTTTAGTCATGTGTATAGGTTCTTTGCTAGGTATCTGTGTTGTAAATATTTTCTATCTGTGGTATGTCTTTACATCTTCCAAGGCAGTATTTTACATAAAGAAAAACATTTTAATTTTAATGAAGTCCAATTAATGACTTTTAACAATGTTGTATTGTTAAAAATACAATTTTATATTTATATACAGCTTCAGGTATACAATATAGTGATTCAGCAGTTCTATACATTACTCAGTGCTCATCATGATGAATCTACTCTCAGTCTCCATCACCTATTCACCCTTTCCCTTACCTACCTCCCCTCAGGTAACCATCAATTTATTCTCTATGTTTTTGTCTGTTTTCTCATTTGTCTCTTTTATCTTTATTCTTTCATTTCTTAAATTCCGCATATGAGTAAAGTCATATGATATTTATCTTTCTGTGACTGACTTATTTCACTTAGCATTATACGCTCTAGATCCAACCATGTTGTAGCAAATGGCAAGATTTCAAATTATTTTTTTAAGATTTATTTATTTTAGAGAAAGAGAGAGAGAGAGTAGGCACAGAAGGGAACAGTGGGAGAGGGAGATACTTAAGCAGATTCTGTGCTGAATATGGAGCCCAGTTAGATCTTGATCTAATGACACTGAGATCATGACCTGAGTCAAACCGACTGTGCTACCCCAGCACCCCAAGATTTCAAACTTTTTTATGGTTGATTAATATTCTATTGTGTGTATATATATATAATACTACATCTTCACTATCCATTCATGTATTGAGTGACACTTGGGTTGCTTCTCTAATTTAGCTATTGTAAATAAAGCTGAAATAAACAGGGGAAGATATATCTTTTTGAATTACTGTTTTCATATTTCTTAGATAAATAACCAGCAGCAGAACTACTGAAATATATGGTAATTCTGTATTTAATTATTTGAGGAACCTCCATACTATCTTCCACAGTTGTTGTACCAGTTTGGACTGCCACCAATAGTGTATGAGGGTTCCTTTTTTCCACAACCTTACCAACACTTGTTTCTTGTTTTTTATTTTAGCCATTATGAGAGGTGTGAGGTGATATCTCATTGTGATTTTTATTGCCTTTTGACAGATGATGAATGATGTTGAACATCTTTTCATGGGTCTTTTGGTCACCTGGATGTCTTCTTTAGAGACATGTCTGTGCATGTCTTCTGCCCATTTTACAATTAGGATTATATGGTTTGGTTTGGTTTGGTTTGGTGTTGACTTATAAGTTCTTTATGTATTTTGGTTACTAACACTTTATTGGATAGGTCATTTGCAAATATCTTCTCCCATCCCATAGGTTCCCTTTTAGTTTTGTTAATCATTTCTTTTGATGTAGTCCCAAGTGTATTTTTGCTTTTCTTTCTCTTGCCTCAGGAGACATATCTAGAAAAATGTTGCAATGGCTGATGTCAGAAATTACTACCTGTGCTCTCTTCTGGATTACTATGGCTTCGGGTCTCACTTTTATGTCTTTAATCTGTTTTGAGTTTATTTTTGTGTATGGTGTAAGAAAGTGGTCTAGTTTCATTCTTTTGCATCTAGCTCTCCAGTTTACCCAACACTATTGGTCAAAGAGACTCTTTTTTTCCTACTGCATATACTTGACTTCTTTGTCAAATACTAATTGATCATATATTTGTGGATTCCTTTCTGGACTTTTTCTCTTCTGTTCCATTGATCTACATGTCTACTTTCCTGCCAGTATCACACTGTTCTGATTACTTTAGCTTTGTAGCATATCTTGAAGTCTAAGATCGTGAGACCTCTAGTTCTGTTCTTTTTAAGATTGCTTTGGCTATTCAGTGTCTTTTATGGTTCCATATAAATTTTAAGATTATTTGTTCTAGTTCTGTGGAAAAAAATGCTATTAGTATTTTGAAAGAGATTGCATTAAGTCTGTAGATGCTTTGGGTAGCATGGGCATTTTAATAATGTTCATCCAATTCATGAGCATGAAATATCTTTCCATTTGTTTGTCTTATCTTCAATTTCTTCCATCAGTGTTTTATAGTTTTTGAGTATAGTTCTTTCACCTCCTTAGTTAATTTTAGTCCTCAGGATTTTATTATTTTTGGTGCAATTGTAAATGGGATTATTTTCTTAATTTCTATTTCTGCTGCTTCATTATCAGTGTACAGAAATGCAACAGATTTCTGTATATTGACTTTGTATCCTGTGACTCTACTAAATTCATTTCCCAGTTCCACTAGATTTGGTGGAGTTTTTAGAGTCTTCTCTATATAGTATCATGGCATCTGAAAATAGTGAAAGTTTTACTTCTGCCTTACCAACTTAGGTTTCTTTTTCTTGTCTGATTGCTGTGGCTAGGACTTCTATTTGGATTATGTTAAATAAAAGTAATGAGAGTGGACATCCTTGTCTTTTTCCTGATCTTAGGTAAAATGCTCTATTTTTTCTTCATTGAGTTTGATCACTATTTTTTTTTATATATGGCCTTTTAGTAGATTGAGACATATTCCATCTAATCCTAATTTGTTGAGGATTTTTACCATGAATCTACCTTGTATTTTGTCAGAAGCTTTCTCTGCATCTATTGAAATGATTATATGGTTTTTATCCTTAGTCTTGCTAATGTAATGTATGTTGACTGATTTATGAATATGAAACCACTCTTGCATAACAGGAATAAATCTTATGTGATTGTAGTGAATGATGTTTTTAATGTATTGTTGTATTTGGTTTGCTAATATTTTGTTGAGGATTATTGCCCCTGTTCACCAGAGATATTGGCCTATAGATCTCTTTTATGCAGTGTTTATATCTGGTTTTAGTATCAAGATAATGCTAGCCTCATAGAATGAATTTGGAAGTTTTCCTTCATCTTCTATTTTTTTAGAATAGTTTGAGAAGAGTAGCTGTGAACTTTTCATTAGATGTTTGGTAGAATTCACCTGTGAAACCTTCTAGTCCTCAACTTTAGTTTCTTTTTTTTTTAATATTTTATTTGTTTATTTGACAGACAGAGATCACAAGTAGGCAGAGAGGCAGGCAGAGAGAGAGGAGGAGGAAGCAGGCTCCCTACAGAGCAGAGAGCCCGATGTGGGGCTCGATCCCAGGACCCTGGGATCATGACCTG
>NC_081568.1:131084776-131098256 GCF_022355385.1 Mustela nigripes | reverse complement strand
GGGTTCTCTGCTCAGAGGGGAGCCTGCTTCCCTCTCTCTCTCTGCCTGCCTCTCCGTCTACTTGTGATTTCTCTCTGTCAAATAAATAAATAAAATCTTTAAAAAAAAAAAAAAAAAGAATGGACTTAGCTCAAATCTTCACAGTGTTTTCAACCACAATAGAGAATAAGAAAGAGCGATATCATTGAAAGAAAGCCATTGGAGCACTGGGTGTGGTGCATAAACAATGAATTCTGGAACACTGAATAGAAATATAAAAATAAATAAATAAAAATTTTAAAAAAGAAAGCCATTAGACTCTACATTCTTTGAAGAACAGCGATCTGATAGATAGCTTTAGAAACAATCATCCAGCTCATACTTCTAGAAATACCACTGAACATTTAATCAAATAGATTTCAGTTTTACATTTACTACAAAATTGAATGAAAATAGTATTGCATACAAATAGTATTGTGTAAATAAAATTATAATTTATTTAATAAGGTAAAAATATTAATATAGCTCCTAAAATATACATTATAGTTTTAAAATCTGACAAAATGAAGTAAAGGTATGTTACACCCCCCTCTTACATAGAGTGGGGAAAGAATCAAACGGAGAATATGATGCAAAATAATTTTTTGTCCTAAAAATTTTTGATATATAGAATTTTCTGAGAAATGCTACTATAATGAAAAGAATTAAAAATGGAATATATGACTTTATAGTCATGGGAGTAAATCAGAAGAGGAATAACAATTCCAAATAGAAAATATACACAGTAAAAACAATAAATCATACAAGACATAGAAAATGAAATGTATAAATTGTAACAATAAAAGTAAATGCCATTAATTCCATAGTAGCCAAAGGAAACATTAAACTAAGTATAACTAAAAGGAAATAGTTAAAATGAGTTTAAATTTAAAAAAGGAATGAAAATGATTTGTTAGGAAAAATTAAGCATGAAAATATGTTGAGTTGCACTGGGTATTTACCCCAAAGATACAGATGTAGTGAAAAGAAGGGCTATCTGTACCCCAATGTTTATAGCAGCAATGGCCATGGTCGCTAAACTGTGGAAAGAACCAAGATGCCCTTCAATGGATGAATGGATAAGGAAGATGTGGTCCATATACACTATGGAGTATTATGCCTCAATAAGAAAGGACAAATACCCAACTTTTGTAGCAACATGGATGGGACTGCAAGAGATTATGCTGAGTGAAATAAGTCAAGCAGAGAGAGTCAATTATCATATGGTTTCACTTATTTGTGGAGCATAACAAATAGCATGGAGGACATGGGGAGTTAGAGAGGAGAAGGGAGTTGTGGGAAATTGGAAGGGGAGGTGAACCATGAGAGACTATGGACTCTGAAAAACAATCTGAGGGTTTTGAAGGGTCGGGAGGTGGGAGATTGGGGGATCCAGGTGGGGGTATTGGAGAGGGCACGTATTGCATGGAGTACTGAGTGTGGTGCAAAAATAATGAAAACTGTTACGCTGAAAAAATTAAAAATTTAAAAAAATATGGTGAGTTGCAACACTGTTTTCAGACAAATTTGAATTTTAGGCAGAAATCATTAAACAGTTCAAAGGCCATAAAGTTATATGGACAAATGGCACATTTGACAACTAATGCATTCTCATTGACTATTTCCACATACACTGAAAATGACTGGAAGGAAATAAGCCAAATTTAACAGCAATTATCTCAAGGACATATGATCATAGACAATTTGCACTTTCATGATACATACTGTTCTGGATTCATGCCCATAAGTATTTAGACAGGAAAGAAGTGAATTAAAGAAAGAAAAAACCTTCCACAAAATAAAATAAATGTAACTGGTTTTAAACCTTTTTTCTTTGTTCTTAACATATCATATGTCCATGTCTCTGCCTTTGCCTAACTACCCCCTTTTAAAATTGCTTTTCTGTTTTTTAAGACATTTTTTCTTTCTAGTTTTCCTCTTCTATCTGTGGTAGTGTTTTCTCTGGACTTTCTTGCCTTCTAACTATAGGGATTGTTCCAAAGTTTTCTCTCCTTGCTGTGACCTCCTTCCTTGTAATCATGTGGATTTTACTACTGTCTTTCCCTAGGCAGTTTTTATTACCTCTATACCATGTTTCTACCTTTGCAACTATTTGGTGGGCACCTACACCTGAACATCTTGTTGATGCCAAAAACTCAGTACACTATATCTAAAACTAAAGTAATTGAGTGTCATTCATCAGTAATCAAAGGAGTATATACCTTAGCTTTCAAAAGGCTAAGCATTTAATGAATCCTTCTAAAATTTGGCCCTCTTTCTTATTCTGTATTTTGGTAAAAGCACTATCAACCTCTGAACTATCTAGGCTCAACATCACTGATTTGCTTTAGTTAGTTACTAGTTAGGTAGTCAGTTGGTTAGTTTACTTTTCTCCCTCTCCTGTTTTCCAAATCCAAATAGTGGACAGATGGTGTTTTCATTTTTCTACTTGGTCTTTATCTCCACTGGCTACTCTATATTCATGTTTCACAAGCCTCACCTGTACTTTTGAAATAGTGTCTTAAATTACCTTACTACAAATTTCTGCACTTTTGATTCATCTTCCAATCTATTGCCCATTCAATCTTGCTAAAATATACAACTCTTGGATTCACCCTCACTCTTCCAGACTTAGCAAAAGTGCAGTTATATTATGGAAGTGACTTACTATAGGTTAAACATTTCCTAATTCTTTCCAGGAAGAAGTTTTCTTTCCCTTCTAGGAACTCCTATAGCCCTACCTTCCTATAGCACTTATTATTTATACTTAATAGAGTAATCATTCATGAAATGCATTTATTACACATTTGGTATTTTTAAAGCTCAACAGTGTTGTATATATCCAGTATAGGATCTTTTAAAAAATATAGTTAAGAATTATAATTGTTATCTCCTTATAGTTCAGCAGCTTACTTAAGAGAAAATTTGTTTAAAGCAAGTGCTAAAATACTGAGAGAAGTTCCCTTATTTTTGTTGATTGGCTAAATAGCATAGCAGGTTCTAGTAAACTACCAAAGACCCTTATTCAGTTTAGATTTTTTTTTTTAACATCTCACTTCTAAAATAAAGCTGGATACAGAATCTTGACTTTAAGAAATAGCCTAGTATATATAATCTTTACAACTGTAGGAGAATAACAAATTGTCCTTCTTGCCACAAACTATACTTAGAAGAAATTAAGTATACTTAAAAGAAATGTAATAACATGGTATTAGAAATAATTTTTATAGCAATGACATCAGATGATACAGTTATAATTGGATATTAGGAGGAACAAAATGTATTTTGTATCACAGACAACTGATACAGTTTTTGACTAGTTCATTGATTAAACTCTTGTAAATTCTTTGTTTCTAAATTCTAAATTCTCAGTTTTACCTCAGTGCCCTTTTCAATTCTGAACAGTACAATGCACTACACTTCTATTTGAAGAACCCATCCAGATTGCTTAAATTTCCTTGGGATTGATTTTGCAGCCTCTAAATACAGGTAGTAGTTGGTTCTGTGTGCACACACAAAAAAACTTGAATTGATTTAAAATGAACTAGGTCAGTGTAGATCAATTTAGGCCACAGCAACCCATGAAGAGATGCAAATTAGGATTCTCCTACTGAGACTGAAAATAGATTCCATCAAGTCTTCTCTGAGCAAGTTCTGAAAATGTATCTTAAAAGGGACAGCTATAAAAATTACAAGATTACTGTAGTAATTTGAATAAGAGAACATGAAAGAAAGGGCAAGAAATAAGATATTTTGATAAAAGAATTTCTCAACATATAGCCTAGTGTTTTAATTTTCTGTTTCATCAGTTTAGGACAATGCCAGTGAAAGAAAAAAGTAAAAGAGCAATCTACTAATGACTTTATACCAACTGCACTTGTCAATCATAATTTCTCCTGCAAAAGTGATAAAGGGCAGTGTTCAGTAACAAATACAATGGAAAATACTGTATCCCAAAGCCCGTATATACTCTCTTCAATGAGTGAGGTGCTTAATGGGCAGCTTTTTTGTAAAGCATAGGACCTGGAAAACCAAAACGTAATAGCTAATTCATAAAGCCATTGCACCAAAAACTGGAGATGACTTTGAGGGTCACATTGTTATCACATACTGATAATTTTACTGATGTCATGAGATCGGAATATACAAAATGGAAATGACTTTACATTTTCTTTTGGTGCAGTTACCTGCTACACAATGAGTTATTCCCTGTAATTTATTACCAGAGTGAAATGGAGTCCCCATTCTGAAAATCCCAGACATAAGACACTTGACTTTAAATCTCTACTGTTTACCTTTAGAACTTTCAGATAATAAGGTGCCCATTAAGAGCAAATTCAGCATGGTACTGATATAAAAACAGAAACATAGACCAGTGGAACAGAGTAGAGAGCCCAGATATGGACCCTCAACTCTATGGTCAAATAATCTTTGACAAAACAGGAAAAAATATACAGTGGAAAAAAGATAGCCTCTTCAATAAATGGTGCTAGGAAAACTGGACAGCTATATGTAGAAGAATGAAACTCAACCATTCTTTTACACCATACACAAAGATTAACTCAAAATGGATAAAAGACCTCAATGTGAGACAGGAATCCATCAGAATCCTAGAGGAGAACATAGGCAGTAACCTCTTCGATATCAGCCACAGCAACTTCTTTCAAGATATGTCTCCAAAGGCAAAGGAAACAAAGGTGAAAATAAACTTTTGGGACTTCCTCAAAATCAAAAGCTTCTGCACAGCAAAGGAAACCATCAATAAAACAAAGAGGCAACCGGAATGGGAGGAGATATTTGCAAATGACAGTACAGACAAAAGATTGATATCCAGGATCTATAAAGAACTTCTCAAACTCAACACACACAAAACAGACAATCATATCAAAAAATGGGCAGAAGATATGAACAGACACTTCTCCAATCAAGACATACAAATGGCTATCAGACACATGAAAAAATGTTCATCATCACTAGCCCTCAGGGAGATTCAAATTAAAACCACATTGAGATATCACCTTACACCAGTTAGAATGGCCAAAATTAGCAAGACAGGAAACAACATGTGTTGGAGGGGATGTGGAGAAAGGGGAACCCTCTTACACTGTTGGTGGGAATGCAAGTTGGTGTAACCTTTTTGGAGAACAGTGTGGAGATTCCGCAAGAAATTAAAAATAGAACTTCCCTATGACCCTGCCATTGCACTACTGGGTATTTACCCCAAAGATACAGATGTAGTGAAAAGAGGGGCCATCTGTACCCCAATGTTTATAGCAGCAATGGCTACGGTTGCCAAACTGTGGAAAGAACCAAGATGCCCTTCAATGAATGAATGGATAAGGAAGTTGTGGTCCATATACACTATGGAGTATTATGCCTCCATCAGAAAGGATGAATACCCAACTTTTGTAGCAACATGGACGGGACTGGAAGAGATTATGCTGAGTGAAATAAGTCAAGCAGAGAGAGTCAAGTATCATATGGTTTCACTTATTTGTGGAGCATAGCAAATAGCATGGAGGACATGGGGAGTTAGGAGAAGGGAGTTGTGGGAAATTGGAAGGGGAAGTGAACCATGAGAGACTATGGACTCTGAAAAACAATCTGAGGGTTTTGAAGGGGCAGGAGGTGGGAGGTCGGGGTACCAGGTGGTGGGTATTATAGAGGGCATGGATTGCATGGATCACTGGGTGTGGTGCAAAAATAATGAATACTGTTATACTGAAAATAAAAAAAAAGAGCAAATTCACTGGCAGACATGTTTTTTAGTTTGGATGAAGCTAGAGATGACTCAATGTAAGGATCTTTGCTCTGGTTCTGCCACTATTTGGGTTGTAACACAGCCTCCAGCCTCTTAGCATTTTCATTTCCTCATCTCAGACTCACATTTGAGCCTTTAATACCTTGTCTGAACATTCTGAGCCTTGGTTTCCTCAGCTGAATTATTTGTCATAGTCAATCTATTTAGTTCTTTTACAGTTTCATTTTATAAAAACCAAGACATTTTTAATTCCATAAATCATTAAAGGCCAATATAATAAAACATAAACACCTTAAGCAGTGTGACATAGACTTCAGAACAGTAAGGGCAAGGAAATCTATGCAAACCTATAGCTTACATTATATATAATGGAGAAAGGAAATGAAAAGGCACACTTAATTTTTTTTCTTTAACCTATTTATAGCTGATAAAATTATCTGCTAAAATCCTATGAAATCTATAAAAGTCACCAGAAGGAGTTTAGCAAGATTACCTACAATATACAAAATCAACTATAATTCTATATACTAGTCATTAATAATTAGAAATTGCAATAAAAATGTTTTACAATAGCAGCAAAACCAAACCATGCAATAATTAGATATAATGTGCAGGAAGTTAAAAACTACTGATAAAAGAAATTTAAAAAGATCAAAAGAGGAGAGAGATACAGTGTTCATGAATTGGTGAAATCAATATTGTGAAGATGTTAGTATTCTTGAGAATGATTTAGAGCTGCTGTGCAATCACAATATCTCAACAGTATTTTTATAGCCATAGCTCATAAAACTGATTATTAAATTTACAGGGAAAAAAAGAAGTAGAATATAACAAGCCATTTTGAAGAATAAGAATCTTACCTGGTATCTACACTTGTTATAAAACTATATCAAGTGAGAGAGTGTGGTATCAGCATCAAGATAGACAAATGAATTAATGGAACAAAAAAGTCTAGAAATATACCTACACAAATTCAGTCAATTGTATTTTGACAATGGTGCAAATGTAATAGCAATGGATAAAGAACAGTCTCTTAAATGGTGCTGGAATAACTGGAATGCCATATAAAAAATTGACAAATACCTGTATGTTACAGAAAATTAACTCAAAATGAATCCAAAACAAATTTCACATTGAACTTACATAATTTCTGCAAGTAAAAGAGAAGAAAATCTTTTGTGGGTTATGCAGAATTTCTTAATTACTACGCCAAAAGCACGACCCATTCAATTTTTAAAAACCGTTAACTGGATTCCTGGGAAAAGATGGAAGAGTAGGAAGACCCTAAGTCATCTCATTCTACGAATACAATTAGATGAAAGCCACATCACTGTAAATAGGCAAGAAAATGACCTGAAGACGGGCAGAACAGACTCTTCACAGTTAAATGTAGACAAGAGGTCACATCAAAGACAGTAGCAAGGGCAGAGACCAGAAGAGAAGCTAAATGGATCTATGGGGCTTTCCAAAGAAGGGATGGAACCACGAACACAGGGAAGAGAAACAGACTCATACCAGGGACCTTGTGAACTCACAATGCCTTGTGAGCAACAAATAGGAAGCCTGCACGGGGAAACTAATCCTAACATTCAGCTGTGAAAACCAGAGGGGCCAAATTTCAGGAGTTCTTACAATCAGCAGAGTTTAAAACCTAAAATTATAAAAATCAAGTCTTGTAGGATAGTCTTACAGAACCAAGGTACATGGAACACACATCAGAGACACCTCTGAAGTGTTAGGTCCTGGTAAACAGGGGAAATTGCATCGCAGGGCACTAGAGAAACTAGAAATCAAACACAAGAAGAAAAATCTGGCAAGAACACAAATACATGGAGGTTAAATAATATGCGGCTAACACAGTGAATGGGCAACCAGGAAATCAAAGAAGTTATCCAAAAATACATGGAGACAAATGAAAATGAAAATACTATAGATCCAAAAATCTTTGGGATGCAACAAAAACTGTTCTAAGAGTAAATTTTATAGCATTATAGGCCTACCTCAAGAAGCAAGAAAAATGTGAAATAAACAACCCAACCTTACACCTACAAGAGCAAGAAGAAGAAGGACAAACAAAATTCAAAACCATTAGAAGAAAGGAAATAATGAAGAATAAAGCAGAGGGGTGGAACATCCAACTTTTAATCTCAACCTCAGCTCTTGATCTCTCAGTGTTGTGAGTTCAAGCTTTGCGTTGAGCCCAGCATGGAGCCTACTTAAAAAAACAAAGCAAAACAAAACCCCAAAATGTAAAGCAGAAAAAAACAAAATGAAACTAAGAAAACAACTCATCAATGAAACCAGGACCTGGTTCTTTGAAAAAAAAAAATCAACAAAATTAATAAGTTTTTAGCCAGATTCGTAAGTCACAGAGAGAAAGAGGATTCAAAAAAATCAGAAATGAAAGAGGAGAGTAACAATGGACACCATAGAAGGATAAAAGATAGTAGCAGACAATCATGAAAAACTACTATCCAACAAACTGGACAACCTAGAAGAAATGGATAAAGTCTTAGCAGCATATAACCTCTCAAAGTTGAATTAGGAAGAAATAGAAAATTTAAAGAGATGATTACCAGCAATGAATTTGCATCAGTAAACAAAAAACTCCCAACAAACCAAAGTCCAGATCCAGACAGCTTCACAGGTAAATTCTACCAAACATTTACAAAAGAGTTAATACATACTTTTATTAAATTATTCAAAAAAATTAGAAGATGAAAGAAAGCTTCCAAATTCATTCTATGAGGCCACCATTATCCTCATACCAAAACCAGAGGAGTGATTGATGGGGGGATGGATGAAATAGGTCAAGGGGATTAAGAGTAGACTTACCACAACAAGTACTGAGTAATATATAGAATCGATGAATCACTATTTCGTATACCTGAAACTAATGTAACACTGTTAAGTATACTGTAATTAAGATTTAGAAATGCAATTGGAAAACATTTTAGAATAAAATAAAAACAATATAACAGAAAAAAGTATATGTGAAGAACTTAAGTACTTGAAAATCTAAAATCTTGGGAACAAAATGAGTGCTTTATCATTTTACATTGCAGTGGCAAAACCTAAGGCTGATTTTATTATTTCTCTCTCGATATTTGTAGAATTTTGTTTTTATCCTTGTAGTTACTTTTTTCCTTGGGTCTCTTGTCATTGTTTTTTGAACTGGTTAGAAACTCATTTAAATACATACACTTAGGTCTGTTTCAGCTCCATAAGTTTTCTGTGGTCGTATCTCTGTTTTGTTTTGTTTTTTGAATACTGCTTCTATTTCAAATTTTCTTGGATTTTAAAAATCTTGGGTTGTATAATATTTTATTCCATTTTAGTTTTCTCTTTATTTGAACTTTATATTTTCCTCTATCTCTGGAAATCATGAGCTCATAATCTTTTTAACAGGGGTTTATTTTTCATAATGTCTTCTCTGTTTTCTTAAAACACTTTCCTATGTCTTGGTCTTTTACCATGGCATTTTATCTTTTCATACCATCCTTGCTCATATATATATTTTTTTCTCTTCGGGTTTTCTATTCTTAGGACTGTGAGTTCCTATTTTGTAGATACATCTTATATCCTATTGAATGCCAAGTACTTTTCTATATCTACTTTCAGGTTCTTGCTCTAAGTAACTTTTTAAAAGTTTATTTTCTTCTGGATCTATGCAAAAATGTACATTCTTTTTGGCTTTCAATAAGTTAGAGATTACTTTGGAAGTTTTCTTCTACCTGCCATTTTTTGAGGAAAGGTGTATATAAGACTGGTGTTTGCCAACAAACAGTATTACAAATTGTAATGTAATAAAGATATATATATATATCTTTATATATATATCTTTATCTTTCTATATATTCTATAAACAGTGTTTACAAATTGTAATGTGTCCCTTTCTATATATTCTGTAAACAGTGTTTACAAATTGTAATGTGTCCCTTTCTATATACGTCTATATATTTCTATATAATGTGTCCCTATCTATATATATCCATGCTAGTGGATACCAAAGTTAGAGCTATAGCTGGATAGAAACTGGGAACAGTTTCTGACAGGTTTTTATCTACTGTGGCTATGCTGGAATGTGAGTTTTTTTTCCCCTACCAATTCTATCTGTATTTTAGATTGCTGAACAGTGTTATTATCTTCAGTCTGTTTGGAAAACAGGGCCCTTCCTATCTCTGCAAGAATCTTTTAACCCTCAGTAAAACTTCATTTAGAGTAACCCTTCTAGGATAAAATAAATCTCTGACCATCAAATTTCTATATTTAGGACACCTGGATGGCTCAGTTGGTTAAGCATCTGACTCTTGATTTTAGCTCAAATCATGATTTCAGGGTTCAGATTGAGCCCTGTGTCAGGCTCCGCACAGGGCATGGAGTCTGCTTAGGATTCTTTTTCTCCCTTTTCCTCTGTCCTTCCCTGCTTCTCTTTCCCTCCTTCTCAAAAGAAATATAAATAGAAGAAAAAAATTAATTTAAAAAAATTAAATTAATTTTTATAGCCTGCAGAAGTTAACTATATACATGGGAGCTGATATGGGGAGGGGAAAAGTAACCCTTTAGGTGCTGCAAAAATCAGTAGCTGTATTCTTGGTTGGTAAAGACCTTGTGAGAAAACAATTATAGAGTAATGACTACCTGCTTTCATGTGAACATTTCTCCCTATTTCTGTCTGAAAACTTCTGGTGGGTTCTTAGTTCCACTTAGAAATCCAGTTCCTATGATTCCTCTATTACTAAAGATTGCCACATAGTAAACATAGATTCTGGCTTATACTCTATTTTTTTTAGCATGCTCCATTGATCAGTGTCCAATCAAGGATATATAGGGATGCTGCAAATCTAGCATAGTGTATTTTTAAAGTAAAAATAATTTCCAGAATTTTTTCCTTAGCTATTGTTAATAACATGATTTGCAGTATATCTCCCTTAATTCTGGAAACACACTATGATTTCTCAAGAAATCATAGGTGAGAACTTGTGGAAAACACTGGTGGAATATTGATATGTAGGCATTATTTGTTGTTTAGCTTCAAGACTGAAGGTCCTATATTATTATGTTCTCTAACCAGCAATGGTTAAGTCCTTCAGAAGCAGGAAAGGGAGGAAAAAACATGGCCTCTTATATTTCCCCATTTGCCTACCCCAAATCTGTATGGTTGCTATGGTAATTTAATTGCTCCTCTGGTGAGACAACTCTTCTAATCTTTCATACTCTGCTACCATTCCATTTCAATAACCCTGAAGTGATCTCACATCTTTAAGTATTTCTTGTTCAATCTGCACAACTTTCAGAGTAATCATTTTGAAACAATTCTAATCATACTATTTTACTGCTTAAAAGTCTTCAAAAACATTCCTCTGGATGTTCAGGGTCTTTTCTGGTTCCCCTTTCTCAGCATCCTCACCAACACCTGTCATTTCCTGACCGGTTTATTTTAGCCATTCTGACTGGTATGAGGTGGTATCTCACAGTGGGTTTGATTTGAATTTCCCTGATGCTGAGTGATGTGGGGCACTTTTTCATGAGTCCATTGGCCATTTGGATGTCTTCTTTGCAGAAATGTCTCCCATTTCTTGATTGGATTATTTGTTCTTTGGTTGTTTATAGATTTTGGATACTAGCCCTTTATCTATTTATGTCATTTGCAAATATCTACTCCAATTCTGTTGGTTATCTTTTGATTTTGCTGCTTGTCTCCTTTGCTGTGCAAAAGCTTTTGATCTTCATGAAGTACCAGAGTTCATTTTTGCCCTTGCTTCCTTTGCCTATGGCAATGTTTCTAGGAAGAAGTTGCTGTGGCTGAGGTCAAAGAGGTTGCTGCCTGTTCGCCCCAAGGATTTTGATGGATTCCTGTCTCACATTGAGGTCTTTCATCCATTTTGAGTCTATTTTTGTGTGTGGTGTAAGGAAATGGTTCAGTTTTATTTTTTTGCATGTGGCTGTCCAGTTGTCCCAACACCATTTGAAGAGAATATCTTTTTTCTTTTTTTAAAGATTTTATTTATTTATTTGACAGAGACAGTAAGAGAGGGAACAAAGCACGGAGGGTGGGAGAGCGAGAAGCAGGCCTCCAGACAAGCAGGGATCCTGATGCAGGGCTTGGTCCCAGGACCCTAGGACCATGACACAAACTGAAGGCAGACGCTTAATGACTGTGTCACCCAGGTGCCCTGAGACTGTCTTTTTTCCATTGGACATTCTTTCCTGCTTTCTCAAAGATTAGTTGAATTGAATTGAGGGTCCATTTCTGAGCTCTCTATAGTTGAATTGAATTGAGGGTCCATTTCTGAGCTCTCTATTCTGTCCCACTGATCTATGGGTCTGTTTTTGTGCCTGTTTTGTGTGATATTTGTGTCTGTTTTGTGTTTTGATGATTGCAGTTTTGTATAAGGGCTTGAAGTCTGGAATTTTGATGCTGCCAACTTTGGTTTTCTTTTTAACATTCCTCTGGATGTTCAGGGTCTTTTCTGGTTCCATATAACTTTGGATTCTTCTTTCCATTTCTTTGAAGAAAGTTGATGGTATTTTGATAGGGATTGCATTAAATGTGTAGATTGATTTAGGTAGCATAGACATTTTCACAACATTTGTTCTTCCAATCCATAAGTACAGAATGTTTTTCTGTATCTTTATGTCTTCCTCAATTCCTTCCATGAGTACTCTATAGTTTTCTGAGTACAGATTCTTTGCCTCTTTGTTAGATTTGTTCCTAGGTATCTTATGGTTTGGGGTTCAATTGTATATGGGATCAACTCCTTAATTTCTCTTGGTATATAGAAATGCAACTGATTTCTGAGCATTGATTTTATATCATGACATTTCACTGAATTACTATATGAGTTCTATCAGATTTGGAGTGGAGTCTTTTGGGTTTTCCACATAAAGTATCATATCATCTGCAAAAAGTGAGAGTTTGACTTCTTATTTGCTGATTCAGATGTTTTTAATTTCTTTTTGTTGTCTGGTTGCCAAGGCTAGGACTCCAAGTACTATGTTGAATAGCAGTGGTGATGGGACATCCCTGCTATGTTCCTGACCTTAGCAGAAAAGCTCTCAGCTTATCCCCATTAAGAATGATATTTACTGTGTGTTTTTCATAGATGGTTTTGATGATATTGAGGTATATACCCTTTATCCCTACATTGTGAAGAGTTTTGATCAAGAAAGGATGCTGTGCTTTGTCAACTGCTTTTTAAGCACCTATTGAGAATGTCATCTTGTTTTTGTTCTTTCTTTTATTAATGTATTGTACCACATTGATTGCTTTGTGGATGTTGAACCAACCTTGGAGCCCAGGAAGAAATCCTACCTGGTCATTGTGAATAATCCTTTTAATGTACGTTGGATCCTACTGGCTAGTATTTTGGTGAGAATTTTTGCATCTGGATTCATCAAGGATATTGGTCTGTAATTCTTCTTTTTGGTGGGGTCTTTGGCTTTGAGATCAAGGTAATGCTGACCTCAGAAAATGAGTTTGTGTCGCTCTCGCCAGCAAGAATGACCAGGAGACCTCAGCGAAGCAAGCTTTATTTCTGCGTAGCTGTTGGGATCTTTCTTCTCCCCCGCCCATGCATGTCTATATATACCAAGGTTGCACAACCAATCACTCCCAGCCACATAGATACAAAATCCTAAGTTCCGCCTACTGGCTCGCATCCAGCCGCCACCTTAATGGCGTGTTTACTTTCGGGCACC
>NC_081568.1:131025723-131079776 GCF_022355385.1 Mustela nigripes | reverse complement strand
TGGTTAGAGTCTAGCGGAGTGCCATTAGCCTTAAGCACCTCCGTCAGCAATCCTCCCATCTTAGTAAACTTTGATCCCATTATTTCTTGTCCTATGCCTAGGAACCCTTTTACTTCTCGTCCTATACTTAGGAACTTTCTCACTTCTCGTCCTATACTTAGGAACTTTCTTATCTGAAATTTTGTTCACACTTACCGGATCGTTGCGTTCACTGAGAACTCCTCGGTGTAGGTTTCGGGTTTCCTGGGTTTCGGCACCACTTGTCGCTCTCGCCAGCAAGAACGACCAGGAGACCTCAGCGAAGCAAGCTTTATTTCTGCGTAGCTGTCGGGATCTTTCTTCTCCCCCGCCCATGCATGTCTATATATACCAAGGTTGCACAATCAATCACTCGCAGCCACATAGATACAAAATCCTAAGTTCCGCCTACTGGCTTGCATCCAGCCGCCATCTTAATGGCGTGTTTACTTTCGGGCATGGAAAATGTCGTGCGGCGCCCAGGGCCCCCCCGCGGGCCCAGCTGGAGCAGCTCCGCACCGTCGCCACCAGGCAGTGGCCGAGGCAACGAGCGGGCACGGTGGAGCCCAGAAGCATCACCGCGCATGCGCTACAAGCCGCTTGGGCACCGACAAGTTTGGAAGTTTTCTTCCATTTCTATTTTTTGGAACAGTTTCAGGAGAATACGTATTAATTCGTCTTTACATATTTGGTAGAATTCCCCTGGGAAGCCGTTTGGCCCTGGGCTCTTGTTTGTGGGAGATTTTAGATTACTGCTTCAATCTCCTTACTGGTTATGGTTCTGTTCATGTTTTCTATTTCTTCATGGTTCAGTTTTGGTAGTTGATATGTCTCTAGGAATGCATCCATTTCTTTCAGATGGTCAAATTTGCTGGCATATAGATGCTCATAATCTGTTTTTATAATTGTTTGTATTTCTTTGGTGTTGGTTGTGGTCTCTCCTCTTTCCTTCATGATTTTATTAATTTGGGTACTTTCCCTTTTCTTTTTGATAAGTCTGCCCAGGGGTTTATCAATCTTATTAATTCTTTCAAAGCATCAGCTCCTATTTTTGTTTATCCGTTCTACTGTTCTTCTGGTTTCTATTTCACTGATTTCTGCTCTGATCATTATGGTTTCTTGTCTCCCCCTGGTTTTAGGCTTTATTTGCTTTATTTGCTCTTCTTTCTCCAGGTCCTTTTGGTGTAGGGTTAGGTTGTATACTTGAGACCTTTCTTGTTTCTTGAGAAAGGCTTGTATTACTATATACTTTGCTCTCAGGACTGCCTTTGTTGTGTCCCAAAGATTTTGAACAATTGTGTTTTCATTTTTATTTGTTTCCATGAATATTTTAAAATCTTCTTTAGTTTACTAATTGACCCATTTATTCTTTAGTAGAATTCTCTTTAGCCTCCATGTATTTGAGTTCTTTCCAATTTTTATCTTGTGGTTGAGCTCTAGTTTCAAAGCATTGTGGTCTGAAAATATGTAGGGAATGATCTCAATCTTTTGGTACCTGCTGAGATCTGATTTGTGACCCAGGATGTGATGTATTCTGGAGAATGTTCCATGTGCACTAGAGAAGAATGTGCATTCTGTTGCTTTGGGATGGAATGTTCTGAATATATCTGCAATGTTCATCTAGTCCAATGTGTCATTCAAAGCCTTTATTTCCTTGGTGATCTTTTGCTTAGATCATCTGTCCATTTCAGTTAGGTGGATGTCAAAGTCCCCTTTTATTATTGTTTTATTGTCAAAGTGTTTCTTTGATTTTTGTTATTAATTGGTTTGTATATTTGGCTGCTTCCATGTTAGGGACATAGATATTTAAAATTTTTAGATCTGGAGAATGTTCCATGTGCACTGTTGGACAGACACTTTGAGTATGATGTAGTGCCCTTCTTCATCTCTTATTAACATCTTTGGCTTAAAGTCTAATTGATCTGATATAAGGATTGCCATCTCAGCTTTCTTTTGATGGTCATTAGCATGGTAAATTGCTTTCCGCCCCCTCACTTTAAATCTGGAGGTATCTTTGGGTCCAAAATGAGTTTCTTGCAGACAGCATATTCATAGGTCTTGTTTTGTTTTTTTTTTTTTTAAATCCATTCTGATACCCTGTGTCTTTTGATTAGGGCATTTAGCCCATTTACATTCAGGGGAACTATTGAAAGATATGAATTTAGTGCTATTGTATGGCCTGTAAGGTGACTATTATTGTTTATTTTCTCTGTTTCTTTCTGGTCTATTACTTTTAGGCTCTGTCTTTGCTTAGAGGATACCTTTTAATATTGCCTGTAGGGCTGGTTTGATGTTTGCAAATTCTTTCAGAAGAAACCTTGTCCTGGAAGGTTTTTATTTCTCCTTCTATTTTCAATGAAATCCTAGCTAGATATAGTATTCTTGGCTGCACATTTTTTTTACTTAGTGCTCTGAATATGCCATGGCAGTCCTTTATGGCCTGCCAGGTCTTTGTGGATAGGTGTGTTGCCAATCTAATATTTCTACCATTATAGGTTACAGATCTCTTGTCGCAAGCTGCTTTCAGGCTTTTCTCTTTGTCTCTGAGAATTTTAAGTTTTACCATTAATGATGGGGCATTGACCTGTTTTTATTGATTTTGAGAGGGGTTCTCTATGCCTCCTTGTTTTAGTGTTTGTTTCCTTCCCCAAGTTAGGGAGGCTTTCTGCTATAATTTGGCCCAATATATCTTCTGCCTCTCTGTTTCTTTCTTCATTTTCTGGGATAAAAATTATTCTAATATTACTTCATATTATGGTATCATTTATCTCTCAAATTCCCCCCTCGTGATCCAGTAGTTTATTTCTCTTTTGCTCAGCTTCTTTATTCTACATATTTGGTCTTCTATATTACTAATTCTCTCTTCTGCCTCATGTATCCTAGCAGTAAAATCTTCCACTTCTTATTGCAACTCATTAATAGCTTTTTTTATTTCAACTTGGTTTTAGTAATTTATTTTATTTCTTTATTTCTTTATTATTCTTTATTATAAAATAATAAAAATATATAAAATATAAAATACAAAAATATATAAAATAAATATTATTATTTATTATTATTTATTTATTTCTTTTATTTATCCAGAAAGGGATTCTCTAGTATATTCTATACTTTTTTCAAGCCCAGATGGAATTTTTATTCTGAATTCTAGTTCTGATATCTTACTACTGTCCATATTAAGTAGGTCCCCAGCAGTTGGTAGCACCTGTTTTTTGGTTTTTTTGTTTGTTTGTTTTTTATCGGTGAGTTTTTCTGCCTTGTCATTTTGTTCAGAGAAGAACAGATGAATGAGAGAACAAATCGTAAAGGGTAAACACAACCCCAGAAAAATATACACTTCCTGAAAGTGATCAGTTTTCTGTTAGTAGAATTGGTGCTGTTCTTCTCTTTGATCTCCTGTTGAGTCTGTAGGTATTCAGGATGGTTTGATAAGTATCTAGCTGAATTCCTGGGACCAGATGAAATTTACATCTCCTAGTCCTCCACCATTCACAAAATATTTGTAAAACTACTCCCAAAAATACTAGGCAGGAGGACCCAAATAAAAGGTAAAGTCATTCAGAAAACTGAAACCATGCAAGACAGAAGTAAAGCTAAAAATCTGTAATTATCTTCTTAGAAGTAAATGAAAATTTTCTCCTCCATGAACAAGGGAGCTATAAAAACGAATAGTGCAAGAGTGAAAGGATCCTTAGAAATTAAAAACATAATAGTGGAAGCTAAAAATTCAGCAGAAGGTTTCAGTGATAAAGCTGAAAAGCTCTCTCAGAAAGTAAAATAAAGACAGAGGAGGAAAATAGGAGCATGAAGATAAGAAATGAGAGGCACAGTTCCAGAGGTCTAACATTAGAATAAAGAGAATTCCAGGGGGGAAAAAGGGAACAGAGAATAAAGAGAATTCTGGGGCAGGGGGAAGGGAACAGAGAAGACCAAGGAAGTTATTTATTAATGAAAGGTTTTTTTTTTTTTTTAATTTGAAGAACTAAAGACAAATTTATACATTTAAGGTATCCAAACAGTGCTAAATATAAATTTTTAAAAAGCCTATTGTAAGGCACTTTGCATTAACCATTGTATGTAATAAATGATTACAACGTGTAGCAACTAAAAACACACATTTATCGTTTCACAGTTTCAGTGAGTCAGGAATCAGACATAACTTATCTGGGTTCATTGTTTGAAAGTTTCTTACAAGGCTGCAATCAAAGTGTTGGCCAAGACTAGGGTCTTATCTGAAAGCAAACCTGGGAAGACTCCACTTTCAAGATCATTCATAAATTATTGGCAGGATTCAATTCTTGTGAGTTGTTAGACTGAGAATCTAAACAACATGCTGTCTGTTAGCCATAGACCATCTTTGTTACTTGTATGTCTCTTCAATATGACAACTTGACTTGCCAATTCATAAATACCATGAAGGCAAAAGATGGAGTTTGCTAACAAGACAGAGTCACACCTAATCACAGAAGTGATAGTCCATTTCTTTTGTTATATTGTTTTGGCTACAAGCAAGTCATTGGGCTAGCCCATACATACTCCAGGCGAATTACCTAGGGAGTGAATAGAGAAGGTGTAGAGGGGGGATTACTGGGTGATTTTGGAAATCTGCCTACCACACACTTCCTTATGAAAATATAAAAACTAAGAAAAAAGAAGCTTAAAATGTTCTGTGACAGAAACCATTGGCAATAACAAAATACTTTATGTGTTTTTTGTTTTCCTGGGAAGACTTGTAGTTAGTGATTTTTCAGTCAGTGGTAATTTTGCCTCCCAGGAGACCCTGGCAACATTAATAGACATTTTTCATTGCCATAAGTGGAGGGTGTTAATGCCATTCATGTGGAGACCAGAGATGTTGCTGCATATCCTACAATGCATAGGACACCCATATGACAAAGCAATATCTAATCTAAATGCCAATAGGTCAAGATTTAGAAACCCTAGATTAGAATCATGCATATTTTGCCAAGTACTATGAGCTGGAATGACATGACATTTCTGTGTCAAAGCAATTAAGACCTAGTATCTTTCCTCCCAGTCTTTCTTCCCTTGTCAAAGGAAACTTTAAAGACACATGTAGAGACAGTGGCACTACAATGTGGAAAGAGTTTGGATTCCTGGGTCAACAGATGGAGGAGAACTCCTAATGAACTGTATCAGACTTTATATGAACAAGAAATAAGCTTTGTTTTCCTCATTGAGATTTTAATGCTCATCTACAGAGAAAATTAGCAATAAATATTTAATATAGCTCCAGAGACACTAAACAGGCTACTACAAATGACTGGGAATCAGGATGGTATCAGATGCCACAAAATCAGAATCAGAAGCAAAACAACAGTGGGGCAATCTACTCTAGAATCATAAATCCTTTGGTATTTAATTATATTTGCTTCATAATATTTGGGAAATAGGTAACAAGATTTCACATAAGAATGTAGCTGAATCTATTCTGTTCTTCACTTTGGGTAAAGTTCAGATAATAAATGATACCTGAATATTTCCTGCTTCAGCCTATTAAATGTGAGGGTAAAATAAAGATATTTTCAAATGATTTACTTTTTATTCTCCATGTCTCTGGAAGCTTCCTGAGAATGCCCCCCAAAGGAGGGAATAAATCAAGAAAAAGGAGCATAGCAGGTTTAGGAAAACAATGACCCCAACAGGGAACAGTGGCAAGGGGTATTCCCAGGATGACAGTGATACAGCAGATCTAGAGAGTAACAGCTTCCAAATAGTGTAAGAAGACACTTAAACTCAACATGTTCAAACCTGAAGTTATCCCTTGTTCTCCTTGCAATCTGTGTCTCTCAAGGGACTAACATGTACTCAGTGAAGTTCTAAGCATCCTATTTTCAATAACAATATACTAACACCTCCTCTTACCATCCTTCCAGATTTGTTTCAGAGGTATTCCTAGAGCCATACCTCTATCTGGGAGCAGATATGTATGTTTGTTTGTTTGTCTTTTCTGTTTTGTGAAACCATCTACATAAATTTCTATAAGCTGCCCTTAAAAACTCAACATTAAAAAAAAATAACATCTTTTTGCTATGTCTTTTGGCAACTTTCAGTCAATGACATCACAATCCTATTGTGACAACCACACAAATTAGTGTATAAAATGAGAAGGATGAAATGACCCCAGACTTTAATGGTTAAATTGATTTAGGCAAGTTTAGAGAAACTAAAGTAGAAGATGAATCTGCAGTGCTAGGGTGGCAGAAGACCATCCCTGGCACAGCACTGCAAAATTTTATATTTAAAAATACAAGAAGAATTATTCAGTGGAATATTCCATTGAAAATTTTGACTTAGTAGATTGAAAAGATATTAAAGATTAAGATATTAAAATTCAAAAAGTCTTGACTTTGAGTTCCATAGTTGCTCTTTAAGCTCTGATTAATGTGAAAATGACACCTGAAACTTTCCGGCAGGTACTATATATGGAAACCACTAGATCAATAGTCTGACTGGCAAAGAAAAGTGAGACTGAAACCTTAGAAGCTGATGTCTGTGACAGAGGCCCTGGAATGAGAATCTTTGGGAATGGCAGAAGTCCAGTGACCCTAGAGCCTCCCCTCACTGGCAAGTCTTCATACCCAACAGAAATGGGATCACTGCCATGACTGAAGATGTCAGAAGGGGGGAGAGCAGAACAATTTTTTGCCTTACAATAAGAGTATTTATAGAATAGTTTAAAATGCAGGTACTATAAAACAGTAGCAATTAAATAGGTTTCACATATTTTTAAATGGAAGATTAAGTAGCGGTAATAGTAATGGTTGAGAACAATTTTTTACTTTACTAGTCTGCTTTACGAGCCCATTTTGGATAAATTTCTTGTAATTATATGTGCTTTAAATCTTGAGGCTCTGTGATTTGGGCAAGCTAATTATGGTGAAGAAAGATAAAAACAATGTTCAAAGAATACTTATATATGATTTACTGCTTGAACCAATCACCCTTCCCAAATGGAAAACTGACATTATTTAAAGCCTTCCATTCATGCTCCCAGAAAAATAAGTTATTTTTAACTTCCTTTTCAAAAGATATATGAATGTTTAAATCTGAATAGGTTGAGTGTGAAAGTTATGGCTTTATGAATCTCTAAGGACTTAAAACCTTTATTTTCCTGAATGTTTTAGGGTTCCTAAGATTACTGAATTGAAATGGAATTGGGAAAAATGCTGCTATCCAACCAATGGATAGTTCTACTTAAGATCTAATTATGTATGTGATCAAAGTTGTTATTATCTTAAAATAGACTATTGTATCAATAAGATGTATTTTTAATAAGATGTTTTATAGAAGCCTCATAGTAACCACAAAGCAAAACTTAGAGTAAATACACAAATGGTTAAAAAAAAGTGAATCAAAGCATGTCAATATGGAAAAACATAAATTCACAAGGAAAGGCAGCAAAAGTGGAAGAAAGAAACAAAGGAACTATACAAAAGTAAGATGACATTAATTCATCCTTACCCATCAATAATTACTTTAAATGTAAATGTACTAAAATTTCCAATTAAAAACTACACAGTGACTGAATGAATTAAAAAAAAGACCTACTATATGCTACCTACAAGAGACTTGCTTCAATTCTAGAGACACACAGAGAGTCAAAATAAAGGGATGGAAGAGATGTACCATGCAAATGAAATTTTAAAAAAGGTAGCTATACTGCCATTGTCCAAAGTAGACTTCAAGTCAAAACTGTAACAAGAGATAAGGCTATACTTATGAAAAAGGGGTCAATTCATCAAGAGGACATAACAACTATAAATTTATATGCACCCAACATTGGAGCACCAAAATATATTAAGCAAATACTAACAGATCAGAAGGGAGAAACAGACAATACAATAATAGTAGGAGACTTTAATACTCTACTTTCAACAATGAATAGAACATCCAGACAGAAAAATAAAAAGGAACACTGGACTTAAATTATATTTTATACCAAATGGACCTGACATTAATACAATATTCCACCTAACAACAGCAGAGTACACATTCTTCTCAAGTTCACCTGGAGTATTCTCCAGGAGAGATCAGATGTTAGCCTACAAAACTTCTCTTTAGCAAATTTAAGTGGACTGGAATTATACCAAGTAGTTTCTCCAATCACAATGGAGATTGGAGAAACAAGTAACAGAAGAAAAACTGGGATTTTACAAATATGTGGAAGTTAACATACTCCTGAACAACCAAAGGAGCATAGAAGAAATCAAATGTGAAGTCAAAAAATACCTTTAAACAAATGAAAATGGAAACAAAACATAGCAAAATTTATGGTATACAGCAAAAGCACTTCTGAGGGAAGTTTATAGTGATAAACATATATCTTAAGACAAAAAGATCTCAAATGACCTACCCTAATATTTCGAGGAATTAACTAAAGAACAAAATAAGCCTAAAGTTAGCAGAAGTAAAGAAATATCAGATTAGAGTAGAAATAATAGAGACCATGAAACACTAGAAGAGATTAATGAAGCCAAGATCTGTTGTTTTGAAAAGATTTAAAAAAAAAATGACAAGTCTTCATCTCGACTTCTCCCCCAAAAGAGAAATAACTCAAATAAGATAAATAAATGGCATTATACAAGATACTACAGAAATACAAATGATCAGGCACCTGGGTTGCTCAGTCAGTTGAGCATCTGCCTTGGGCTCAGCTCATGATCCTGGAGTCCTGGGATTGAGCCCCACATCTGGTTCCCTGTTCAGCAGAAAACTGCTTCACCCTCTGCCCCTCATCTCACTTGTGTTCTTTCTCTCTCCCTCTCTCAAATAAATAAATAAAATCTTGAAAAAAAATACAAAGGATCATAAAAGACTACTATGAATAATGATATTGCAAAAAATTGGATAAACTAGAAGAAATGGATACATTCTTAAACTATAAAACTTGGCAAGAATGAATCATGAAGAAATAGAAAATATGAATAGACAATAAAAGTAAGATAATTGAATCAGTAATCAAAAACAAAACAAAAAAACCTCTCAACAAAGAAAATCTCAGAGCAAACATTTAAAGATGAATTAACATTAATCCTTCTCAAAGTTCTCCAAAAAACTAAAAAGAAGAGAAGACTCCTAAGCATTACCATAATACAAAAGCCAGGTAAGGATACTACAAGAAAAGAAAAGTACTGGTCACTTACCCTAATGAGTATAGATGCAAACCAAATTCAATAGCACATTAAAAGGGCCATACATCATGATCAAGTGTGATTTATCCCTGGAACACAGGGATGTTTCAACATACGTAAATCAATAAATGTGATAAAACACATTAATAGAATAAGATAAAAATCATATGATCTTCTCAATAGATGCAGAGAAGACATTTGACAAAATTCACTTTCATGATAAAAATACTCAACAATTGGGTTGAAGGAACATGCCACATCATGACAAAGCCCATAAATGACAAACCCACAGCTAACACTGTATTCAATGGCAAAAGCATACTACTGGAAGTCCTAGCCAGAGCAAATAAGCAAGAAAATGAATTAAACTGAGGGTTTTGGAGGGGGGAGAAGTGGGGAGCTAGGTGAGCCTGGTGGTGGGTATTAAGGAGGGTATGTATGTATTGCATGGAGCACTGGGTGTGGTGCATAAACAATGAATTTTGAAACACTGAAAAATAAAGTATTAAAGTCAGAAATAAAGTACTTAAACTGTCTTTGTTTTGCAGACAACTTGATTTTATATATAGGAAAACAAAAAAGGATCCATGAAAAGCCATTAGAACTAATAAATGAATTCAGTAAAGTTGCAGGATACAAAATCAACATACAAAATCAAATGTTTTTCTGCACACTGACAATGAACTAGGTAAAAAACCACCTTTTACAAAAGCATCAAAAGTAATAAAATACTTAGGAAGAGGTGAAAGTTCTATACACTGACAACTTTAAGACATTGATGAAAGAAACTGAAGATGACACAAGTAAATGGGAAGATAATCCATGCTTAATATTAGAATATTTTAACATTGTAAAAATGTCCATACTATCCAAAGCAATCTATTGATTCAACGTAATCACTCTCAAAATTTCAATGAAAGTTTTCACAGAAATAGAGAAAAAAACCCTAAAATTTGTATGAAATCACAAAACACCTCCATGAGGCAAAGCAATCCTGAGAGCAAAGTTGGAGGCATTACGCTTCCCAGTTTCAAGCTATACTACAAAGCTATAATTATCAAAATGGTATGGTACTGGCATAAAAACAGAAATATAGACCAATAAAGCAGACTCAAAAGCCCAGAAATAAACCCAGGCATATACAACTAACTAATATTTGACAAGACAGCCAAGAATACTCAGTGGAAAGAAGAGTGTCTTCAATAATTGGTGCTAGGAAAATTGGATATTCATATACAAAATAATGAAATCAGATGCCCCTTTTATACCACTCAGAAAAATTAAACAGAGATGGATTAAATAAAGACTTACACATAAGAACTGAAACTGTAAAAGTCCTAGAAGAAAACAAGAAAAAAGCACCTCGACATTGGTCTTGGTAACGATTTTTTTTTTTTTTTTTTTTTTTGCATCTGACATGAAAAACACAGGAAACAAAAACAAAAATAAGGAAGTGGGACTACATCACAGTAAAAAGCTTCTGCACAGATAAAGAGTCAAAATATGAAAAAGTGACCTACAGAATGGGAGGAAATATTTCTAAACCATCTATATGATAAGGAGTTAATATATAAAATGTATAAGGAATTTATATAACTCAGTAGCAAAAAATCAATCCAATTGTAAAATGGGCAAAAGACCCAAAAGACTTTTTTTCCAAAGACCTAAAAATGGCCAATAGGTACAAAAAAAAATGTGCTCAACATCACAAATCATCAGAGAAATGGATATCAAAACCACAAAGAAACCACACTTGTTAGAGTATCTGTTATCAAAAAGACAAAAGAGAAGTGTTGGTGAGAATGTGGAGAAAATGGAATCCTTGTGCACTTTTGATGGGAACTTAAAATGAATACAGCTGTTATGGAAAATAATATGGAGTTTCCTCAGAAATTAAAAATAGACCTTCAGTGTGATCCAGCAATTCCACTTTTGGGTAAATATCAAAAGGAAACAAAATCGTTACCTCAAAAAGATATCTGTACCCCCCATATTCACTGCATCTCTGTTTACAATAGCCAACACATGGACACAACCTAAGTGTCCACTGACAGATGAATAAAGAAATGTGGTATATACACATAACAGAATATTATCCAGCCATAAAAGAAGAAGAAAATTCTGCCATTTGTGACAGCAAGGGCTGAACTTGAGGGAATTATGTTAAGTTAAATATGAAATAAGCCCAACAGAGAAAGACAAATACAATATCATTTTACTTATATGTGGAATCTAAAAAAGCAGAACTCATAGAAATAGAGAGTGGATTTTTATTTGCTGGGGGTGGGAGTAAGGAAGAAATAAGATGTTGAGCAAAGGGTATAAATTTGTAATTATTAGATGACTAAGTTCTGAAGATGTAATATATAGCATGGTAACATTGTTAACATAGTTAGCAATGTTGTGCTATATATTTGAACTATGTTAAGAGTAGATCATAAATGTTCTTTCTCATCACATACAAAAACTGTTAGTTGTATGAAATGACTGAGGTGTAAACTAATTTTGTGATAGTGGTTTTCTAGATATATATCTGTATTTAATTATGTTGTATACCCTAAATTTACACAGTGTTATATGTCAATTATATATCAATAAACTTGAAATAAAAAGAAAAAACTGCAGTAGATCAGAGGAAGTCTTTGAGGAAATAAGTTTGTCAGAGAGAGTATTCTGGTAGCCAAATAATTAAAATTTAAACATTCCAAAGGGGGGGGGGGTATATAATTGGAACAAGTTTGGAGTTGATGAAAAGTGATATCCACAGTATTTTTGAGGATCATAAATCTATGATGAATCAAAGTCTATTAGAAAAAATGCCAGCCAATGAGTCTGGCACCCAATTTCTCTGCAAATAGATAAATGTGGGATAAAGGCACAAGTTGTTCAATTGCTAAACAAAGTTGTAATTCTGTGGGTTGTTTAAATAATATAGTATGTTTTCCTCATTGGGTAATTCCATAGGTTATTTCAGTATGCCTGAGATAAAAGCAATATTTTACCTACTGAGTTGATATTTCAATGCTGAATCATAGCTCAGAGTGTGAAATTCAGGAATAAAGAGGCCTTAGATTTGGTCATGCCACATGTTCCTGCGGAATACCTCTTATGTGATGGGATGTTCCCTCCATACCTGTATATCCTCAGAAGACCTTGGAAACCTGAAAAACCATAACTCTGTATAAAGAACTATGTTATCCCTTGTTTTTGTTTACTAAATATTGTTGTACCTTTCTCATCCTTGACATATTAAAGAAACAGAACATGTCCTAAATGTCTTTTCTTAAGTAGAGAATCATCCTATTGGGACAAACATGCATAATTCATGCAGGAAACTTTCTCTTACTCTCAGACTATATTAAATGATGTCACCTCCCACTTCTGTAGTCCATATAAGCCGACTTTACTATTTTACAGGAGTTTTTTTTTTTCAATGTACTGTAGCTATCTGTTTGCCTGTCTACATCCCATATGAACACTGAATTTCTAGAACACTGTATGCAAATTTTTTAAAAAAATGATTTTTCCCCAGCCCTTATAATAACATCCCTCTTGCAATAAATGTTAAATAAATGAGTGGATGAGTGAATAAATGAGTCACAAACCCTTCTCTTAGACTCAGAAGGATAGAATCTAGAATACATCTATGTACTTCTCGTATGAGTCCTTTGTTTTCTTCATCCCTGGCTTCGTTCTTGCTTTGTCACCTGTAATGGGTTGAACTGTATCCTCCAAAAGATATGTCCAAGTTCTAAGCCCCCATACTTGTCAGTGTGATTTTAGTTGGGTACCTAAGGTAAAGATCTCAAGATGAGATCACCTTGAGGAGGAGTTAAGGTGGCAGAGTAATAGGAGGACCCTCTGCTTGCCTCATCCTTCAAACACAGCTAGATCAATATAAAATCATTCTGAACACCCAGGAAGTCAACCTAAGGGCGGAGAGAACAAACTGCACAGCTTGAGGCAGAAAAGAGGCCACATTGTGGAAGGTAAGAGGTACAGAGAAGTGATTTGGAAGTGAAAAGAATCACGGGATTGTGCAGGGGAAGAAGCCCTGATTAAGGAGAGGGGAGAGGAAGAGGGAGAGGAAGAGAGTGAGTGAGCGAACAAGTGAGAACAAAGCACAGGGCACTGCATAGGAGAAACACTTCGCAAAACCACTGACTAGGACAAGGAATTTTTATAAAAAGTCACAAGTTTTATAAGAAGTGGAACTCAGTGTCTCAAGTTTTAGAAGTCCCTGCTATCACCTGGATGGTTCCTGGAAAGTGTAGTGGTACTCCTATAGAGAAGGAGAGCAGAGGCTCCAGAGCAAACACAGTGGGGACCTCCTGGGTTGTACTGAGAGAGAAAGTTACCCTTCTTGGAGTGCATTTTGGAGAGGTTGCACTGCCTCTCTGGGGACAAAAGAACAAGCAGGCACCATTTAGCTGCCCATTCATTAGCTTAGGAGCACAGGCAGCTGCTAAGGGTAGCTAACCTGGAAGTCAGTTTTTTGCTGTACCTTAACATAAACTCCAGTCCCCTGCACATTCATTAGACTGCCCTTCTAGGAGAAAGCAGCACAAGTGACAGCCCAGCAAGACCCTCTGCCAGAGGATCAGTACAGGTCCATGCCATGTGAGGTCGCTAAAATTTGAAGTTTTGAAACCCAGCCAACCCGCTTGGGTAAAACATAGGAGCTCTGGGCTTCCAGCTGAGTAGATAGATCAGATACAGGGTAAAGGCAGAGCTTTGGGACAAATGAGGGAAGATTGTTCACTCTTCTGTGAGGGCTTCCTAAATAGCAGCAGGCCCAAATTCCGTTGTGGACAAGAGAGCTATTTTCACTCCTGAAATTGCACAGGCAACTTCAGTGGGAGGAACAGTGCACAGTGCTCAGAGTAGAGGCTTGAACCACTTAACAGCAAGCCCCGCCTCCTGCACCCTGTAGGTACTTTTTCACTAGGGCAAGAGTGTCTAAAGTAAAAGCAACAGTGGACCCCTCCCCCAGAACACCAGCACCACCACCTCTGCCCCCAGCGGCACACAAACAAGTCTATTGACCATAGACAGCTGCAAAGCTCCAGCCCTAGGGGAAAATAGGATCTCTTCTCTTTTAACAAGCAGACACCTAATTAAGTCACCATACAGTGGAAAAGGTCCAAACACTCACCCCTGTAGAGAAGGAGAAACTGCAGAGGACTGGCCTGAGGGAAGGAGCAGCCAAAACACAAGAGCAGAGTGAACAGCATATACCAGAAACACTTCCTGAAGCCCCAGGCCTTACACAGCATATGACCTCTTGTTTTTATAGCCATTCTGTCAGGAACAGGAAACATAAGAGGCTTTCCTAACCCATAGAAGACAGAGACCCAGATAAAATGCCAAGATGGAGGAATTCATCCCAAAAGAAAAAAGAAGAGGTCATAACCAGGGATCTACTCAAAACAGATTTAAGTAATATGCCTGGATAGAATTTAAATCAGGAATCATAAGGATACTAGCTGGGCTTGAGAGAAGCCAAGAAGACACCAAGGAGTCTCTTACCACAGAGATAGAAGATCTTAAAACTAGTCAGGCTGAAATGAAAAAAAAAAAAAAATGCTATAACCAAGATGAAAAACTGACTAGATGTAATGATCACAAGGATGGAAGAGGCACAGGAATGAATAAGTGATATTTAAGATAAAATTATGGAAAATAGTGAAGCTGAAAAGAAGAGGGAAAGAAAAATATTGGAATATGACTGCAGACTTAGGGAACTCAGCGACTCCATAAGACATAAAAACATATCATAGAGGTACCAGAAGAAGAGATAGAAAAGGGGAAGTTTATTTGAGCAATTTATAGCTAAAAACCCTAATCTGGGGAAGAAAATGGACATTCAAATCCAGTGAACTCCCACCAAAATCAACAAAAGCAAGCCAACACCAAGATACATTGTCACAGTAAATTTTTCAAAATACAGAGATAAGGAAAGAATTCTGAAAGCAGCAAGGGAAAAGAAATCCCTATTCTACAGGGAAGACAAAGAAAGTTAGCAGCATATCTCCCCACATGGAAACTGGGCAGGCCAGAAGAGACTGGCAGGATATATTCCACCAGCTGAATGGGAAAAATATGCAGCCAAGAAGACTTTATCCAGCAAGGCTATCCTTCAGGATAGAAGGAGAGATAAAGAGGTTCCCAGACAAAAATTAAAGGAGTTTGTGGCTTCTAAACCAGCCCTTCAAGGAATAGTAAAGGGGACTCTTCGAAGAAAGACTAAAAGCAAGAAAGACTAGAAAGGAACAGAGAAAATATCCAGGAACAGTGACTTAACAGGTAATGCAATGGCACTAATTCATATCCATCAAAAATCACTTGGAACGTAAATGGACTAAATGCTCCAATCAAAAGATGTGGGGTATCAGAATGGATTGAAAAAACAAGACCCATCTATTTGCTGCCTACAAGAGACTCATTGTGACCAAAAGACACCTGCAAATTGAAAATGAGGGCGTGGAGAACTATTTGTCATGGTAATGAACATCAAAAGAAAGCTGGAGTAGCCATACTTATATCAGACAACTAGATTTTTAAATCAAATACTGTCACTAGAGATGAAGAAAGGCACTATATTACAACAAGGGCGGTCTATCCAACAAGAAGATGTAACAATTGTAGATACGTATGCCCCAACTCTGAAGTACCCAAATATAGAAATCATTGAATAACAAGCAAACATAAAGAAACTTATCAATAACAATACAATAACAGTAGGGATTTTAACACCCCATTTACAACAATGGACAGATCATCTATGCCGAAGATCAACAAGGAAACCATGGCTCTGAATGACACATTGGACCAGATGGACTTAACAAGTATATTCAGAACATTTCATTCGAAAGCAACAGAATACACATTTGAGTATACGTGGAACAGTCTCCAGAATAGATCACATACTGGGTCACAAATCAGGCCTCAACAAGTACAAAAAGATTGAGATGATACCAAGTATATATTCAGACCACACCACCATGAAACTTGAAGTTAACCACAAGAAAAATTTGGAAAGACCAAAAGTACATGGAGGTTAAAGACCATGCTACTAAAGAATGAATGGGTCAACCAGGAAATTAAAGAAGAAAGAAGAAAATACACAGAAACAACTGAAAATGATCGAGAACCTTTGGGATGCAACAAAAGCAGTCATAAGAGAGAGAAGTACATTGTAATACAAGATAACCTCAAGCAAGAAAATGGTCAAATACACAACCTAACCTTATACCTACAGATATTAGAGAAGGGAAAGCAAAGTCTAAAGCCAGCAGAAGGGAAATATTGAGGATTAAAGCAAAAATAAATGATATAGAAACAAACAAAAACAGCAGAAAAGATGAATAATCCTAGGAGCTGGTTCTTTGAAAGACTTAACAAAACTGATAACCCTTTAGCCAGATTTATCAAAAATAAAAGAGAAAGGACCCAAATAAATAAAATCACAAGTGAAAGAGAAAAGATCACAACCAACACCACAGAAATATAAGTAAGCGATTATGAGAGTATTATGAAGAATCATATAGCAACCAGTGGGGCAATCTAGAAGAAATGGATGAATTCCTAGAAATATATGAACTACCAAAACTAAAATAGGAAGAAATAGAAAATTTCAGTCCTATATCCAGCAAAGATAGCAAATCAGTAATCAAAAATCTCTTAACAAACAATGTCCAGGGCCAAGTGGCTTCCTAGGGGGATTCTACCAAACATTTAAGAAAAGTTCAGGGGCGCCTGGGTGGCTCAGTCAGTCAAGTGGCTTCCTTTGGCTCAGATCATGATCCCAGCATCCTGGGATTGAGCCCCGCATTGGGCTCCCTGCTCAGTGGAGAGCCTGCTTCTCCCTCTGCCTGCTGCTCTGCCTGCTGGTGCTTTCTCACTCTCTCTCTCTCTCTCTCTGTCAAATAAGTAAATAAAATCTTAAAAAAAAGAGTTCATTCCTATTTTTCTCAAACTGATCCAAAAAATAGAAATGATGGGATCAAAAAAAATAGAAAGGAGGGCACTTGTCATATTGAACACTGGGTATTGTATGTAAGTGATGAATCATTGAACTCTACTCCTGAAAAAAATAATGTACTGAATGTTAACTAATTAGAATTTAAATAAAAATTAAAGAAATATATAAAAATATAAGTGGAAGGAAAACTTCCAAACTCATTCTAAGAGGCCAGCACTACCTTGATTCCAAAACCAAAGACCCCACCAAAAAGGAGAATTCTAGGCCATTATCCTTGATGAACACGGATGTAAAAATTCTCAACAAAATAACAGCAAATTGAATCCTGCAGTACATTAAAAGAATTATTCACCACAGTCAAGTGGGACTTATTTCTGGGCTGCAAGTCTCGTTTAATATTTGCAAATAGATCAATGTGATACACTATATTAATAAAAGAAAGGATAAGGACACATAATCCTCTCAATCGATGAATAAAAAGCATTTGATCAAGTACAGAATACATTCTAGGTCAAAGTTCTCAACAAAGTAGGGAATGTCATAAAGGCCACATATCATCCTCAAGGGGTAAAACAGAATTTTCCTTCTATGGTCAGGAACAAGATAGGGACATCCATCTATTCTCACCACAATTATTTACCACAGTTTTAGAAGTCCTAGCCTAAGCAATCAGAAAAGGAACAGAAGTCATCCAAAATGGTAAGGAAGAAGTCAAACTTTGACTGTTTCAGATGACATGATACTGTATGTAAAAAACCTGACAGACTCCACTAAAAATTACTAGACTGATACATGAATTCGGCAAAGTTGTAGGATAAAAAAATCAATGTACAGAAACCTGTTGCATTTCTTTTCACCAATAATGAAGCAGCAAAAAGAGAAATCAAAGGATTGATCCCATTTACAACTGCAACAAAAACCATAGGCTACCCAGGAATAAACCTAACCAAAGAGGTAAAAGATTTGTACTCTGAAAACCATAGAACACTTATGAAAGAATTTGAGGATGGTACAAAGAAATGGAAAAACATCCCATGCTAATGGCTTGGAAGAACAAATATTAAAATAGCTATACTACCCAAAGCGATCTACAGATGCAATGTAATCCATACCAAAATACCACCAGCATTTTTCAGAACTACAAAAAATAATCCTAAAATTTCTATGGAATCACAAAAGACTCTGAATAGCCAAAGCTACCTTGAAAAAGAAAAGCAAAGCTGGAGGAATCATGATTCTGGACTTTAAGCAATATTATAAAGCTGTGGTCATCAAGATAGTATGGAACTAGTATAAAAACAGACACATAGATCAATGGAAGAGAAAGTCCAACAGAAAGTCCAGAAATGAACCCACAACTATATGTTCAATTAATCTTTAACAAAGTTAAGAATATACAACGGAAAAAAAAAAGACAGTCTTTTTAACAAATGCTGTTGGGAAAACTGGACAGCCACATGCAGAAGAATGAAACTGTACCACTTTCTTATGCCATACACAAAAATAAATTCAGTGGGTGAAAGACCTTAATTTAAGACAAGAAACTATCAAAGTCCTAGCGGGGATAATAGGCAGCAACCTCTGTGACATTGGCCATACCAACTTCTTGCTAAGACATATCTCTAAAGGCAAGGGAAACAAAAGCAAAAATGAATTATTGGAACTTCAAGATAAAAAGCTTCTGCACAGCAAAGGAAATAACAAAACTAAAAGGCAACCTGCGGAATGGGAGAAGATATTTGCAAATAACATATTTGATAAAGGGTTAGTATCCAGAATCTATAAAGAACTTATCAAATTCAACACCCAAAACCAAATAATCCAGTCAATAAATGGGCAGAAAACATGAAGAGACATTTCTTTTTTTTTTATTATTTTATTTGACAGACAGATCTCAAGGAGGCAGAGAGGCAGACAGAGAGGGGGGGGGGAAGCAGGCTCCTGCTGAGCAGAGGGCCCAATGTGGGGCTCGATCCCAGGACCCTGGAATCATGACCTGAGCCAAAGGCAGAGGATTTAACCCACTGAGCCACCCAGGTGCCCCTGAACAGACATTTCTTGAAAGAAGACATACAAATGGCCAACAGACATGAAAAAGTGCTCAACATCCCTAGCCATCAGGAAAATACAAATCAAAACCACAGTGTGTTACTACACCTGTACGAACAGCTAAAATTAACAACATAGGAAACAACACATCTTGGGGAGGATTTGGAGAAATGGGAACCCTCTTATACTGTTGCTGGAACTGTAAACTGGTGCAGGCACTCTGGAAAATAGTATGAAGGTTCTTCAAAAAGTTAAAAATAAAACTACCCTACAACCTAGCAATTTTACTACTAGGTATTTACACAAGGAATACAAAAATACCAATTTGAAGGGGCACATGCACCCCAATGTTTATAGCAGCATTGTCAACAATAGCCAAATTATATAAAGAGCCCAATGTCCATCAACTAATGAATGTATAAAGAAGATGTGTTTTGTCTCTCTCTGTGTGTATGCATATATATATAAAATGGAATATTACTCAGCCATCAAAAACAATGAACTCTTACTATTTGGAAGGACATGTATGGAGCTGGAATGTATTATGCTAAGTGAAATAAGACAATCAGAGAAAGACAAGTATCATATGATTTCACTCATATGTGGAATTTAAGAAACAAAACAGAAGAATGTAGGGGGAAAAAAGAGAGGGAAGCAAATCATAAGAGACTGTTTTAGGGTTGATGGAGGGGAGGTGCGGTTGGGCTAAATGGATGATGGGTATTAAGGAGGGCACTTCTTATGATAAGCAATGGGTGTTGTATGTTAGTGATGTATCACTAAATTCTATTCCTGAAACCATGTTAACTAACTAGAATTTAAATAAAAACTTAAGAATAAAAAGATCACCTTGAAATCACGTGTGAAAGAAAAATTATCTCAGAAATTAAAGAAGATTTTATTCAAGTCTTGGAATAGAGCAGAGAGATTGAATTCAACTCCCATGAAACAAAAGACAGGAGGATTTTCAATTGCTAAGGTGAGGTAGTGGAAAAGTACCAGAGGATGTTAGAGGAGAGGGTAGTCAAGGCAGTGAGGTCATCTATGCTTGCTCTCTGTCACTTTCTAACTTAGGCGCCCACTCTACAACAAAGACTAGAAGATAGGGGCACTAGCTATCTTGATTGATTGCATTTTAAAGAGATGGCCAGGGGCCTAGGGTCAGGAAGAAGCCTATCTAAGGTCTGGTCAAGCTTAGGGGAAAGTTGAGGCTCTCTTTCTCATGTGGGCCTTAAATCCAATGACTGTGTCTCCTTATGTTCTTAGAAGAGAAAGAGAGAAAAGACATACAGAGACACCGAAGGAGAAGGCCATGTGAAGACAGAGAAATATGAGTGTGTTGTATCCATAATCCAAGGAATACTAAGGATTTCTGACAGCCATCAGAGGCTAAGGGAGGCATGGAATATATTTTCCCCAGAGCCTCCAGAGGAAACAACCCTGCCAATACCTTGATTGAGGTCTTTTGGATTCAAGGACTGTGAAAGAATGGATTTTTTTAAGCCTATTAGTTGTGGTAATTTGTTATGGCAAACCTAGGATTGTTATATAACAGCTTTCTGACAGGTTTCTTTCCAGTTCCCACTGAACTTCAAACATCAAAATTGTACATCTCATTAATGACTTAATTGTTTTGTACTCTATTCCTTTTTTAAATTTTCTCTCATTTTTCCTCCTTATTAAGTACCAGCCAAAAGCCATGACTTCCTCCTTTACATTCTTTTAATAATGCTGATGATAAGAATGATACCCCTGAAACTTATTTAGTATTTGTTCCACCAAACAAGCTTTATGCATTTTCCTTTCTAAATCTCATCAAAACAAGGCAAGTACTAGTATTTTTTATATTAAAAATGGAGACACTGAGGAACAGAGGGATTAAATAGTACTAAGTGGCAGAATGAAAATTTGCTTTGAGATCGGACTACAGATTTTACTATGATTTTACTATATTTTTCAGTTTATATCATTGAATGTTTGTTTCAGGCTGCCTTCTAATAACTATGCATTTTTCTTTTTTGTACATTCAACAGAGATAACAAAAATCAGATGCATAAGCATATCCATTTAATCTTCCCTTTTAAAGGTTTTTAAATATTATTTATATTGTGATGCATTTCTTTCAACTTTTATTAATTCAGGAAAAAAATGAGGCAAATTGTGTGAATACTTTTAACCTATAAGTAATTTAAAAGTTCTGTCTTATTTATCTTTTTTTCTTTAGGATTTTTTTTTTTTTTTTTGAGATAGAGTGAGAGTAAGAGAGAGAGAGAGAGAGAGAGAGAGAATGCACAGGCAGGAGGAGGAGAAGAGGGAGAAGAAGACTTCACACTGAGCAGGGAACCTGATGCAGGGCTTGATCCCAGGACCTGATCATGACCTGAGCTGAAGGCAGCCGCTTAACCAACTGAGCCACCTAGGCACCTCTTATGTATTTTTTTTTTTTTTGTAGCATTTAGCACAATTCTTTGAATGTTAGAAGTACCCAAAATTTTATTAAATGAATATAGTTAACCCAAGTATCAGCTCCCAGTTGTCCCCCAGTTTCCCAGCATTCTAGGATTGTATTTTCCTTCAATATTTTAATATAATGGCACAGGTCCCTATTGTATATGCGGTGGAAAGCCCATTGCTCTTCTGCCCCTCAGTGCTTCTGAATCTCAGGAGTTGGGAGAGGGGTCCATATATGTTCCCTGCTACCTACCACTTCTTTTCCTTTTGAACTCCTGCTATTAGCTTCATTCTGTGACTTGTCTCCTGAGACTGCCATCCTCTTTTCCTGTTCCACTGACAAGAAAGTGCTATCTGGTAGACTCCTGCTGATTGTCTGGAGTGTAAAGGGGATGAAATCATTTCAGACTTATTCATCCAATAATTCAGCAAACATACAAACATTGAGTGTTTTGTAGCACTGTGGTGGGCACGGGGAATACCAAAGATAACCAAACAAATGGAAATTCCCACATTCATGTAGCTCATACTCAAGTAAGAAAAACAAAACTCCCACAGATGCACATATGAATATAAAATTACAACTGAGGTAAGTGTGATGAAGGAAAGGCCCATGGTAGATTGATAACTACGGCAATGGCTTGAACAGAGAGCAGAAGGATAAGTGCGCATTAGCCAGACCTGTGGCAGAGAGAGTTGGGGGATATGGGCACTGAAGTAAGGATGACAGCACATGCAAACAAACAATAGCAGGGTGAAGCAAGGTACACTGCAGCAACTATAAAAAAGCCCATTGCTAGGGATGCACACCTGGGCCAAGAAGACAGAGGAGTGAGTCTGGAGAAAACAAGCAAAGTCACTTTACCAAGGGCACAGTCTTCTTCAGACTTCTTTAACAACAAATGGGATCTTAATTCTAAAGTTAATTGAGAGTTAGTGAACAGTTCAAAGCAGGAGATTGACATATACCATTTGTATTTTGAAAAACAACAACAAAACCTCTGGCTACTATATATAGACAAGGACTAAAAGGGTGAGGCATAATGGATGTTAGGGGTTCCTAAAAGGAAGTATCGGTCCAGGTGAAAGATGATGGCTTAGAGTAGGGAAATGATGGTAGAGATGAAGATAAATGGTAAGATTTGAGAAGTACAATGCAAGAGAACCTAGTGATATGTGGGAAGCATAGGATGTCAAAAATATAAAGTTTGCTAAAAATGGGATAGGCAGCAAATTGCAAAAAAAAAAAAAAAATACGTGTCCAACGCTGCAGTCTTAAAAAGTAATCAGACTTTTGAATATGGGAAATTTTCATGAGCTATATCTCTTCTTAGCCTCTTGCCTAAGAGTTTTTCTTTATACCTACTTACTTCCCTTTAAAACCACATTTTATACCATCATTTTGTTGCTTTACATATTTCTAGACTCACAATCATTTCTTCATAATAACTTTAACATAATACACCTATTAAGTGGACAGTTTAGCAGTAAATCTCCACTACTTTAGGGCCTAGATTTGCACTGCCAACACTTCTGTTGAACTGTTGCTAAACTGTCTGCCACAGTTTCACCCTTAGCACTGAAAAGACCTTGGGGATGTACTGAAATCAAACTTTTTTTTTTTTTTAAAGTATATCTTAGACCAAATTCTTAGACTAAGACTTTCACCAGAACTTCCACAGTCACAAAGTTGTGTGTGACTGTGGTTACTTTCATCTCCCTATTGAGTCAAATTATTTCAGGCTTCTTTTAACCCTTCATATCCTAACATCTCCTGTTATTGAACAGATGTAGTATTTATACCTCCTAGAAGAAAATTAATTTTTTTATTATTTTCTAGTTCTCATACTATATATATTTGTATTCCCTACCCTTCAAAAATATCAGTCAAGGTATCCCAAAATGGCTTACAGAAACTAAAATCTATATATAATTTTTTTACAAAGAACAGAATAAGTGAAGTACTTAATGTTAACAGGTAGAATCAAAGTGCTTAGTATGAAATGACTACCAAATCCATACATTTCTTGGAGAAGGAGTATCTATACCTAATATTGGATTTCTTCTTGTGCTCTTTTGAAGGGAACATCCTTTTGTCTCAGAACTTCCCCTGTTTTCTTACCCGGATTTCTTCACCAGGGCTGATGAAGAGTTGGCAAGAATCATTGACCATCATGTAAGACTGAATTCCTTAAATTAGCAACAAAAGCTTTGTTCTTTAAAGGCACTTTGAATTAGAAAGTATAGTTCTGAGACTGAGACATTAACACGTGGAACTTAAAAATAAGGCCATGATTGGGCTTTGCCAAACTTAATTATATCTTACTGTGCTATCTATATACTGTACTGCCTTTATTGGGTTACAGCAAATTTGGCTTTCTGTCATTTGTGAAATACTAGCTCCATCCTGTTTCCTGAATTAGTACTGATTTCTTGGGACAAAGATCTGATTATTTAACACTGATGTCTTTTAAACAGTGTAGTTTTTGTAACAGAACAAAAATCTTTTGACTCAATTTTTGATGACCATTCTTTACCCTTGAAATATAAGATGGGCTTTAATCACTTTATTCTCAATATGACTTAAACAAGCAGTGATCATAGAATATTATCCACTTATGACACTTCAATTCACTGGGCTATATTTAGATGATGACTTCTTAGGAAATCATTTTATAACTGTTTCTTTTTAGGAGTAGAGTTGGAATAGGAGAAAAAGTATTTTCTGTTTTTCTTATAATATAGTATGGACTAAATAACATATAGAATGTGTTTAAGTTCTTAAGAATTAGACTTCTGTTGATTTTTCACAATGTAAAGATCAAGGTCATGAAGTACACTGAAATCTCTCATATAAGGTAGTTTAGTTGTTTTTGTTTATAGATACTGTCATTATTATACCAACCACCACTTTATGCTACAACGTAAGATCAATAGTTTTGTCAAACAGAGTAGTATTCAGTTTTATGACAAAAATTATGTCACAGATGGCTACATAGTTATCAAGGTAACTTTGTATTTAAAAATTTAACTGGGAATAAGAAAAGTGAATATGATTTTATTAAACTTTTTGTTTAATATTAACTCTGAGTATGTTTAAAAAAAAAAAAACTTACTGTCTTTGGAAGGCTTCCTAATTGACTAATTAGTCCTGCTTACTAGTATCTATATACCCCAAATAATAGTTATAATCCAGCACTAGTATATAGTAATTTGTAAGTTAACTGATAGGTCATTAAGCATTGTCTGGTTGTCTGTGAGTATGGATGGGCTGAGGATAACAAAATAAATAAGCAAGGGTATGAAGTATCTTTTGCAATTTCATGCTAAGGGTCATTCTGTCCTGAACTATTTTACCCAGCTTGAAAACAGATTACCACCTCTTTCTCCACTTCCTTCATTAAAGATAGTAGAAAGGAAGTAGGGTCCTCATGATGATGATGTTTGGTTGGTTTGCAGTCCTTATTTCCAACTACTGAATCCTACAACTTTTGCCCCCACATAATGCTGTTACTGTCAATAACTGACATGTTTCATGGAGATGAATCCCTTAGAAGTCTTTGTATTTGTCTGTTGCAGAATCAGCATTTGTCTGCCCATCAATTTCATTTTCTATCCCATATATAATCACAATTTTGCCTTTCACCTTAATTTGTTTTTTCTTTTTGTTTTGCTTTGGCTTGATTTTTCATTTTATGATTCCATGCTATCATGTAAATACCAATATTGATTAAGAAGTGAAATTCCTTTGTAATATAAAAATGTAAACCCTATTGTCTCTTCTTTTTAATGGTTTATTATTATTAAAAACTTTAAGAGCGAATATGGTTTCTTTTGTTTTGTGGAGGGGAGTGGGACTTACATAATTTCTAATAGAGGGCTTGCATATTTTTCCAGTTATTTTGGGGTTTAAATTCTTCAAGAATATCTATGAGAAAAACTGAGAAGATAATTGGATATGGAATCTGCATTTTGAAAAGATAAATTGATATATTTATTCATTTTTTCATGAAAAATCATATGTAAATGACACTTTCCCTCTCTGACAGTGGCAGAAAGAGCTGAAGATTCGACAGAAAGAAGATGCAATATGTGAGGCCCAAGAACGTAAAGACAAAGAGTTAAAGGAAAAAAATCATTTCAGAGAAATTATGAAGAGAAGAGAAGAGAAACTACACAAGCAAACCAAACCCTATGAGCTTCCTCCTAGGACTGAAGTAATTTCATTAGAAATAAGATAACCCCAAAATTGAAGTCCATATGCCAGAAATTGCATGAAAGAGAGCAAGATAGCTAGATGTTAGGAAAAACTCCTTCTAATTAACTAGAAGCCATTTCTTCAGAGTTGTTATCCTGGTGCAGACTCTTTAATAGTTTTATCTTCGTCCTAAATTAGCAGCTCTTAATCACATTTGAGTGAAGTGATTTTACTAGTTAAACATTTTCAAGAGTATGTCTAGAGCTCTTCCTAATTGACTTTTTTCTTTTGATCATACAGCATCTTTAATGATTCTCGGAGTATTGATTTTCAGTGGACCATTAGATGGAAATGGATTGTAAATTATTAATGAGTCACATTTAAGAATTATTCCTTGAAAATAGAATGAGCACCAACTGATACTCCTATGTTAACTATTATTACAAATAAAAGAAGTAAGGCACCTGGTTGGATTTGTATTTCATAGTCAATGCCGCATCCAACTCTAGGTCAGAAACTTGAATTCAGTGAAGTACAGTAGATAAATAAATCTAGGCAGGCCATTCATCTCAGGATGATTTGGTCTTTGGTGGATACCAAAGAAGACCCCTGAGTGACGGTGGTTTTACCTTGCCAGATGAGTTTATAAGGGTGAATCTTGATGGTCCTAGAAGGTAACAGGAACACTTACCAGAGGGAGTCAGCCAATTACAGGTGATTTTTAAAAGGCACTTCACTTCCTCTGAAACTCTCAATCTATAGGTTGGGTTGGGGTTCCCATGATGGCTTACACCTCTTTCTGAAAATCACAGATAATAACCACACCTCTATTTCTTGATACTCAAGGGACAGTTACTTTATTAGGGATGTTAAACTCAAATGACTACCAGGTTAGGAAGGTAACAGAACTCAGCAAAATGAGCTATGGAATACCTTCCCTATCTAAAAAAAGTTCCCAGCACTTGGCTATACTCATCAAGGTATGTCCAGTAGTATAGCATCATACAATCTTCCAAGAAGGAGCTCTTAAATAGGATTGTTTTTTAAAATAAAAGCTGTTAAATTTTAAAATACTGGCAATTAATTTTTTAAAAAGAATCACATAATTTGGGATTGAATTTGTGACCGATATTATGTGAATATACAGTATCATTCTTTAAGATAACAATAATATGTAAAAGAAAAATGAGAGGTTTGAGGAAGGTTCTTTTTATTATGATTCTCTATAAGGCTGTTTCAAATCTATGTGGCTCTTCCCAAATATTTTGTGTCATCCTTGTTTCCTTTTACAGAGATTTAGTTCTCAGAAATAATATCTTCCAGTGTACCTTTCCAAATACCTACATTAATCTGTGCTTTCTTCATATATGAAAAGAAATCTCTCCTACAGAGGCCAGCCAACCCCTTTCCCTGAGTTTCATCACTTTGAAAATCTTGCTTCGTCAGCTATTTACTCTCCTCCTTGAAGGAACTCCTTATTACTCACTCCTACTCACAGATGTCTCCATTTTCTACCATCCTTCCATTCAAAGCCCTTTTTCCTTAAGTCCCACAGCGATAGCAGCCTTACCAGACTGCTCTTTTAAGTCATAACCTTTCTGACAGGTTGTGAAAGAGGGAACCATTGGGCTGTGAGTTGTGGGGAAGGGTCTCTGGACATCTCATTGCTACTTATAAGAATGTCAGCAAATTCTGCTGTTTCAGAACCACTTTCATACAATCCTGGTGCTTCCAGTTTCTATAATATTCTAGTGTTCTGGGGCATGGATTAGTTTGCCTTAAGTCTTCCTGCAGACTTAGGTTTATTTATTCATTTTTCTGTTCTGCTTAGTCTGTTCCCACTGTTCACCTGCTTTCCAATTTCCACATTTTCCTTAGTATTTTCAATGTACTGTCCTATTTTCTCCTTATGGATTCATGCCTTTAAAAAAAGTAATTCTTGGGGCACCTGGGTGGCTCAGTGGGTTAAAGCCTCTGCCTTCGGCTCAGGTCATGATCCCAGGATCCTGGGATCGAGCCCCGCATCGGGCTCTCTGCTCAGCGGGGAGCCTGCTTCCCTTCCTCTCTCTCTGCCTGTATCTCTGTCTACTTGTAATCTCTGTCAAATAAATAAATAAAACCTTAAAAAAATCTTTATAAAAAAAATTTAAAAAAAGTAATTCTTTTTCTATCATAGTAGTAGAGATTTCTAAGGGAGCAAAGACAAAACAATGTATGTATACACATATACATAAGGAGAAAGAGATGATTAGTCAGAATGTTTATACCTTTATTCTTAAATTATTTAATGAAATTCTTTATTCATAGCCTTTAAAATTCTTACAGTCTGACAACACACATCTCTCTTGGTCTTCCTCCTATACCTGGATTAGTAGAAAAGGCTGGGGCTTATAGATCTGGGTTCACATTCTAACTATGCTCCCTGGTACCCACGAAACATTGGGTATGTCACCAAAACTACTGCAGCTTCAGTTTACTCACTTATAAAATGGGTGCCATTTGTGTAAAGAGTGGCACCAGTCAGAAACTAATCAGGAAAACAGGAATGTGTCAGTCATTTTAAGAGAGAGTTTAATGTAAGGAATTACTTTCAAAGTGTTAGAGACTTGAGAAAATGAAAAGGAAACATAGAAACATTACCAAGTGCAAGAAATCGGTACCACCCCCATGGCCAGGGCATCAGAAGGAAAGAGGGCTGGATTATTAGACTCTAGAAGCAGTGGAGACAAGTTGCATAAGGTGGGATCCAGCCCTCTGTCAGGAAGGCGCTGCCCTGCTGCTGCTGGGACCTCTGACAGGGCACAATAAGGCAGTCTGGGGGCACAGAGGAAAAAAGGAAACAACAAATTGTCTGTGGCTCAAATCATGCTGCCAGGAAGAGCAAGAAAAATGGGAAGAATCAGGGCCATCTTTTGCCATCCTGGAGCTTTTCCTCTGATGCTCCTGTCCCCCACATCATAAAGCAGATGGAAGGGTAGGTTTGGGGCTGAAAAGCACTTGTTAAATAACTAGAAAAAATATGTAGTGCAATGCTTAGAACATATTAACTACATGCAATACAAATTAATCCAACCCCTTTTATCTTCTGCATTTTTGGCCTTCTTTTCTACAAACTTTCCCCAGACCCTTCCTCTCCTCAAAAAAGGAGCTTGAAAGAAAGCATCACCTTTTAAGTTAATGTAAAGCAAGTTTATTATCATTTATCTTTATAACTAACCCTTAATTCTTTCAGTAAGTACTTCACCTAACACAAGCTTAACTGGAACTCTTTTGTAATTTACTTTCATATTGATTTTGTCTCACAATTCACAAAGTGTTCTCCGAGTCCCAGCCTGGGCTGGGCACCAGGTGGTTCTCTCAGTGACTCTTGTGTGTTTCGGTTATGGTTTCTGGGCTGTGGTTGCTTGTTTTCCCAGTCTCCCCGCTTCAAGTTGGTAGGAGGAAGAAGGAGAATGATAAATATATTCCATGTCTTATTAACTCTCTGCAGCTCTTACTCATCTTTAAGTGCTTCTACTGCTTGGAAGCGTTAACTTCTCTAGCTCTAAATCCCTTTCTACCCCAAACTCATTTCCATGACTCGTTCCTATGCTACTTTCACTCTATGTATACATTTATTTTGAAAGAGTAAACCCAGGTCTTCCTACATTCATTTACTATGCGTTCTCTATAGATTTCTGTTAGCAACTCCCAAAGCAGCAGCTTGTTTACATCAACTACCTAATTAACATTATACCTTACTGAGAATGAAATATTTATAGGAATTTTAGCCAGTTTTACTAGGGCATTAGAAATTAAAAGATAGGGACGCCTGGGTGGCTCAGTTGGTTAAGCAGCTGCCTTCGGCTCAGGTCATGATCCCAGCGTCCTGGGATGGAGTCCCACATTGGGCTCCTTGCTCGGCGGGGAGCCTGCTTCTCCCTCTGCCTCTGCCTGCCATTCTGTCTGCCTGTGCTCGCTCTCTCTCTCTCTCTCTCTGATAAATAAATAAAAATCTTTAATAAAAAGAAATTAAAAGATATATTTTAAGGGACAAAAGAGAGAAAAGATAAATAGTAAATAAATTCTGAGTAACATAAGATGAACATAAGCATTTCCCCTAGTGCAATTTAATAAAGATAAATCAAAAGATTTGGAAAGGTTTGTGGAATGCCAAAGAGAAGTTTAGGGAAGAAAATACCCCAAATAAATGTCTCTACTCTGACATTACTGAATGGGTGTTTGGGGACATGAAGTAGTAGTAGACAAAATAACTCACAATGGTAGAAACTCTACCTAATGTGTACCAACTATAATTCAAATAATTGATTCTTCTGCTCTTACCAGTAAAAATGCTCTCTTGGACATATGACTCTAACTGTCGACTAGTTGATTATGAGTGACCGTTCTCACTTTAAAATTTTTTTTAAATATTTTATTTATTTATTTGAGAGAGAGACAGTGAGAGAGAGCATGAGCAAGGAGAAGGTCAGAGAGAGAAGCAGACTCCCCATGGAGCTGGGAGCCCGATGCGGGACTCGATCCCGGGACTCCAGGATCATGACCTGAGCCGAAGGCAGTCGTCCAACCAACTGAGCCCCCAGGCTGTATCAATAAATCCAAAGAAAGATACCGTATATAACTAGTAAACACAGTTCCTTCTTTTCATATACCACCATCCCACCACTGTCCATACCACATGGTCCTATAGCAAGGTTTACAGTAGAGGCACTTTCGACATTTAAAGTTGGATAATTATCTTAATGGAAATTGGGCCTTCTGTGCATTTTCAGCTATTTAACGGTATCTTTGGTATCTACCTGCAAGATATAAGTCATATGCCTTGCCTTCCCCCCTCCCCATCCCGATCAGTTCAGACTACCAAAAGTACCTCTGGGAATAAAATTGCTCCTGGTTGGGAATGACTGGCTTATAGTTTCACTAACCTTGAGTTCCAAATTCCAAATTTAACTTATTGGTGATTGTTTTTCAGGTTTCTTTCAAATTCTGTCCAGCTGTTTACACATGAAGCTCTTACTTTTGGTCAGCGGGTGACTCCCACTTAAAATTACCATAGGTCTCATGAAGCCACTTCATTCCTCCTCACATCTCCATTTGCTGAAGTGAAAATATGAACAAGAGGGCCCTTATTTGTTTTATATGTCATTAACTGGTGATATTTATCACATTTCCTGTGGGCTAAACACAAGTGAAGGCAGGAAGCCATGAAAACCTGCTCTGCCAATGCCTGTATAGAAAAGACATGCCTATAATAAATTCCTCCCACACTGTACTTCACAGCCCTAGGCTGGCCACTTAAGACCTCAAGTATTTGTAAGTCTCCTTGTACTAATTCTAGGTATTTTTCTCTGACATATAGGATGTGTTTGGAAATTTAGAGCAAAACTCATTTTAAATTATCATCTTCTATAAAATAAATTCACATATTTATATAGTTTTGCAAATTTGTTGATTTGGTGACTTTGGAGCTACATGCATTTTTCATAGTGACATAGATTTCAAGGATAATTTGGCTCTAATGTTATTCAAGCTCACTTTTTCCTCCAATCATTCTAGCTAAGGGACCTATTTACATAATACCTAGTGCCTTGTTATTTTTTTATTCCTGCTTCATTGGAAAGCCAAGAGTAAACAAAAACAAATGCATTTCCAAAGCAATTTTTAATTGGAAAATCTTTGTGGTATTTCACTTTCTAGTGAAATTTCCCAAGCCTATTCTATCCTGGAAAAGGCAGGTTTTTTTTTCTTATGAATTAATGCACATGGTAGAGGTTAAGCATTTCAGAACCATGAGTGCAACTTTTTTTATTATCTGTATATATTCTAACATCTACTTTTTATTATTATTATGTTAGTAACTGTACAGTACTTCATTCATTTTTGGTGTAGTGTTCCATGATTCATTGTTTGTGTATAACACCAGTGCTAATAGCAATACATGCCCTCCTTAATACCTATCACTGGGCCAACTCATTCCCCCACTCTCTTCCCCTCTGAAACCCTCAGGGTGTTTCCCAGAGTCCATAGTCTCTTATGGTTCATCTTCCCCTATGATTTCCCTCACTTCATTTTTCCTTTCCTTGTCCTAATGTCCTCCATGCTATTCCATATGTTCCACATATAAATGAAACCATAGGATAATTGTCTTTCTCTGCTTTATTTAGTTCACTTAGCATAATCCCCTCCAGCTCCATCCATATCGATGCAAAAGTTGGGTATTCATCCTTTCTGACGGCCGAGTAATATTCCAGCATATATATGGACCACAACTTCTTTATCCATTCCTCTGTTGAAGGGCATCTCAGGTCCTTCCAAATTTTGGCTATTGTGGACATTGCTGCTATGAACATTGGGGTGCATTTGGCCCTTCTGTTCACTACCTCTGTATCATTGGGGTAAATCCCTAGTAGTGCAATTTCTGGGTCATAGGGTAGCTCTATTTTTAATGTCTTGAGGAACCTTCATACTGTTTTCTAAAGTGGCTGTACCAACTTGTGTTATACCAACAGTGTAAGAGGGTTCCTCTTATACAAAGACTACTAGCAATCCAGTGATGCCATGACTATTTACTCTCAAGTTTCCTCTCAAAGACATTCATTTCATGTCACTGGAAAACGGAATTTGAGTAAATGCTAAATTCCCAGGAAGACTGAACATTGGTAGCTTCCTGATAGGCCCAGGCAACCAAAAGCCAAAGAAAGAGAAATAAAATGCTGAGAAGTCATCTTTCATTTAAGTTAGCCATCAGTCATTCCCCATGCCTGGTTTAAGGAGAAGGCTGAAAATAAGCTTACAACCTAGCTATTTAATTAACAAATAATAAAAGGTTTGAAGTTCCTTGAAGGAAAACTCGAGAGTCCATTACAACCTTTGGGGCTAACACAGATGAAATCAACACTTATGAAAACAGGGAAATGATAAGGAGGAATGAAATAGCTCATAAGATGTTAAGTGTTAGTGCTTACAATCAATAATCTAGTGCTCTCATTTTACAGATGAGAAAACTGAGCACTGGTAGTTCACCAAGCTAAAGATAAGATATTTATTATTTCACTGAATACAACAAAACTATGAAGCAGATAAAATAATGTCCATTGAATCCTGAGGTAAAAGGGGCTTTTAAAAGTAATGTGCAACAATGTCACTTAGGTCTGTGAGCTCTAATGACCACACTACACTTCCTTAGAGATTTGGAAAAACAGTAGCAATCAAGAGTCTTACCCGAAAACCAGTTCTGTTTATGATACCATTCTGAGGCTCTCTCTCCAAACACAACATGCCACTTATGAATATACACTAACAATATAGAAGAAAAACCACAAGTATATGAAGTTGAATTGTAATAAAGTTTTTGATGAGTTCTCAAAAGAATTAAAAACTTAAAATTCTTAAAAAGTTTGACAATTCATAAAATAGGCAAGTAACAATATGCTACTCTGTACTTATCCCATTGTACAGTTATTATTATGATTGTTTGGAAAAAATAAATTGTATTTGGGAAGAGAGGTGTAGACAATAGAAAAAGTTTTGATTGTGCCACTTCTGTGTTTTCTGTAGAGTCACTCAATTCAGGCAAATGGATGTTTTCTTGCCTATTCCTTGACTCTATTTTATTGACATATTGTATTTGTCAACTAAGTATTATTTGAACTTTGAAGAAAATAAGTTTTTAAAACATATTTTTGTACCACATCTTCCTTAGCCATTCATCTATCAATGGACACTTAGGTTGTTTCTATATCTTGGCTATTGTAAACAGTACGACAGTAAATATAGAGGTGCATATATCTTTTGGAAACAGTGTTTTCATTTTCCTTGGGTAAATACCCAGCAATAGAATTAATGGATCTTATGGTTATTTATTTTAATTTCTTGAGGAACCTCCAGAAGGGAGGTGAGTGGAGTGATGGGCAAAATAGGTGAAGGTGAGTGGGAGGCAAAAGCTTCCAGTTAGGGAATGAGTAAATCATGGGAATAAAAGGCACAGCATAGGGAATATAGTTAATGATACTGTAATAGTGTTGTATGGTGACAGATGGCACTTAAGGTTTCTGGTGAGCACAGAATGATGTATAGAGAAGTTGAGTTACTATGTTGTACACCTGAAAATTAACGTGTCATTGTATGTCAATTATACACATGAAGACAATTTAAAGAAAAGGATTTTGGTAATAGCTGCAACTAGATATAAGGCTCAAGTGATTCAAAAGGCAAACCTTGGATTTTAACTCAGATTTCCTAGTTCTTAATCTTATGTCTTGTACACTTGTACATCAATATAATGCAGGTAATTTTAAGCACCACCATACCTCACAAGAACACTGATGGCTATATTTTAAATGTGCCTGTGAAAAGTGAAATGGAGTATTAATCCAAGGTTGTAGATGCAGAACTGTCTGTTCCTCCAGGGACAGCAAAATAGCTTTTAGAAGGTAAAGTAGGCATTAAAACCTGGATTTACAAAGGTGGTCTTATTTCTTTACCATTTGCTATGATTCTAAAGCTTGTATTTCCTGTTTACTTTCCTCCTTAAAATTACTCTAGATAACCAAGTAGCACAGCAACAATTTTAAAGGACAATAGGAAAGCCAGTGAATGTGGGGATGGTGATGAAGAAGAGAAAGATAATAAGGAGGAGGAAAATGATAAAACCAATATGCACTGAATCTTTGTTTTACTATGGACCAAATACTGTGTTAAGGCTTCTCATTTAATTATTAGTTTTTCACAACTCAGGACAAATGTGTAATTATCTCTTCTTATAGATAAGGAATTAAGGCTTAGAGAGGTCAGTTAACTTGTTCGTGGTTGCACAGCTACTCTAAGTGGGCCTTCTGAACTTATGTGATTCCCAGACCTGTGTTCTTAAGCAATGTGCTACAGTGAATCTGCAATTATATCAGCATGTTAAGACTAAAAATGGTGACAGTCACAATAATGATGAGGAGAAGGAGAATAAACTTCTTGAGAGCCAAGATATTGTATTCTTACTCAATGATGTTATTGCTCAGAACTTATAACAGTGTCTAGTCCCCAGCAAGTTCTCAATATATGTGTTTCTGGAATAACTGAGTGGATGGATGTATGAACGAATAGATGGGTGGATGAACAAATGAATGGATGACTTGAAGGAGGGTTTAAAATATTTCTATAAAACTAAAAAGCTCATTTAGAGAAGTATGTTCATTTAACAGCAGTGAGTGAGTACCCCTTCACAACCCCTGTTGTGCCGTGGATGCAGTGGCAGGTGTACTCTCATGGAGATTGCCATTTGCTTGCTGGCTTCTGTGTCTATTACAAATGCAAAAGGCTTGCACATCATAGATAACATACAAAACAAATGCAGTTTAACCCCATTGTAACTGATATCAAAGGCAGTATTTATATTACTAGAGTTAGGGCACAGTGGAGAAAATTCTATGAGAAAAAAGAACCATTCCCATCCCGGTTATGTAGAAAAGGTTATGCCCTTCCTAGGTTACCTGATTCCAGGTTCATTAACAGTCTGCTACATTTCCTCCTCACATACAAGTTACTTTTGTGAGCACACTAAAGCCTTTAGAAAATTAATTTTTTACAGGTATTATAAATACTGGCATGCTTCTGATTTTTTACAGATACACCGACTCCTGTTCATCTGTAGCTCTAATGTTTCATTTTACTTCTCCATCAAAAGCTTCTCAATCAAAAGCAATAATTAAAGAATACCTATAGTAGAGTCCCTTCAGTTGCATTCACCCCTCAACATGATCACCAGGGCATGAGACCAGTGGCCCGAGAAGTGAGGAAAGGTGGGTCTTGAGGAGGAGAGGGCCCAACACTCTACCAGGCAGGGAGACTGTAGAGAGTAAGCATTGGAAGGGGTAAATTTAACAGTGATTGACACCCTCACTGCCTACCTCAAGGTGAGGGGTGCTTACAAATACCCAGATAGATAAGGAGATTGAGCACCTCAGGTTAGTGGGTTGACCTGCTGCTGCACCACTGAGGAACTGGTAAGTAGAGAAAAGTATTAAAAGAGGTATTATATGCAGTGCTTTACAAAGACACGGTCTGTTGTCTGGGTGAGATGAGAAGCCAGAACTCTGTTTTAGCACAAGAAAACCAAAGAGGGAAGATTAGATATACTTCATGACACATGAGTACCAAAAATGTATCAGCCCATCCATTCTGCAGTAGAGATTAGGGAGAATTCACTGGACACTGGGAAGATTTAAGAATTCAATCACCTCTCCACTACCTTGCATGGGCTGTATCTCCCCTCTGTGTGTTCAAATGTCAGCTAAGAAAAGAGAAGAGCATGAGAGGTAGAGAACATGAAAGACAAAACAGTTATCCCAAAAGAAATAAGTTAATATTTAAATAGTCACTTGCGATAGAATCTGGGAAGATGGCAAAGTAGAAGGACCCTAAGCTTACCTCATCCTACAGATACAATTAGATAACACATCATTATAAAAACCGAGAACCTGAAGACTGGCAGAATAAACTCCATAATTAAATGTATAGAAGAGGCCACATCAAAGAGGGTAGGAAGGTTGGAGACTTGTGGAGATCAAAACAGACCCTAGGACTGTCTTCAGGAAGGTGGGAGGGATCCACAGACACTAAGAAGGGAGAGATACAGGCTATCACACCAGGGAGCCTGTACAGGGAAGATAGGTCCCTGTAATATTTGGTCTTGAAAACCAAAAATGGTCAGCATCACCAGCCATCAGGTAAATACAAATCAAAACCACAATGGAACAGAAAAAAAAAAAAAAAAAAAAAAAAACCACAATGAGATACCACTTACACCAGTTAGAATGGCAAAAATTAAGACAGGAAACTAGTGTTAGAAAGGATGTGGAGAAAGGGGAACCATCTTACACTGTTGGTGGGAATGCAAGCTGGTACAACCACTCTGGAAAACAGTATGGAGGTTCCTCAAGACATTAAAATTAGAGCTACCTTACAACCCAGCAATGCACTACTAGGAATTTACCCCAAAGATACAGATGTAGTGAAAAGAAGGGCCACATGCACCCCAATGTTCATAGCAGCAATGTTCATGACAGCCAAAGTGTGGAAGGAGCTGAGATGCCTTCCAACAGAGGAATGAGTAAAGAAGATGTGGTCCATATATACAATGGAATATTACTCAGCTATCAGAAAGGATGAATACCCATCATTTGCATCAACATGGATGAAACTGGAGGGGATTATGCTAAGTGAACTAAATCAAGCAGAGAAAGACAATTATCATATTATTTCACTCATATGTGGAACATAAGGAATAGTGTGGACCACCACAGGGGATGGGAGGGAAATGTAAATGGGAAAAAATTAGAGGGAGATAAACCACGAGAGACTCTGAAATCCAGGAAACAAGTTGGGGGTTACAAAAGGGAGGGGGGTGAGGGGTAACTGGGTGATGGGTATTATGTAGGGCACATGTTGTGATGAGCAGAGGGTATTATATGCAACTAATGAATTGCTGAACACTACATCACAAATTAATGGTGTTCTATATGTTGGCTAACTGAACATTAAAAAAAAAAAAAAAAAAAAAGAGCAGCCAAATTTTGTGAGTTCTTAAAACTAGCAGGACTTAAAACCTGGAATTTTAAGAAATAGTAGGGTGACTCTGGGAGAGCCTGGAGAGTGAAAGGAAACTGAATCCTTGCCCTTAAAGAGACAGTATAACACCCCAAAGAGATAAAGTACAGAATCAGCAGTTTGAAAATTGCCTGACACATAAGAGAGAAGAATTATTTACTAATCTAAAAGGATGTTCCAGAGGGACAAAGAACCTTGAGAGACTCCTTCAGGAACAAAGGAGATGAAAGGTACCATTTTCTTCCCTTGGCTCCCAGTGTAAACAGTTGGAACCAGCTGTGGAAACCTGTAGGAATCAGGATGGTGCCAATGTTTCCTACATAACTTCCATATTTCACAACCTGCCCACTTCAGTGGATCAGTACAGTCTAGCCAGGCTAGCTTCAGTCAGGATGCTGCAGGCTCCAACCTTAGAAGACCAACACAAATCTTGCAAATACTGTGCATCTTGCCCTCATGTGCTTTTTGGATCTGCCCCATCCAATCCAGCTAGACTGGGTTACAACAACAGCAGCATCAGCAAATATCCTCTTGCAGAGGACCATGACACAAATCTTGCTAAAACTATGTGCCCACCCCCAAGCATGTTGTGGATTCACCCCCTCCAATACACGTTTTTGCAGGAACCCATCCAAATCATGGCCACAAGCCTGGCAGCGAGCAAAGAGCACTGACAGGGACCTGCATCACTCTGAAATAACTCCAGCCCTGGGGAGAGGGAAAGATAATGAAACATACCAGTTAGACTGTGACCCCTGCAGTGGGTTGGGGGAAGAAACCTGGTCTGATTGCAAACCCCGCCAACCAATGAAACCCCTGAGGGGACAATACAGGGAAATCACCTTGCAATTTGGTGCTACTTTATCTCTGCCAAATGTCTGGTCTGACTCAACTCAAGGCCAAGGTGGCCTCAGTTGAGTCCACTAACACCACAGGGAACAAACACCGACAACAATGCAGGCCAAGAGCCACTGTAGACAACTGCACTGAAACCAAAAGTGGCTGAGCCACCACAGCAGAGTGCATGCAGCACACATAGGAGACACCCCTAAAGTGCCAAGTTCTGGTAAAAAGAGGACTATACTGCAAGGTGTTACAGACCTCTTCTTCATAAGGCTTCTACTTTCCTAAGACATAGAAACAGACACAGACAGTGAGATAAAAAGAAAAGTCAGAGAAGTAAGTCCAAATGAAAGAAAAGGACAAAACTACAGTATAAGACCTAAGTGAAATGAAGATAAGTTATATGTCTGATTCAGAATGTAAAGTAATGATCATAAAGATTCTCATTGGACTTGAGAAAATAGTGGAGTACATTAGTGAGAGCCTTAATAAAGAGATAAAAAAGAACCAATCAGAGATGACAAACACAATAAATGAAATTAAAAATGTAAAAGATGGAATATATAGAAGACTATAGGAAGCAAAAGAACAAATCAGTGACCTAGGGGACAGACTAATGGAAAGCAATCAAGGTTAACAGGAGAGATTAAAATATACCAAAATAAAAATAGGAAAATCAGCAACACCACCAAGCATAATAACATTTGCTTTATAAGGATCCTAGAAGAAGAGAGAGAAAAGGGGGCAGAAAATGTAAGTGAAGAAAATAGCTGAAAATGTCCTGAATATGGGGGAGGAAAGAGAAATTCAAATCTAAGAGGCACAGAGATCCCCCAAAAAATCAACCCAAGGAAGACCACACCTAGAACATAGTAATTAAAATAGCAAACATAGTGGTAAACAGGGAATTTTTAAAAGCAGCAAGAAGAAAGAAAACAGTTACATACAAGGGAAACTCCATAAGGCTATCAGCTGATTTTTCAGCAGAAACTTTACAGAACAGACAGGAGTGGCATAATATATTCAAAGTGCTAAAAGGGAAAAATCAGCAGCCAAAAATACTCTATCAAACAAGACTATCATTCACCATAGAAGGAGATAGAGTTTCCAAGATAAACAAAAGTTAAAGGAATTCATCACTACTAAACCAGCCCTCCAAGAAATGTTAAAGGGGAATTTGAGTGGAAAGGAAAGATCATAAAAAACTAAGAAAAATAGGAAGGATAAAAGTAGTTAAATTAAGTATGTTTGTAAAAAAAAAAAATAAGCCAAGAGATTCACAAAATAAAAGGATGTAAACTATGACACCATATACCTAAAACATAGGGGTAAGAGGACTAAAGAATGTATTCAAACTTAAGTGACTATCAGCTTAATAGAGCCTGCTATATGCAGATGTTATATACAATCCTGATGGTAGCCATAAATCAAAAATAAGTGATACATATGCAAAAAATAAAGAGGGATCCAAATATATCACCAAAAAAGCCAACTTATCATGAGAAAAGATAATAAGAACAGAGAAAAACTACAAAAACAACCACAAAATGAGTAACAAAATGGCAATAATACATATCTATCAATAATTACTTTGAATGCCAATGGACTAAATGCTCCAATCAAATGACACAAGGTGAAGAAATGGTTAAAAAAGCAAAACCCACCTATAATGTGCCCACAAGAGACTCATTTCAGACCTAAAGTCATAAGCAGACTGAAAATGAGGGAATGGAGAAACATTTGTCATGCAAATGGATATGAAAAGAAAGACAGGTAGCAATATTTGTATTGGACAAAATAGACTTTAAAACAAAGACAGTATCAAGAGAAAAAGAAGATATATCACATGTGAATATTTATGCACCCAATATGGGAGCACCTAAATAACTAACACAATTAATAACAAACATAAAGGAAGTAATTGATAGTAATGCAATAATAGTAGGGAACTTTAACAACCCACTTACATCAAGATTATCCTAACAGAAGATCAAAAAGGGAACAGTGACTTTGAATGACATACTGTACCAGATGTATTTAACAGATATATTCAGAACATTCCATCCTAAGACAGCAGAATACACACTGTATTCAAGTACCCACAGAACATTCTTCAGAATAGATCACATAACAAGTCTCAGCATATTCAAAGACACTGAAGTCATATCATGCATATTTTCTGACTAGAACAATATGAAATTAGAAATTAACCATAAGAAAAAATCTGGAAAGAACACAAATACATGAATGTTAAATAACATGTAACTAAACAAAGAATGGGTCAACTAAGAAATCAAAGAATTAAAAAAATACAAAGAGACAAATGAAAATGAAAACACAACATTCCAAAATATTTAGGATGCAGCAAAAGTGGTTCTAAGAGGAAAGTTTAGAGTAATATAGGCCTACCACAGGAAGCAGGAAAAATCTCAAATATACAACCTAATTATATACCTAAAGGAACTAGAAAAAGAACAAAGAAAATCCCAAAACAGTAGAAGAAAGGAAAAAATAAAGAGAAGAACAGAAATAAATGATACAGAAGCTAAAACAAACAAACAAACAAAACAAAACAAAAAACAAAACAGAAAAAAAACAGATCAATAAAACCACGAGCTGCTGCTTTGAAAAGTTCAATAAAATTGATAAAACTTCAGCTAGATTCATAGGATAGAGAGAAAGGAAGAAAAAAAGGACTCAAAATAAGAAATGAGAGCAGAAATAACAACAGATACCACAGAAAATACAAAGAATTATAAGATAATATGAAAAATTATATACCAAAAAATTGGACAAGCTAGATATATAGATTATCTATATTAGATATTCTAGATTATAGATATAGATCTATCTATATACCTATATATCTATATCTATAATCTAGAATATCTATGAATAGATATATTCATAGAAACATATCACCACCAAAATTGAATCAGGAAGAAGTTGAAAATTCAAATAATCCAATTATCAGCAATGAAGTTGAATTAGTAATCCAAAACTCCCAACATACACATATTCAGGACTGGATGGCTTCACAGGTAAGTTCTTACAAACATTTAAAGAGTTCATATTATTCTTCTCAAACTATTCCAAAAACAGAAGAGGAAAAAAGTTTCAAAATTCATTCTATGAGGGCTGCATTATCCTGATCCCAAAATTATATAAAAACACTACAAAAAAAAAAAAAAAGAGAAGTACAGGCCAGTATCTCTGATGAACATAGATATAAAAAAATCCTCAATAAAATATTAGCAAACTGAATCCAATAATACATTTAAAAAGCCATTCAGCATGATCATGTGTGATTTATTCCTTGATAAAAGGGTATTCAATATTCACAAATGAATCAACATGTTATATCACATCAATGAGTCGAAAGGTAAAAACCATATGATCCTTTCAATAGATGCAAAAAAAAAAAAAGCATCTTACAAAGTACTACATCAATTCTTCATAAAAACCCTCTACAAAGTAAGGGTTAGAAGGAACATGTCTCAGCATAATAAAGATTATGTATAAAAAACCCACAGCTAACATCATCCTTATGAATGAAAAACTAAGAGCTTCTTCCATAAGGTCAAGAACAAGGCCAAAAATGTCCACTATCACCACTTTTATTCAACATAGTACTGAAAGTCCTAGTAACAGCAATCAGAAAGAAAAAGGGGAAGGCATCCCATTTGGGAAGGAAGAAGTAAAACTTTCATTATTTCCAGGATGATATGATACTCTACATAGAAAACCCTAAAGACTCCACCAAAAAACTACTAGAACTGATAAATGAATTCAGTAAAGTTGCAGAATACAAAATTAATGTACATTTATTAGTTACATTTCTGTACACTAATAATGAAGCAGCAGAAAGAAAAATTAAGAAAACAATCCCATTTACAGTTGCACCAAAAATAACAAAATACCTTTCTAAACTTAACCAAGGGGATAAAAGAACTGTACTCTGAAAACTACAAAACATTAATGAAAGAAATTGAAGATAATAAAAACAAATGCAAAGACATTCCATTCCCATGGATTAGAAGAACAAATAATGGTAAAATGTCCATTATACTTAAGGTAATCTACAGATTTAATTAAATCCCTATAAAAATGCCAACAGCACTCTTCATAGAACTAATACTAACAATCCTAAAATTTCTGTGGAACCACAAAAGATGCTGAATAGCCAAAGCCATATTGAAAAACAGAGGTATCACACTTCAGATTTTAAGTTATATTACAAAGCTGTAGTAATCAAAACAGTATGGAATTAGCACAAAAATAGACACATAGGTTTATAGAAAAGAGAGCCCAGAAATGAATTTAGGATTATATGGTCAGGAAGCAAAAATATCCAAGAGGAAAAATATAGTCTCTTCAACAAATGATGCTGGGAAAACTGGACAGCTATATGCAAAGGAATGAAAGTGGATGACTTTATTACACTATAACACAAAAATAAACCAAAAACAGATTAGGGACATAAATGTGAAACCTGGAACCTTAAAAATTCTCAAAGAGAGCATAGGCAGTAATTTCTCTGACATGAGCCATAATAATATTTTTCTAGATAGTCTCCTGAGGCAAGGAAAAAAATTTAAAATAAACTATTAATATTACATCAAAATAAAAAGCCTCGGCAAGCAAAGGGAACAATCAACAAAACTAAAAGACAAACTACTGAATGGGAGAAGATATTTGAAAATGACATATCTGAAAAAGGGTTAGTATCAAAAATACATATACAACTTGACAACAAGAAAACAAATAATCTATTTAAAAATGGGCAAAAGACATGAACAGACATTTCTCCAAAGAAGACATACATCAGATGGTCAACACTCACATGAAAAGATCATCAACATCACTTATCATTGAGATAGCACCTTACATATGACTGAATGGCTAAAATAAAAAACACAAAAAAGAACCCTATGATCCAGCAATTGCATTACTGGCTATTTTCCAAAGAACAGAAAAACAATAATTCAAAAAGATGTATGTACCCCTATGTTTATTGGAGCATTATTTATAATAGCCAATTATGGAAGCAGACCAAGTGTCCAGTGATACATGGATCAAGAAGTAGTAGTGTAAATATACAATGAAATAATATTCAGCCATACTAAGGAATGAAATCTTGCTATTGGAAACAACATGGGTGGAAATAGAAAGTATGATGCTAAGTGAAATAAGCCAGTTAGAGAAAGACAAATACCACTTGACTGTACTCATTTAACAAGTTAAGAAACCAAACATGAGCAAAAGGGGAAAAAGAGACAAACCACAGAACATATGCTCAACTACAGAGAACAGACAGTTACTAGGGGGAGGTGGGCCAGGGGATGCTTGAAATAAGTGAGGGAGATTGAGAATACTCTTAGCTTGATGAGCACTGTGTAACATATGGAATTGTTAAACTACTATATTGTACATGTGAAACTAATAAAACACTGCATGTTAATTACATCAGAATTAAAATTCAAAAAAGAAGAATGTCTTGATTTCCTTGCTTTTCCTATAATTTTAAAAACAGACTGAGCTTCAGGTTTGCCCTGCCCCTAGATAACCAGGAGAGGAAGTATGCTGAGAAATAGCCAAGCAGTTTTAAAAAACTTCAGAAACTAAATTTTCTCTTTATATTTAAAATGTATTATTAAACTAAGTTTGTATTCTTGCAACATATAAATGGAAACCTACTCTCACACATATGAAGAGATATATACATGGATGGACAGTCTAAATACTATATGACAATTTAATATATGGATTCATTTATTAATTCATTTAGCTAATATTTATTTGCTGCCTGCTGGGTTCCAAAGACTTTTAGGAACTGGGAATATATCTATGAGTCAATGAATACGGAAGAAAATATAGTACTTAATGTGTTAAAATATGTATGTTTATGTGTATAAAAGAAGTAATAAAAATATATAATTTCGGATGGGGTAAGTGAAGACAACAATAAAAGCAGGTAAGGAGAGAGTAATGAAGGAAAGTGCATTTTAGATGGGGTTATTATAGATAAACTTTGTAAGGATTTTGACAAAATTGGAAGAAAGAGAATGAGCTATCTGATTTGCTAGGGAAGAGCATTCCAGTCAGCTTTAACAGCAAGTAAAAAATGCCTGCAGTAGTTTAATCCATGCTTTTTGCTAAATATTTCTTCTTTTCCTCCCTTCCAGGCACATGATAGCAATGTACTTTCTGGCCCTTTTGCATTGTGATGGGTCATATGGCAAATTCTGGACAATAAATTGTGAAAAGAAATAGTGTGTGTCACTTCTGTACTGAAGCGTTTTACTTGTTGGCTGGAAAACTTACATGTTTCTTTTTTTCCCCTTTCAGAACCATAATTAACAGTGGTCAAGATATTGAGTCTTATTTCACCTTTATATCATTTAATAAAAATGGTGGGCCCAAGAAGACAAAATGTTTGGTTTTAAGAGCTTTAGATTTTGGAGTTAACACCTTACTGCAGAATAACCCAGCCTATCCTGATGTGATAGGAATGAGTTTGTATGTTCAAAGAAAAGCAAGAAATCCACTACAGCTAGAGAATAATAGGCCCCATAGGCATAGGAAGGAGATGATAGAACAAATTAATAAGAGAAGAGAGAAGAACCATGTGGTCCTCTCAATTGATGCAGAAAAAGCATTCAACAAAATCCAGCATCCGTTCCTGATTAAAACACTTCAAAGTATAGGGATAGAGGGAACATTCCTGAACTTCATCAAATCTATCTATGAAAGACCCACAGCAAATATCATCCTCAATGGGAAAAAGCTTGCAGCCTTCCTGTTGAGATCAGGAACACGACAAGGATGCCCACTCTCACCACTCTTGTTCAACATAGTATTAGAAGTCCTAGCGACAGCAATCAGACAACAAAGAGAAATAAAAGATATCCAACTTGGCCATAAAGAAGTCAAACTCTCTTTTTTTGCAGATGACATGATTCTTTATATGGAAAACCCAAAAGACTCCACCCCCAAACTAATAGATCTCATACAACAATTCAGCAATGTGGCAGGATACAAAGTCAATGTACAGAAATCAGTGGCTTTCTTATACACTAATAATGAAAATACAGAAAGGGAAATTAGAGAAATTAGAGAATTGATTCCATTTACTATAGCACCAAGAACCATAAGATTCCTGGGAATAAACCTAACCAAAGAGGTAAAGGATCTGTACTCGAGGAACTACAGAACACTCATGAAAGAAATTGAAGAAGACACAAAAATATGGAAGACCATTCCATGTTCTTGGATCGGAAGAATAAACATTGTTAAAATGTCTATACTGCCTAGAGCAATCTATACTTTTAATGCTATTCTGATCAAAATTCCACCGGTATTCTTCAAAGAGCTGGAGCAAATAATCCAAAAATTTGTATGGAATCAGAAGAGACCCCGGATTGCTAAGGAAATGTTGAAAAACAAAAATAAAATGGGGGGGGGGATCACGTTACCTGATTTCAAGCTTTATTACAAAGCTGTGATCACCAAGACAGCATGGTACTGGCATAAAAACAGACACATAGACCAGTGGAACAGAGTAGAGATCCCAGATATGGACACTCAAATCTATGGTCAAATAATCTTCGACAAAACAGGAAAAATACACAGTGGAAAAAAGACAGTCTCTTTAATAAATGGTGCTGGAATAACTGGGCAGCTATATGTAGAAGAATGAAACTGGACCATTCTCTTACACCATACACAAAGATAAACTCAAAATGGATAAAAGACCTCAATGTGAGACAGGAATCCAGGAGATGAAGTTAGAAGTAAATTTGGGCTCAGGTATCTTACAGTTCTTGGTGTTATAGTAAATGGAATCAATTTTCTCATTTCCCTTTCTGTATTTTCATTGTTAGTGTATAAGAAAGCAACTTATTTCTGTGCATTGATTTGTATCCTGCCACATTATTGAATTGCTGTATGAGTTCTAGAAGTTTGGGGAGTGGAGTCTTTTGCGTTTTTCATATAAAGTATCATGTCATCTGCAAAGAGACAGAGTTTGACTTCGTTACTGCCAATCTGAACATCTTTTATTTCTTTTTGTTGTCTGGTTGCTGTTGCTAGGGCTTGTAGTACTATGTTAAACAACAGTGTGAGAGTGGGCATCCTTGTCATGTTCCTGATCTCAAAGGGAAGGCTGTCAGCTTTTCCCTATTGCAGATGATATTCACTATGAGTTTTTCATAGAAAGACTTTATGAAGTCGAGGAATGTTCCCTCTATCCCTATACTTTTGAATCATTTTAATCAGGAACAGATGCTGTATCTTGTCAAATGCTTTTTCTGCAACAATTGAGAAGACCATGTGGTTCTTCTCTCTTTTCTTATTGATTCGTTCTATCACACTTGATTGATTTGAGAATGTCGAAATACCCTTGCATCCCAGCACCGAGAACCATAAGATACCTGGGAATAAACCTAACCAAACAGGTAAAGGGTCTGTCCTCGAGGGACTACAGAACACTCATGAAAGAAATTGAAATAAGTATTTTGCATCAGTTTGGGAGAAAAAAATAAAGAAAGAAATTGAAGAAGACACAAAAAGTTGGAAGAGCATTCCATACTCATGGATTGGAAGAATAAATACTGTTAAAATGTCTATACTGCCTAGAGCAATCTATACTTTCAATGCCATTATAATCAAAATTCCACCAGCATTTTTCAAAGAGCTGGAACAAAAAATCCCATAATTTGTATGGAACCAGAAGAGACCCCGGATGTTAAGGAATGCTATTTAATGCTAAGGAAATGTTGAAAAAGAAAAACAAAACTGGAAGCATCACATTGCCTGATTTTAAGCTTTACTACAAAGCTGTGATCACCAAGATAGCATGGTACTGGCACAGAAATAGACACATAGACCAGTGGAGCAAAGTGGAGGGTGCAGATATGGACCCTCAATTCTGTGGCCAAATAATCTTAAACAAAGCAGGAAAAAATATACAGTAGAAAAAAGACAGTCTCTTCAATAAATGGTACTGGGAAAATTGGACAGCTATGTGTAGAAGAACAAAACTCGACCATTCTCTTACACCATACACAAAGATAAATTCAAAATGAATAAAAGACCTTAACATGAGGCAGGAATCTGTCAAAATCCTAGAGGAGAACATAAGCAGTAACCTCTTCGACATGGGCCACAGCCACTTCTTTCAAGATATGTCTCCAAAGGCAAAGGAAACAAAAGCGAAAATGAACTTTTGGGACTTCATCAAGATCAAAAGCTTCTTCACAGCAAAGGAAATAGTCAACAAAACAAAGAGGCAACCCACAGAATGGGAGAAGAGATTTGCAAATGACACTACAGACAAAGGGCTGATATTCAAGATTTATAAAGAACTCCTCAAACTCAACACACACAAAACAGATAATCACATTAAAAAAAAAAATGGGCAGAAGACATGAACAGACACTTCTCCAAAGACATACAAATGGCTAACAGACACATGAAAAAAATGTTCATCATCATTAGCAATCAGGGTGACTCAAATCAAAACCACATTGAGATACCACCTTACACCAGTTAGAATGGCGAGATTTACAAGACCGTAAATAACAAATGTTGGAGAGGATGTGGAAAAGGGGAATCCTCTTACACTGTTGGTGGGAATGCAAGTTGGCATAGCCACTTTGGAAAACAGTGTGGATATTCCTTTAAAAATTAAAAATAGAGCTACCCTATGACCCTGCAATTGCACTACTGGATATTTACCCCAAAGATACAGATGTAGAACAAAGAAGGGCCATCTGACCCCAATGTTCATAGCAGCAATGGCCACAGTCACCAAACTGTGGAAAGAACCAAGAAGCCCTTCAACAGATGAATGAATAAAGAAGATATGGTTCATATATACAATGGAGTATTAGGCCACCATCAGAAAGGATGAATACCCAACGTTTGTAGCAACATGGTCGGGACTGGAAGAGATTATGCTGCGTGAAATAAGTCAAGCAGAGAGAGTCAAGTATCATATGGTTTCACTTATTTGTGGAGCATAAGGAATAACATGGAGGACATTGGGAGATGGAGAGGAGAAGTGAGTTGGGGGAAATTGGAGGGGTAGACAAACCATGAGAAACTGTGGAGTTGGAGAAACAAACTGAGGGTTGGGGCGGTGTTGGGAGAGCCTGGTGGTGGGTATCATGGAGGGCATGTATTGCTTGGAGCACTGGATGTGGTACATAAACAATGAACTTTGGAACACTGAAAAGAAATAGAATAAAATAAAATGGAAAAAAAAAAAAAGTAAATTTGGGCCATATCATGTAGAACTATGAAAGCCATGGTTTGAGGTTAATTTTACTTAGTGGTGGGAAATTACTGTAGGGGGACAATGAAACCAACAACTTTAGCCTTATCTGTAATACTGTGAAATTTATGTTAAAAAAATATGATTTCTCATTTGAAGTTGTTATTTAATTCACTAAAGTTTTAATATATTTAACTCAGAACTTAAATTATAAAATGGTGATTTAGGAGCTGAAAAGATTTCAACTTAAACCCTATGCTTTGGGTAAGTTACACTATACAATGAGGATGGATCTAAGTATTTTTCTACTGGAAACATCTGGAAACTTATGAGCTGTATGAAACTAACTTGACAAAAGTAAAACCAAATAACAAAACTTAAATTGCCTCAACTGCCTTAAAATTGGGTTGGAAAAAGTTAAGTTATAAATAAAAATACATCTTTGCTGCAGAAGGATGCTCTTTGTGTTATTGTTGCTCTATTCAAAAAAAAAAAAAAAGGAAGAGTGAGTACTTTATCTTTTTTTCTCAATAAGAAAGGCATATATTGATCCTATCAATGGCTGTGATTGCTTCAGCTCAAGCAGAGAGGCATAATTTGCAAGAGAGGCACTACAGAGCTCATAATTTGTGCATGTAGGTGTTTCAGTGGCTTTCATTCACTTTATAGCTGCCATTTCAATGGTAAGGAAAATAGGTTTGATTGGATTTGGCAGTAATTTTCCTCTAACAATATTTTCAAGAGACAGGATTGCTTGGAGTTGAATTCCCAATCATTTCCTACTATAAGAAGTAGGACAAAACAATGTCTCCAGCATCAAATGTAGTTAGTTCTTCTACTGACTTGTTTTTTTTAATGTTAAAATAATATTCCTCTATGGGAAGAATTGATAAATACTAGTCATTCTCACATACACATTAATATCCTTGAAAACTGAGTTGATTTGTTTGACAACTTATTTGTGTCCCTGAGATCAAAGCATTAAGGAGATGCTACAAGATGGTAACAGGAATAATATTTTGAAATATTTGATGAATACAGATTGGAAATTTTATTCTCCCCTCCTTCTCCCCCCTACTGTGTTCATCACTTAAATATTATAGTACTCAAAGGGATGGGGCACCCCATGTTCATGGCAGCAATATTCACAACAACCAAAAGGTAGAAGTTACCCATATGTCCATTAATGGATGAATAGATAAATAGTGTTTTATACACAGAATAGAAGGATATTAGTATTAAGAAAGAAGGAAATTCTGAAACATGCTACATTTTGGAGAGAAAAATATATAGCTGGGGCTAAAAGATATTCAACAGATAGAGTCACAGGAGTGACACAGAAAGTTCTAAATCCTTTCTTGAAATCAGGCATTTTGAAAACAATGAACCTCTTCCAGAAAGATAAGTCCAGATGCAGCAATAGTATATCTGGCTGCAAATAAGTGACCAGGGATGTGTCATTTTCCATTGATTCTAAGAAGTACATTCAATTCCCATTCTAGCATCTTAAAATTGAAATGTTTCTTACAACTGATGACCCTTTAGAATTGCTGTCAACCAAACAACAGTTGTGACACAATTCTCAGTGCCTGGTGGTTCGCTACAAACCTCACTTCAGTTGGGCTATGTACATTGTTGACTCCGTACAAATTGTGCAGCAATGTTACCTAAAATGTCTTCCGAAAGGCTCTACTATAGTTTGGCACTGAAACAAAAGTTAGCTTGCAGGCAGGAAGTCACAGAAACAGAACAGCAGGGTATAAATTTGATGTTAGTGAAACAAACGTTCATTATTGGAAGAATAACTACAATTCCCTGTTTGTTTGCAAAACAGCAAAGTGAATTACGGACCTTAAAAGCAACATACTAGTAAGTAGAAAAAGTTGCATAACATATTGTTACTGAGTTTCTTGGTTAGCTATCGCTACAATAATGTTCCATAACACTGTCCCAGTGCTTAAGCCAAACTGGGTGGTTTAACACAACTCATTATTATCATGCCTGTGTCTGAAGGTCAGCTGAGGTTCAGCAGGCTTCACGGGAGTTACTTAAATGGCTCAGCTTTTCATGTTTCTGCTCTCCATGTTGTATGGCTATATCAAAGTTTATTTATCCATCCCCCTGTTCATTAATGCTTCCAGTTTTAACAACAAGCACACTCATACGAGACATTCTGTAGACAGATATTTCTGTTTCTCCAGGTAGAGAACTAAAAGTATAATGCTTAGGTCATGGATCATAAAAGTTGGACTATATAAGAACAACTCAAGTATCCTCCACAGCTGGTATATTATTTTACAGCTATTCCAGCAATGCGTGAGAATTCTGTTTGCTCCACATCTTCACCAAGAGTTGGATCCATCAGTCATTCTGCCATCTTCTGGCTTGCAGTGCGTCTGATGAGAAGTCAGCTATCATTCTTACAGTTACTCCTTTTGTATATAATGTATCTTTTTATCCAGAGAAGTCAGCTATCATTCTTACAGTTACTCCTTTTGTATATAATGTATCTTTTTATCCTCTGGCCGCTTTAAAAGTATTTTCTTTCCTTTTGGCTTTCAGCAACTTGACTATGTATCCCTAGGTGAGCTTTTCGTTATTGGACTTAAGGTTTGTTACTTGGAGTTTGTTAAGCTTTATAATCTACATATTGATGTTTTTTGTTAAGGTTGAAAGAATTTGGGTCATTATTTGTAAAACATGTTCTCTGTCTCATTCTCCCCACCCCCTTTCTGGGACTCCAAATATACACATTAAAGATAGTTTGTTAATTCCCTGAAGTTACAGATGCCCTGTTTATTTTTCTCCTACCTTTTGCCTCCTATGTCCTTCAGTTAGAAATTTTCTACTGAAGATCTTTATGCTACACTGTCCAATTTGTATTAATAATTATGAAATGAAATTTTGTTTTAAATATTTTAAAATTTAATTTTAGAAATCAAATTTGATTTTCTTTTACTTTAGAATTTCCACATCTCCCGAAGTATTTTATCTTTTTAACCATTTAATTGATTTTTTCCCATAAATTCCTTCTTTTTCATAGTTACGGTAAATTCTGAAGCTGCTAATTCTAGTATCTGAGGCACTGCTAATTCTGTTTACATTGACTTTTTCCTTTTGGTAATGAGACTTATTTTCCCATTTCATCGCATATGATATTTTATGTATTCTGAATATTATATATAAAAGGCAATATAAAAATTTTTTAAATATTTTATTTATTTATTTATTTGACAGACAGAGATCACAAGTAGGCAGAGAAAGAGAAGGGGAAGCAGGCTCCCTGCTGAATGGAAAGCCCGATGTGGGGCTCGATCCCAGGATCCTGGGATTATGACCTGAGCTGAAGGCAGAGGCATTAACCCACTGAGCCACCCAGGCACCCAGAAGCAATATAAAATTTTTAATTAATTTTGCTTCTTTGTCAGAGAATGCAAGTCATTGTCCCTCTTTGCCAGTTAAGGTAATAGTGCTGGCATTAAGAATCTATATAGAGTCAAACTAAACTGTAACTATATCGCAGCTTTAGTTACTGAGATCACCTGTGATCAGCCCTGTCCCCCTTCTCCTGTATCACCACTGCTTTTTTAATCTCGCCCATATTTCTTTCTTTTTTTTTTTTTAAAGATATATTTTATTAATTTATTTGACTGAGAGAGAGAAATCACAAGCAGGCAGAGAGGCAGGCAGAGAGAGGGGGAAGCAGGCTCCCTGCTGAGCAGAGAGCCTGATGTGGGGCTCGATCCCAGGACCCTGAGATCATGACCTGAGCCGAAGGCAGAGGTTTAACCCACTGAGCCACCCAGGCGCCCCTCGCCCATATTTCAACTGCAAGAAGGCTGGGATTCATTTTAAGACATTTTTGTTTTGCCTTTTTTTTTTTTTAATTATGTTATGTTAGTCACTGTACAGTATATCATTAGTTTCTGATGTAGTGTTCTATAATTCATTGTCTGCATAGAACACTAAGTGCTCCATGCAATACATGCCCTCCTTAATACCCAACACCTGGCTCACCCATCCTCCCAACCCCCCCTTCTAAAAGCCTCAGTTTGTTTCCCAGAGTCCATAGTTTCTTGTGGTTCCTCTCTCGCTCAGTTTACTCTACCTTCATTTTCCCCTTCCTTCTCCTAATGTCTTCCATGCTATTCCTTATGTTCTACAAATAAGTGAAACCATATGATAATTTACTTTCTCTGTTTGACTTATTTCACTTAGTATAATCTCCTTCAGTTGCATCCATGTTGATGCAAAAGTTGGGTATTCATCCTTTCCAATGGCTGAGTAATATGCCATTGTGTATATGGACCACACAAATTCATCTGTTGAAGGGCATATCTTTGAATTCAACTTTGGCAGTGCTCTGGAATCCAAGGAACACAAGAACATGTGATACCCCTCAGCTTCTTGGCTTCTCAACCCCTCTTCTATGGCTGATTTCTTAGTAATATCCAGAAAGGGAAACTTATTTGAGCAATTTGTTCTTTCTTTGGACACTTCCAGATTTAAACATCTCCTGCCATTTCAGTATCATGGAAAAATCAGCTGTTTTCTTTTTGCCCTGTAGAGTCTCTTCACTAACAGACCTACCTCTCCATCTCCAGACCAACAACTATCCCTCAGGTAAAGAAGCTTCTCTGGTCCTCTGTTCAACTAGGCAGCACACGCTCTTCTCTGGAAACCAGTTTATCTGGCCTTTATATATCTACTCTTCTTCATTATCCTGTTAAGAAATGATGTTTACTCAATCTGTTTTGTTGACTTTGCTCTTACTATGATTCAGAAATATTCTTTGGTTATTCTCCGTATAAACTAGAATCAGAAGCCAGATAATATTCACCTTTGAAATCAAGATTGTATTCATAGTTACATATTACTTTTCACAAAATTTCCCCCAAATTGCGTAAGATTTAGGACTCAAATACCTACATCTCTATTGAAGGAATTAAAACAGTTGATTCACAGTACAATTTTTTAAAAAGCTTTTATTTATTTGTTAGAGAGACAGAGAGAGAGAGAGAACAAGCAAAGAGAATGGTAGACAGAAGGAGAAGTTGGCTCCCCAATGAGCAAGAAGCCTGATTCAGGACTCAATCCAAAGACCCTAGAACAATGACCTGAACCAAAGGCAGATGCTTAACCAATTAAGCCACACAGATGTCCCCACAGTACAATTAAGAAAAAAAGTTAGGGGTTCCTGGGTTGCTCAGTCAGTTAAAGCATCAGACTATAGATCTCAGCTCAGGTCGATCTGAGTTCTAAGTTGATGTCCTCCATTGAGCTTCATTACTGGGTGTGGAGTCTACTTAAAAGAAAATGTTTAAGTAATCTCTACCCTCAACATAAGGCTCAAACTCAGGACTCCAAGATCAAGAGTTATATGCTCTACTGACTGAGCCAGCCAGGTGATCCACAGTGCATTTTTTTTTAATCGAGGAGACATTAAGATAGACACAGGATAAATCCTACATGGGATCTGCT
>NC_081568.1:130915924-131025323 GCF_022355385.1 Mustela nigripes | reverse complement strand
AGCAGATCCCATGTAGGATTTATCCTGTGTCTATCTTAATGTCTCCTTGATTTAAAAAACGCACTATGAATGCTGTGTTTAATTCTTTCAGCAGGGATATAGGTATGTGAGCCCTCAAGCTTATTCAATTTGGGGAAATTTTGTGAAAAATAAACCGCAGGTATGAATTTAAGTAGAGAAAGTGCCAAAAGAACAAATGGAATCACCTTATTTTTCTATTGAAATATTACATAATTTTTTAAATGATTTTATTTATTTATTTGACACAGGGAGATCACAAGTAGGCAGAGAGGCAGGCACAGAAAGAGAGAGAGAAAGAGAGAGAGGGAAGTAGGCTCCCTGCTGAGCAGAGAGCCCGATGCGGGACTCGATCCCAGGACCCTGAGATCATGACCTGAGCCGAAGGCAATGGCTTAACCCACTGAGCCACCCAGGCATTCGAAATATTACATAATTTAAAGATATTAAAAGTCATCTGCTAGATTACAATGAGCAGATCCTGGTAGTGGGATTGAGTTGTATTCTGGCCACTATTCTCCTCTTCTTCTGGTCACAGTCATCTGGATTTCCTTTTATCAAATTATGTCTCCTTCACTCTTTGTAGTTTTGTTGAGACTGTCAATCGAGGTATACTGACCTCCCTACCTTAGAAACAAGTGTCATTCACTCTGGGCCATCTGGACACCTGAACTTGAATCTTGAGTTAATGGGTAGAAGAATGAAACCCAAAAACCTTTTGGAGATGTTACTCATCATCAATAGCATGTTGATAAAACCATCATTTACTCTGGCCATCCAACTTCTCTGAGCTGTATCTATTCCCACATTGCTGGGCCTGGTTCTCTTCAGTTCTCTCACTGACCATGGTGCCATCCCATATCCTTCTAATAAATTTCCTTTTAATTAAATCACCCAGCATTTGTTTGTATTGTTCGCACCAAAGAACAGCTCATAGAAATGTGCCAAGTTACTGAGATGGCAGATGACTTTAAAAGTAATCAGAGGCTCCATAGTATGTCTCTGCTTTCCTAAGAACACAAATATTTATTTTAATATTTAGATAAAAGTTCTGAAAAACTGTTTAAGTAGAAGTTGATACTTTGTGAGACTGCAACAAAATGTGGAAGATTTAGTCAGGAAACAATCTCAAGCAGCAGCAGCCGTCTTCTATGGGAAGACAATGATGAATCAGTAAGGCAGTTCTGGTGTTCCTAAATCCAGAAGGATTTAGAACTGGGATTGCAAACCAGTATCTGCAGGGAATGAGCAAGGATGCAAATGGGTGAGTCATCTATGATACTCACACTTCCAGGAAGTAATAACAATGCCCCCTTTTTTTTTTTTCCTTCAGCCTCTTTACCTCTTCATTTTTCTACCTCTGATGGAGACATGTGCCTAAAGACAGAAAGCTTGACTTGAAGGAAAAGATCAATGCCAGTGCAATGATAAATGGTAACTGAAACTCGCCCTCATTTTCAGTGAAATGATAGGATCACAAGGACTCAGACACAGGAGAAGAGATTCCCTTCACATGGGGTAACACTCCTCAGCTTTGGCCAATTGCTGTGCGGGAAGGCTAACTCATGAGTGGTAGGTCTTCTGATACCTTTTTTTAAGTAGTCAAAATATTGATGCTTTCCAGAAATATACAATAATCTGTTTATTATATCTTATTCGATATAAGATATATGGGATTTTTAAATACTTAAATGAAAATATAGAAAATAAAGAAAATATAGAAAATTGGTCAAATCAGACCAATTTGATTTTAAAATCCTGGTTCAGCCGAGGGAAACAAGTATGCATTCCATTCCTGACCGATACTAGAAGCTGGGTTGTGATAATTCACATAGATTTGAAGCACATAAAACACTTACTAAGAGACTTTTGGGGAAAATGGTGTAATAGGAGAAGCCCAGGCTCACCTCATCCCACACATACAACATGATAACACCCACCTCAGTATAATCAGTGTAAATAACTCAGCAAATGACCCAACGATTGGCAGATTCTCACAGTTCTGTAGAGAGGAAACCACAGTGAAGAGGACTGGGAGGGCAGAGGAGAGTGGAGAATCAAGGAGACTCACAGGACTGTCCAGGGGAGGGAGTGATGCCTCAGGCTTAGAGGAACCAACCCTCACACCAAGGAGCCCAGGCATGGGGAACTCACATGGGGAAGACAAATCCCTGTAACATTTGCCTTGGAACACAAGAAGGGAATAATTCTGTGAGTTCTTAGAATTAGCAGGGCTTACCACCTGGATCTTTAAAACTCAGCAGGCTCTGGGAGAGCCAAGAGAGTGAGAGGAAACAGAGTCCCTATCCTTAAAGAGACAGCACAACAAACAGCCTGACTGAGATACAGCAGAGAAACAGCAGTTGAAAAAAGCCTGGGGAGATGTGCACACAGAGCACACCATGTGAGGGCAGGGCAAGGTCAACACCTGGCAGCCAAGAAGAGAGACCTAAGAAGAACCAAATCTACCAACACCTTGATCCTGGATTTCTAATATCCTACACTGCTGCATGAGAACCCTCATTCAAGGCCTTTAGGAAGTTTACCCTCACTTCACTGACTTCAGTGACCACACACCCACAGTCCCGTATGGCATATGTTTCCTCACGGCAATGAACAAGAGACCCAGCTTGTTTAACTATATAGGCTTTCCACCCAACGTGGGGCTTGAACTCAGGACACTATTATCAAGAGTTGCATGCTTCACCAACTCAGCCAGCCAGGTGCCTTGAGATATATGGGATTTTTAAATACTTAAATGAAAATATAGAAAATAAATTCTAACAGGGTTTTCCAAGAAAACTGACAAACTTGTTTTGGTAACGTCTGTGGAAGTAGAAAAGGTCAAGAAAAGTCACGATGCTTCCAAAGAAGAATGGATTTAAAATAGAGGAGGATAGAGACAGCAGAGATGAAGAAAAGGGAAGATTCAGACTGACGTGGGGTTCGTCAATAGAACCAAGAAAAGCTCAGGAAACAAGCCAACCTATTATTGAGCTCCATACAAAAAGAACTAAGAAGGGAACTCTGTGATGTTAGAGAAGGTTTCCCGTGCCTTGCTTAGTGTAGATGTCCAGGAAAGCCATATTTATATAAAAGTAACTAGGGGGGCACCTGGGTGGCTCAGTGGGTTAAAGTCTCTGCCTTCGGCTTGGGTCATGATCCCAGGGTCCTGGGATCAAGCCCCGAATTGGGCTCTCTGCTCAGCAGGGAGCCTGCTTCCTCCTCTCTCTCTGCCTGCCTCTCTGCCTACTTGTGCTCTCTGTCTGTCGAATAAATAAGGGGGAGTACAGTCCAATATTTTGAGAGAGAGAAACCACATTCACACAACTTTCATTACAGTATATTGTTGTAACTATTCTATTTCATTATTACTTACTGCTGCTAATTCCTTATTGTGCCTAATTTATAAATTAAACTTTATCATAGGTATATTTGTATAGGAAAAAAAAATGTATGTAAGATTTGGTATGACCTGTGGTTTCAGACATCCACTGGGGATCTTGGAACAGATTCTGCACAGAGAAGCGGGATCTGCTATATCTCGTAATTAGGAAAACTCTGAAATGAGGTGACAGAATTCAGCAAAGAATAAAAAATGAAAGAAAAGTTATTTCAAAAGTTGAGAATAAACTAGAAGGACTATAAGTGTGAATAAATCCATTACATATTGTCTTAAACAGAAAGTGAGAAGAGGAAAATTAAAAAACAAAAAACAAAAAATCAATGAAGTATGAGATTGAAGGGATTCAAGAGGAAGAGGAGGTAGCAAATACTGAGGATGGAAAAAGAAGATTGGGTTCCTGGCGTATGGCATCCTTGGAGAAGAAAGCCAAAGTGAAAGAACAGGACAAATACTAAATACTCTCATTAAGAAAACTTTCCTGAAATAAAAAAAAGATTTCAATTTCACACTGAAAGCATAATTGAGAATACTAAATTAGAAGGACCAGTGTGTGGGTGCCCGGGTGGCTCAGTGGGTTAAGGCCTTTGCCTTCGGCTCCCGTCATGATCTCAGGGTCCTGGGATGGAGCTCCTCATCAGGCTTTCTGCTCAGCAGGGAGCCTGCTTCCCTTCCTCCCTCTCTCTCTCTCTCTGTTTGCCTCTCTGCCTTCGTGTGGTCTCTGTCTGTCAAATGAATAAATAAAATCTTAAAAAAAAAAAGGACCAGTGTGATAAGACATAGTCTAGTAAAATTACTGAATGAAAAGAAAAGGGAACAAATTGGGGGAATATCTAGGAAAAAAGAATATATGACTTGTAAAGAAAAGGAAATTAGGTTATCACTGGATTTTTCAACAGAGTGCTTTATCCCAGAATAAAATGGATTAGCACATTGAATATATTTAAGGAAATAGAGTGAGAGCCAAGAATTTTATATTCAGTAAGACTGACTTCAGAGATAAAGAACATGAATTGTTGTCAACAAACAAGAACTCAGGGAGCATTATTCCAGTGAAAACTACCTAAGGAATCTATAAGAGAATGAGCCTCATACAATCAAAATGACTAGAGAGACATCAAACTAAGGACTGATGAGGATTATACATATGGTTAACATAAATTTCAAATTAAAATGTCTTGTTTTTTAGCTTATACCTATAACTTCACTGTGAGATACTATTTCTTACAAAGTCCACTACCAGTTTTTAAAACAAAGTGCACAAAAATCAGACTTGAATAAATGCATGATTCCTATCTGATTCAGAAGAAAGAAAGAAAGAGAGAGAGAAAGAAAGAAAGAGAGAGAAAAAGAAAAATGCCTGGGGAATATGAGAAAGATATTTGTTTGCTAATCTCAGGGTGTATGCTGGAGGGGCAGGGATCTTTGGGAGACTTCTCCAGGAACGTAGGAGCTGGAAGGCACCAATGCCCTGCCCTGTCCCCAGCCTAGGCACACAGATACCAGCAGGAACCAGTGCAGTAACAACACTTCCCACCTAATTTGCTAACAGTGCACCCCACCACAATGTTCCTCTGTGGAGACCCCTTTCATCCAAGTCTTCTGCTCTAGGTCTTCTCCCATTGCAGACCCAGGCAAACTTTGCAAACACTGTGTGCCTGCTCAGATGCCCTTATGCATATTCACCCCCTCCAACCTGTCCAGCCTCAGCAGGAGTTCTGGGGAACAGCAGGCCCCCTCCACCATTGGCTCCAGCAAGAACCGTGCTCTAATGCATGCCTGTTATCATGTTTTCCTCTGAACACACCCACTCCAACCCTGTCACAGGAGTTTTCTAAAGCAGCTCCAGGTCTCCTCCCACAGCCGACTTGCTTAAACCTTACCCATATCCTGTTCTCTGGCCCTGTGTTCTACTACAGATCTGCCCTTTCCATTATGTTTTTGGTCAGAGCCCACCCAAAGAGATGCCACAAGCCTGGCAGTGTAGAAGTAGTCCTGATAGAAGCCAGCACTACCCGAAATGACTCCTGTCACAGGGAGAGGGGAAAAAAACTACAAAACCAGTCTGACTGTAATACCAGCAGTAGACTGAGGGCAGATATTGGATCCAACTGCAGGCCCTGCCCAACAACAAAAATTTCTCAGAAGCCAATACAGGGAAAGCACCCTGCAGTCTGATGCTATCACTCTCTTGTAAGCATATGGTCTGACTCAACTCAAGCTCAAACCAGCCCCAGATTTGGCATCTAACAGCACAGGACCAAATCCTAATTATAACATGCAAAGAGAGCCATCACAGATGACAGGACTGAAGGCAAAAGTGGCTCAGCCACAACAGCAGGGTATATGCAACAAACATAGGAGACACCCGTGAACTGCCAGATTTGGTGAACAGGAGACACTATACGGCAGGGCACTACAGAACCTCTTCTTCATAAGGCTACTACTTTTGAGAAGAGATATAAATGACTTTGCCTAACACAGATAAAAAGACACAGAGAGAGAAAATGAGAGAGAGAGAGGAATATGTATCAGATAAAAGGACAGGACAATATCATGGCAAGAGACATAAACAAAACAGAGATAAGAAATATGCCTGATAGAGAATTTATTTTTTAATATTTTATTTATTTATTTGACAGATAGCACAAGTAGGCAGGGAGGCAGGCAGAGAGGCAGGCAAAGAGAGGGGTGGGGAAAGCAGGCTCCCCACTGAAGCAGAGCCCCCATGCGGGGCTCGATCCCAGGACCCTGGGATCATGACCTGAGCCAAAGGCGAGAGGCTTTAACCTACTGAACCATGCAGGTGCTCCCCCCTTTTTTAAACTGATAGAGAATTTAAAGTAATTGTCATAAAGATATTCCCTGGACTTGAAAAAATGAGTGGAAGATCTCAGTGAGGCCTTTGACAAAGAGATAGAAAATATGAAAAAGAACCATTCAGAGATGAATAGCTCAATACCTGAACTAAAAATACAATAGATAGATGCAAAAATTCTCACCAAAATACTAGCCTATAGGACCCAACAGTACATTAAAAGGATTATTTACCACAACCAACTAGGATTTATTCCTGGTATGCAATGTTGGTTCAACATCCACAAATCAATCAATGTGATACAATACATTAATTTAAAATAAGAACAAGAACCATATGATACTCTCAATAAATGCTGAAAAAGCATTTGACAAAGTACAGCATCCTTTCTTGATCAAAACTCTTCAACCTGGCGATTCACAAACCTGTACCCCAGGGATAAAAATATATGTTTATAAAAAATAAAAATTAAAACTCTTCAAAGTGTAGGAATGGAGGGCACATACCTCAATATCATAAAGACCATCTATGAAAAACCCATAGTAAATATCATTCTCAATGGGGAAAAACTGAGAGCTTTTCCTCTAAGTTCAAGAACATGGCAGGGATGTCCACTATCAACACTGCTCTTCATCATAGTACTAGAAGTCCTAGCCTCAGCAATCAGACAACAAAAAGAAATAATAGGCATCCAAATAAGCAAAGAAATCAAACCCGCACTCTTTGCAGATGATATATTTTATGTGGAAAACCAAAAGACTGCACTCTAAAGCTGCGAGAACTCATACAGGAATTCAGTAAAGTGTCAGGATATAAAATCAATGCGCAGAAATCAGTTGCATTTCTATATACCAAAAATAAGACAGAAGAAAGAGAAATTCAGGACATGATTCCATTTACAATTGCACCCAAAACCATACGATACCTAGGAATAAATCTAACCAAAGAGGCAAAGAATCTGTACTTAGAAAATTATAGAGTATTCATGAAGGAAATTGTGGAAGACACAAAAGAATGGAGAAGCACTCCATGCTCATGGATTGCATGCTCATGGCAGCAACCTCTTCAACCTCAGCAACAGCAACTTCTTCCTAGAAACATCACCAAAGACAAGGGAAGCAAGGGCAAAAATGAACTACTAGGACTTCATCAAGATCAAACATTTTGTAGAGTGAAGGAAACAGTCAACAAAACCAAAAGACAACTGACAGAATGGGAGAAGATATTTGCAAACAACATATCAGATAAAGGGCTAGTATCCCAAATCTATAAAGAACTTATCAAACTCAACAACCAAAGAACAAATAATCCAATCAAGAAATGGGCAGAAGACATGAATCAACATTTTTGCAAAGAAGACATCCAAATGGCCAACATACCCATGATAAAGTGCTCAACATCTCTCAGCATCAAGGAAATAGAAATCAAAACCACAATGAGATACCACCTCACACCAGTCAGATTGGCTAAAATTAACAAGTCAGGAAACGACAGATGTTGGTAAGGATGCAGAGAAAGGGGAACCCTCCTACATTGTTGGTGGGAACACATAAAGATACAGAAAAAGATTCCATGCTTATGGATTGAAAGAACAAACATTGTGGAAATGTCTATGCTACTAAAGAAACCTACACATTTAATGCAATCCCTATAAAATACCATCAAATTTTTTCAAAGAAATGGAATAAATAATCCTAAAATTTATGTGGAACCAGAAAAGACCCCAAGTAGCCAGAGGAATATTTAAAAAGAAAGCTAAAAGTTGGTGGCATTACAATTTTGGAAATCTCTTCTCCCATTCTGTCAGCTGTCTTTTGGTTTTGTTGACTGTTTCCTTTGTTGTGCAAACGCTTTTGATCTTGATGAAGTCCCAATAGTTCATCTTTCCCTTGCTTCCCTCGGCGTTAGTGATGTCCTGCGAAAAAGTTGCTGTGGCTGCTGTCGAAGAGATTTCTGGCTATGCTCTCCTCAAGGATTGTGATTGGTTTCTGTCTCACACTGAGGTCTTTCATCCATTTTGAGTCTATTTTTGTGTGTGGTGTAAGAAAATGGTCCACTTTCATTTTTCTGCATGTGGCTGTTCAATTTTCCTAACACCATTTGTCAAAGAGACTGTTTTTTCCATTGGACATTCTTTCCTGTTTGTCAAAGATTAGTTGCCCATAGAGTTGAAGGTCCATTTCTGGGCTCTCTATTCTGTTCCATTGATCTATGTATCTGTTTTTGTGCCAGTACCATACTGTCTTGATGATTACAGCTTTGTAATAGAGCTTAAAGTCTGGAATTGTGATGCCGCCAACTTTGGTCTTCTTTTTCAACATTCCTCTGGCTATTTAGGGTCTCTTCTGGGGTAGAGGGATAGGGATAGGTGGCTGGGTTATGGACATTGGGGAGGGTATGTATTATAGTGAGTGCTGTGCAATGTGTAAGCCGGATGATTCACAGACCAATACCCCTGGGGCAAATAATACATTGTATGTTAATTTTTAAAAAATTGAGCTACCCTATGACCTGGCAATTACACTACAGGGTATTTACCCCAAAGATATAGATGTAGTGAAAAGAAGGACAATATGTACCCCAATGTTCATAGAAGCAATGTCCACAACAGCTAAATTGTGGAAAGAGCTGAGATGCCCTTCAATGGACAAATGGATAAAGAAGATGTGGTCCATATATACGATGGAATATTATTCAGCTGTCAGAAAGGATGAACACCCAACTTCTGCATCAACATGGATGCAACTGGAGGAGATTATGCTGAGTGAAATAAGTCAAGCTGAGAAAGTCCATTATCATAGAGTTTCACTTACTTGTGGAAATAAGGAGTAACATGGAGTACATTAGGAGAAGGAAAGGAAAAGTGAAGGGGGTGCGCTAATTGGAGGGGGAGACAAACCATGAGAGACTATGGACTTTGAGAAACAAATTCAGGGTTTTAGAAGGGAGGGGGGTGGGGGGAGAGCTGAGTCTGGTGGTGGGTATTAAGGAGAGCATGTATTGCATGGGGCACTGGGTGTTATATGTAAACAATGAATCTTGGAACACTACATCAAAAACTAATGATGTATTATATAGTTACTAACATAACACAATAAAAACAAGAATAATTTTAAGCCCCCCCCAAAATGGTAACAAGTAGTGATAAAGATAAAAATTTAAAAGAAGCAAAAAAAAAAAAAACCAGCTACATACATGGGAGACCTTATAAGGCCATCAGCAGATTTTTCAGCAGAAACTTTACAGGCCAGAGAGGAGTGGCATGATATATGCACAGTGTTGAAAGGGAAAAATCTGTAGCCAAGAGTACTATATCCACCTAGGCCATCATTCAGAATATAAGGGTAGATAAAGGGTTTCCCAGACAAAGGGAAGTTAAAGGAATTCATCACTACTAAACCAGCCCTACAAGAAATGTTAGAATGGACATTTTGAGTAGAAAGGAAAAGATATAAGAAGAAAAAGTAGAAAGCACAAAAGCAGTAAAAGTAAGTGTATAAAAATCAGTGAAGGGACTCACAACATAAAAGGTTGTAAAGTATGGCACCATATACCTAAATGTGGGGGTGGTGCTTGTGGGAGTAAAAAGGGGTTCAAACTTAAATGACTATCCACTTAATATAAACTGCTCTATGCAGATGTGACATAGAAACATAATGTTAACCACAAATCAAAAACCAGTAATAGATATACAAGAAATAAAGAGAAGAGATCCAAGTGTATCACTAAAGAAAGCCAGCTTATTGTAAGAGGAGAAAGCAAGGGAAGAAAGGACAGAGAAAAGCTACAAAAACAACCACAAAACAAGTAACAAAATGGCAATAATACATACCTATCAATAATTACTTTAATGCAAATGGACTAAATTCTCCAATCAAATGTCATAGGGTGAAGGAATGGATAAAAAAGCAATACCTATCTATATGGTGCCCATAAGAGACTCATTGCAGACCTAAAGACATATGTAGATTGAAAGTGAGGGGATGGAGAAACATTTATGATGCAAATGGATATGAAAAGAAAGACAAAGTAGCAGTATTTATATCGGACAAAAAATACCTTATTTTTTTTTTAATATTTTATTTATTTATTTGACAGAGAGAAATCACAAGTAGACAGGCCAGCAGAAGGGGCGGGGGAAGCAGGCTCTCTCCTGAAACAGAGAGCCCGATGTGGGCCTCGATCCCAGAACCCTGAGATCATGACCTGAGCTGAAAGCAGAGTCTTAACCCACTGAGACACCCAGGTAGCCCCAAGAGACTTTAAAATAAAGACTATACCTAGAGAAAAAGAAGGAGACTATATAATTATAAAGGGGACAATCAACAACACAAGAAACAACAGCTCTTGGTGAGGATGTGGAGAAAGGGGAATCCTCTTGCATGGTTAGTGGGAATGCAAACTGGTGCAGCCACTCTGGAAAACAGTACGGAGTTTCCTCAAGAAGTTAAAAACAGAGCTGCCCTATAACCCAGCAATTGCACTTCTAGGTATTTATCCAAAGAATACAAAAATACTAATCCAAAAGGATACAGGCACCCCAATGTGTATAGCAGCATTATTTATAACAGCCAAATTTCGGAAACAGCACAAGTGTACATAGATTAATGAATGGATAAAGAAGAGATGGTATGTGTACATATATATATGTGTACGTATGGGTATGTGTGTGTGTGTGTGTATACACACTCAGCCATAAAAAAGAACATAATCTTGTCATTTGCAACAATGTGCATAGAGCTAGAGAGTATTATGTTGAACTAAATAAGTCAGTCAGAAAAAGACAAATACTCTGTGATTTCACTCATATAAACAGAACAAATGAACAAAGGGGAGAAAAGGGTGGGGGGGTGCAAAGCAAGAAACAGATTCTTAACTATATAGAACAAATGGTTAGCAGAGGGACGGTGGGTGGGGGAATGGGTGAAATAGGTGATGAGGATTAGGGAAGGCACTTGTGATGGGCACCTAGTGTTGTATGGAAGTGTTGAATACTATATTGCACACATGAAATTAATATTACACTATATGTTAACAAGTAGAATTTAAATAAAAACTTAAAAAATATATGGAGACAAATAAAAGTGAAAATACAGTGATCCAAATTCTTTGGGAGGCAGCAAACGTGGCTTTAAGAAGGAAGTTTAGAGTAATACAGGAAGCATGAAATATCTCAAATAAAAAACCTAACCTAACCCTAAAGAAACTAGAAAAGGAACAAAACCCAAAACCAGTAGAAGAAGGAAATAATAAAGAGTAATGCAGAAATAAACAATATATAAACTAAAACACGCACAAACAATAGAAAAGATCAATGAAACCAGGATCTCGTTCTTTGAAAAAAATCAACAAAATTGATAAACCTTTAGCCAAACTCACCAAAAAGAGAGAGAGAGAGAGATGATTCAAACAGAATTGGAAATGAAAGAGGATAAATGACAACTGATACCACATAAATACAAAGGATAAGAAAATATCATGAAAATTATATGCCAACAAAGTCAACAACCTGAAAGAAATAAATTCCTAGAAACATATCATCTTGCAAAAGAGGAAGAAATACAAAATTTGAACAGACTGATTACTAGCAATCAAAAGACTCTAAACTGGGGCGTCTGGGTGGCTTAGTCAGTTGAGCATCTGCCTTTGGCTCAGGTCATGATCTTGGGGTCCTGGGATGGAGCCCTGCTTTTGGGTCCCTGCTCAGCAAGGGAGTCTGTTTCTCCCTCTCCCTCAGCCCCTTTCCTGCTCATGCCTTCTCTCTCCCAAATAAGTAAAAATCTTAAAAAACAAACAAACAAAAACTCTGAATAAACAAAACTCCAGGACTAGATGGCTTCATCAGTGAATTCCACTGAATATTTATTTATTTATTTAAAAATTTTTATTTATTCATTTGTCACAGAGAGATATCACAAGTAGGCAGAGAGGCAGGAAGAGAGGGGGGAAGCAGGCTCCCCGCTGAGCAGAGAGTCCAATGTGGGGCTCGATCCCAGGATCCTGAGATCATGACCTGAGCTGAAGGCAAAGGCTTAACCCACTGAGCCACCCAGGTGCCCCTCCACTGAACATTTTTTTTTTTTAAGAATTTATTTACTTACTTGACAGACAGAGATCACAAGTAGGCAGAGAGGCAGGCAGAGAGAGAGGAGGAAGCAGAGAACCCAATGTGGGGCTCGATCCCAGGACCCTGGGATCATGACCTGAGCCAAAGGCAGAAGCTTTAACCCATTGAGCCACCCAGGCGTCCCTCCGCTGAACGTTTAAAGAGTTCATACTTAAGCTTCTCAAACTGTTCCAAAAAAAAAAAAAAAATAGGAAAAAAAGGAAAGCTTCTAAATTCATTCTATGAGGCTAACATTACACTGATCCCAAGACCAAGGACAGTACAATAAAAGTACAGGCCAATAGCTGATGAACACAGATGCAAAAATCTTCAACAACAACAAAATATTAGCAAACCAAATCCACCAATATGTTAAAAAAAATCAACCACTATGATCACGTGGGATTTATTTCTGGGATGCAAGGTGGTTCAATATTTATAGATCAATCAATGTGAGACATCACATCAAGACAAAGAATAAAATCCATATGATTATTTCAATAGATGCAGAAAAAGCACTTGCCAAAGTATAATCCAACACAGTAGATTTAGAGGGAACATATCTCAATTAATAAAGGCCATTTATGAAAAACCCACAGATAATATCATACTCAACACTGGGGAAACACTGAGGTCTTTTCCCCTAAGCACAGTAAGATACCATCACAACTGTCAGAATGGCCAAAAGAAAAACACAAGAAACAAGTTCTGGTGAGACTGTGGAGGAAAAGGCACTCTTTTGCACTGCTAGTAGGAATGCAAACTGGTGTGCCATTGTAGAAAATAGTATGGAAATTCCTAAAAAAAATTACCAACAGAATTATAGATCCAGTAAACTCACTATGTGGTATTTACCCAAAGAGTATAAGAACTCCTATGTTTAGTGCAGCATTATATTATACAAACACACACACACACACACACACACACACACACACACAAAGTGGACTGTTACTACGCCATATAAAAGAATGAAATCTTGCCATTTGCATTAACTATGGAGAACAAACTAATGGTTACCAAAGGAGAGGTGGGTGAGGGGATAGATGAAATAGGTGAAAGGAATTAAGAGTACAGTCCTCATGATGAACACTGAGCAATGCACAGAATTGTAAAATTGCTAAATTGTATACCTGAAAATAATATAACACTGTCAATTATACTAGAATTAAAAAATAAATAAATAGGTACAATTTAAAAAATAATTGTTAAGCACAACATTTAGGCGAACAAAATACTTCTTCAAATTAAACTTGTAAGCTAGCACAAACCACCATGGTCATGGAATAAATCCCCAAAGTTTGCCTGATGGGATTTTTCAGGGCCCAGCAAATGATGGAGGATAGGGAGAAAGGGGGGAAAAAATCTGTTACAGGGAGCTTGGGAGGACCTATTGATGCACTGTGCTAGGCCAGACAGGTAAATCATGCCTGATTTGTAAGTGGTTTGGTCATCCCGTTATATATATAGAAATAAATTAAAGAAACCCAAATATTGATATGTCAAATTTATGGAGCTTATTCATCTCAGATCCTGGAGTGCCCAAAGCTGAAAAAAGATTGTTGCATTTATGTCAAGTTGCTTTTAGACTTCTGCATTTTACTTCATGGGTTACCTGGAAAGATGAATCACTGTTTTGCCAGTGAGCATCTTCAAACAAAGAGGAGAATAAGATTGACATCACTGTTCAGATCCATTAGTCAAACTACAGTGGCTCTGGACAGGCAGTTTCCAAAATACATCAGCCTCATTTATACCCAACAGCAACAACAGATAGTAGGCATTTTTCTACTGTGGCACGAGGCTCCCAAATACAAAGACAGAAAGTGGTTTTTGACACACACTGCTTTTAGGAAAAAGATTGGAAGTGGGAGGTAAAATAACAGAGTAAATGTCTATATCCTAATGATTACAGAGAGGAAAGAAAAACTCGACTTCACTTAAGGGCTAGATTAAAATCACTGAGGGAACAAAAGAATACAGCAGGAAGTCAACTGGTATGATAAACAGTGATCTCAAAAGCTATGCCACTTAGGTCTAAATGTGCCTAAGGAAGTAGAAGATTCTGCTTATTCTTGACAATTTTTGTTCCAATAATATCATCCCACTGTTTATTGGTTTTAAGTAGTTCATTCCTTGTAGTTCGGGCATCCTGCATACCATAACATTATTAACTGGGATTCTGATAATATACTATCTAAAAATGAAAGAAAAATATACTATCTAAAAATGAAAGAATAATTTAACTTTTCCTGGTCACTGATGCACTGAGCAGAATGTATGTTTTACGTGTTTTTAACCTAGATTAATCTAGGCTTCTACTATTGGGGTGAAATATGCCAGCTGAGAGTAAATCTGATTTCTTATTACTGTAGAAAAATAATATGTTATTTATTTGCACATGTAATGGTTAGTGTGGCAGGTAATATGTTCATGATCTCACTTAGGTTTTAATTCTCACATCAAAATTTCAACTAAGTCATGACATTTCATTTCTGCTTTTACATCTGAGGAAAAAACAAGATACAAAGAAGTTAAAAATTAGCTCAAAATCAGACATTTTAGAGGTGGAACATCCAGAATATGCTCTTCAGTCTTCCTGGCCCTAAACTATGCATTTTCCACTCATCTACACTGACCGAAGGAAGAGAGAGTCAGCGCTGACAGATGAGAGAACTGTTCTAAATGTGATAGTTAACATTCAACCATTTGTGATAGCATACAACTAAGGCAGGCAGGCCACATGAAAAGAATTCCCTTTGTAGAGCCCATACTACTAGCCTAAGGGCAAGGATTATTTTGCATGTGTTCCCACCTTCACTCCACAAAGTACACGACTTAGGGGTCTTTCACCAAAAGCAATCAGATGAATGTGCATTGATCAAATATCAGTGTCCATACATGTGGGGAGTCCTGGGAGAGTAGACTAACCCTTGGATTGGGAGTGTGTACAAAATTCTGTAGTGGCTTTAGAATATCTAGAAAGGATGGTCCTAGGGGTAGCCACGTGATTTAAAAAAAAGTAAAGGAAAGACCAACTGGGAGAATTTGTCTTGAATCTGCACTTACAGGAGAAGAATAGTTTGTGTTTAATACATGTTGCTTTAGAGTCACTTTGGGGCTGGTGTATATCACAAAGTGCTAAAATGCTTCAGAGCCCACATCCTACTCTAGTGACTTAAAAGGAAGAGCGTTGGGGGAAATCACAGGATATGGGGGCTGGGGAGGACAGCTGCAGGGGAACTTGGAGATGGCTTTCAGATTAGCAGTCGTGAGTTTGGACTGATTTTGCATGAAGGATGAAGTGGGTATTGGGAGAGAAATGGACAAGGCCTGAGAAGGTCTTCACATACGGTTAGCATTATCTCCAGGGATGGAGTAAAGGTGGAAGCAGAAAGAGCACCGTGGTTGGTTGGCAGTGGTTCAAGTTACTGAGCCTGAGCAGGACTCTCACAGAGACAGATGGCCAACTGTGCATTGTGGAGAAATCAGAGGAGCACTGAGGCCAAGAAGCAACCAAATGGAATTTTGGCAAAGTGTAAATCAGTAGTGAGGGGATAAAAGCGATACCTGAGGGAAATATGCTGTTTTAGCAGTCTAAGTGAGTCTGGGGCCAAGGGGACTCGAAATTATTTCTCTTCTCCGTGCCTCATTTTCTTTACAAAATCCATCCATCCTCCTCCACAAGCATTAAAAAAAAATTAATCAATAAAACAATCTTGGATTTTCTGTGACCTCAGTATCTCCCAGAGATTGAGCCTACTTTCTGTGGGTTTAAAAGAAAAAACAAAAAGCATGTTTGATAACAAAGTTTTGGAGCAGCGTTAACAAACAGGAGGCTGGAGGCTCTGAAGGCTCCTTCTCATCTGCATGCCACCACTGCTCACTGTTACAAGAATGCAGCTTTACACCTTCCTCTGGACGTATCCTTATCCCTGCCGACAGCAGGATTAATGGCTGTGCTCAGAAGAAAGTCAGCTGTCACAAAAAGTTTACTTCCTATAGTTGTCTTTCCTTTCTTTGTGCTGTGTAAGCTTTTTCCACCCCCCTCCCCTTTTCTGGATTAAATGGTGTGTTGTTCAGAATTCTTCATAGCAAACCACAGAACCTGCTAGATCAAGCAGAACTAGCAGGGAAGAACTACAGTGTATAGGTAGTTCATACAATGTTTGGAAGACTGAGGAAAAGGCTCTAGCCTCCATGTCAACATTGTGTAATGGAACACATAGATTCTGCCACGCCAGAAGCCACTACCCTAACTGCCAACACTAGAACCATGTGGCTTTTGTTCTTATTTTTAAAATTATTTGTTAATTTATAATAATTACTCTGACAGGTATATAGCTTATATTCTTGCTGTCTTACCCAACAACTCTAGTGACTATAGTTATTGTTCATTGGAGAATTTCTATGAAACGGGAAGAAATCTCATATTTAGAGTTCTGAAGAGAGATTAAGAAATAATTTTGACTCTCCTGGCTTAAGGTAGCCTAGTGGAGGCATAAATCTGACATTTTCAGTATGTGGACATGTTCTGTGACTACATCTTCTTAGGAGCTTTACAAACTCATTTAGCACATTCCTCAGAAAGAAACTAAATCAAAGTAATTGGTATATGGTATTGGGTTTCATGGATTATGAAGTGGCCTCTACAGTCTGACAGGAGGAAGAAGCAAGGGAGGCTGTGAGCTCTGTGACACCAGCCATGGACTCGGCTCATTCCCTCAAACCTACAGCTGCCTTGGGCACCTCAAACCTGCGTGCAACCAACCACCTGGAGTCTGTGACTCAAGGTCAGAAGCTATCACCTTACAAAGGTGTTAGAAGAAAGCAGTTCAGTTCAATGCCTAAAAAATATTGAAACAAGGATTAAGAAGATCCTTAGAAAAAGATTAAGACCCATTTTTTTTCAAGGGAGAGTAAGACTTATTTTTTAGAATTAGTTATTGTTAAATATAGTAAAATCCCCTTTTGAGAGATAAAAGTCAAAAGAATGAATATAAGTTCAGAAGAAAAAGCAACCGTATGAAACTTAATCCTAAAGATGTTATTTGTTTCAGACACTTAACCTCAGTATCATTAGGCTAAAAGAACAATGACCTGCCCCAGACAAAAGCACTGATAACACTTTGGCTTAAATAAAAGAGAGTCTAGGGGTGCCTGGGTGGCTCAGTTGGTTAAACACCCAATTGTTGGTTTTGGCTTGGGTCATGATCTTACGGGATGTGTGACGGAGCCATGCATCAGAGGGGGGAGACTGCTTCAAGATTCTCTCCCTCTAACTCTCCCCACGCTCATGCACAGGTGGGTGCTCTCTTAAAAATAAATAAATAAATCTTTAAAAAATTAGGTAGTCTATTTTTAACCAATCATAAATTTATAGAGGGCTTCTTGAGGGCTCAGAGCACTTGGTCTATATCTTTAAGATACTTTACTTTTGGAGGGAAAGAAGATTAACATACACGAAACCACTAGCAAAAGAAAAGGCAAGAAATAAATTGTAGTTCATACTTGAGAGCCAGAGTGATAAGCGACAGGCAAAACTTGACACTATAGGACACATTCAAGTCGCACATTAGATCACAATTTATTGTGATCAGTGTCTGAAAGACCTGAACTTCATGCTCTTCCCAAAGCAGTCATTCAGAGATAACTTACTGAATATTTAGGCATTGCCTTCATGGTAAAATAACTTTCTAAGGTTGAAAAACAAGAGGTAGAAGGGAAAAGAATTCAATCACCTATCACTCTCAATATGACTGCCATCTTTATAATGACAGTATCAATTTCTAGAAACCTCTTCAAGCAAGGACTTTGATCCCAAGTATCTCTTTTACTCTTTCTTAAGTCTTCACCTGATAGAGTGACATCATGGGGTTATTTTACACCTCTGAACAAAGATCTATGGCCTTGATTCAAAGATATAAAAGAGGAATTCAGTAGGAATAGTTGCTTTTATACTTTCCAGAGGTTGCTCTCATTCCTTGACTCACGACCTTGTATCCCTCCCATCTCTCCTTCTGTTACCCGATCTCCGTTTTTTCTAATACTGACCTTCTGCTTTCTTCTCATAAGAATCTTCGGGATTCCAGTGATAACCCAGGATAGTCTCTCCACCTCAAGAGCCTTAGTTTAATTACATTTGCCAATTTCCTTTTGCCATGGAAGGTAAAATATTCATGGGCTCTTGGGATTAAATATGGATATTTTAAGGGGGCCATTATTCAACCTACCATACTAGGCACCACTAACCATTTATGACCTTGGTCTTTCTCTTACTGAACTTTGTTATATACACTAGCAATAATTTTGACTTGAATTTTTCTTTGTGAGTGTAAGATTGTGGATCCGTTTTTTTCCTTTTACACAGATTTGTAAGTAACTGTGGAAGGGCAGCATTTTCTAGGATAGAAACAGATGAGAGCCATCATCTCCTTGCAGCAGTGGGAAAATAAAAATGGGAGAGGTGACGATGTTAGCTAAAGCTTGGGAATAGGGTAACTTGAAAATGGTGTATTAATTAAATGGTGTTTAATTAATAAAATGCTTGGAGATAATTTGTGGATTTCATTTACTAGACTGCACCTGTCCCTTTTTCTGTGAATTATTAAGAGGTGACAGTCCATAGAAATACACAGCCTCTTTTATGGTGAACTGTGTTCACCTGAAGTGATAAGTTACTGAGAGAAGAAAATACTATCAATAATAGTTTTATATTTTTAAAACAATAATTTCCTCTTAGTCCAGACAGAAGCAACATGCTGTGCAAAATTATACATCATGTAGCAACAGCTGAGAAGTCAACATATATCATTATCAATGCCGCCTCTATAAAAGCCCCCCAAATTACCATATCTAACAATAATTTCTACTTTAATAAAGAGAAAAGGGGACACAGGAAGAAACCAACTTATTCTTACAAATGGTTGGTTTAACACATAGTGAACAAATTGATGTGTAAATTGGCTTTGATGAATGCTTGTGTTAAATGTGGTTATTTATTATGAGTTCCATTATATAAATTGGTTGCAAAATTATAACAAATGTTCTTTATTAATCTTACCTTCTCTGTGGCTAGAGAATGACTCAAGGCAATTATCTTTCATGGACTTCAGCATCATTAGTGCTGATGCGCTGAGGAGGGCAGACAAGTTCTAATAATACACAGAAAAGAGAAACATGCCTTTTCTTTGCTTCTTACATGGAGAGGTGTTATCTCTCAATACAGTTTTCCTTCATCTCCAATTAAATCCTTCAAGTTGTTAGCTTCTGGTATTTTTGCAGTAACAGCAGCTGTAGGTATAAGAAATATCTTCCATATTATGTTCTTTATGGTATGACATTTGAAATTTAAACAGATGGCATAAATTCTGGTCTTCAGGAACTCAGAGTTTGCCTAAGATGGCACAGGTGTTCTCAGGCCACATTTGGCTACTTGGTAGGGGCTTCAAGCATTTGCTCTATGGTCCAGTGACAGATTGTAGAACTGTCTTACTGTTTTCCTCTTCAACATGGGATATAAATAACTTGAAGATAGTAGCTTTCTGGGAAAGGAAAGAAAGTAGTTCTTCCAAGAACACTTTCATGGCTTAATACTCAACCAGAATTAAAGAGTTAAAGAGTTATCCCAGTAGATGACCTGGAGCTATCTCTTAGTTATCAGGGGCCATTTTTGTTATGTTTTTGTTCAGTTCCCTGCTTCTCATCTTCCTCTCCTCTATAAGACTGTTGTTGCCCTTTAGCTCTTCTTACATCCTTAAGGTGGGGGAGGGGGACCAAAAGTAAAAAAAAAAAAAAAAAAAAAAAAGAACTCATTCTGTTAATTATGTATCTCTAATGAAAGATTGAGGGTAGAGTTAAATGTTGCAGGTGGGAAGGTGCTTATAATTCATGATTACATAAAATAACAAAAATACCAGTGCAAATTTGTCATCTGGAGAAATCACAGTCAGATGGTATGCCTGCATTTTTCATTAATGAATATTTATTGAGCTCCAGTGATGTGCTAGCCCCTCAACTGGGTGCTGGGTGCAAAAGGTTAGGGGTGGGAGATAGAGAAAGAGTAAGTCTATTGCACCAGAAACTAACCAGAAAACTGGTACTAAAACACTTGTCTCTTCTTGATGCCAACTGTTAATCACTGACATGAAAATAAGTTAGAATTAGGTTCAGCAATAAAAGAGAATACCCCACAAACTAAAGAGGATAGATGCTATATTTATATTTTTCTCTCACATAGGTGAATATCTGCATAGATAAAGTGCTATATGAGGTTCCTTTTATTTCATTATACTACCTGGTATGGCCTTTTTTCCTAAATTTACTTTATGGTGCAAGATGGTCACATCAGTTTCAGATCTCATGTTTGCATCTGAGTCAGCAGAACAAGGAAAAGAAAGAAGGGCATGCCCCCTTCCTTTTATTTACTGGAAGTTGCACAACTTCCATGTACATGTAATTGGCCAGTTCTAGGCATAAGAGAGGCCAGGAAACATTCCAACTGCTCACATGCTCAGCTAAATACTGTGTGTTCTAAGACTTTCAGTTTCTGCTCAGGATGTAGAATGCTGCAAAGATCATTGTTTTTGCACTTAAAACAATAACAACAGCAGGAGCAAGAAAAACACCAACAATTTGAAAATTCATAACTTTCCTTGAATCCAGCAGAGAAGTTATGACTACCAACTAATCTGAAATCTAAGGAAAACACATCCAACAAGAGTTAGGATATGAGGATTTGCTTACGTGGGATAGATGTTATATGTCACAAGTAAGAACTCAATTAATCCTTTTTTTTTTTTTTAAAGATTTTATTTATTAATTTGACAGAGAAATCACAAGTAGATGGAGAGGCAGCCAGAGAGAGAGAGAGGGAAGCAGGATCCCTGCTGAGCAGAGAGCCCGATGCGGGACTCGATCCCAGGACTCTGAGATCATGACCTGAGCCGAAGGCAGCGGCATAACCCACTGAGCCACCCAGGCGCCCAATTAATCCTTTAATGAATTGCTAAAGACCTATTGTAGTCTGGCAAAGGTATTGAAAACCCCTCGACCATACAAGCACAAAGAGAACTTGCATTCATCATAGGATTCTTTTCTGCAAAAGACCTGGTATATTCATACAACAAGACTAAAAGTATGTCCCTTATCATGCAGGTCTTGAGAAATAAGGGCACTGGGGCAAAAGCACAGTCATTCTCCCCTGTAATTCTATGAAATAAAGGGTTTAAACTTTTAGAGGGAGAGAAAAAAACCTGATGCCCTAAGGCATTGGTGAAAACCCATGATGCTGGGGAAGGGAATAAAACAAAACCTTATACACTTGAAAGAGGGATTAAAATGCCTGCTGGGACCAGACCTACAGCTGAGAGTGGATAAGATAATGGAGAAAGACCTATCCTCAAGACTCAGAAACACAGTATCTTCTTAGGACTGATACTTAAACAAAACAACAGTAGTCTACAGATTGAAGAGGGGCAAGAGCAAGCAGAGAGAACTTTTTGAGGCATAATACAAGGGAAGACCTGAAACTGAGGATGGAAGAGATCACAAAAACCATCTGGCAAACCAGGCCACATGTTAAACAGTAGTCCTGAATGATCTGAAGTCCGTGTTATACTGAGAGTAATTCTAGTGACAACTCCAAAATCCAGCTAAACTCATAACAATAATAACCCAACTACTCCCACCACACATACAAAGACATAGACACAGACAAAAAAAAAAAAAAAAAAAAAGGCAGCCTAGAAAAAGGACAGATATATCCATTTCCAGGTCTCAAAATTTTTTTCCCCAGACTCTTTTGTCCTGTACAAGATGGCCAGGTTCATCTTTTAACAAAAAAACTGTAAGATATATAAAGCAAAGGAAAGCAACCTTCTGTCGAGAGACAAAGCAATCAATAGAATCTGACTCAGATATGATACTAATGTTAGAAATATCTATTTGAAGGGCATCTAGGTGGCTCTGTTGGTTAAGCAACTGCCTTTGACTCAGGTCACAATCTCAGGGTCCTGGGATCCAGAATGGTTTCTCTGCTTAGTGAGGAGCCTGCTTCTCCCTCTTTTTCTGCCTACTGCTCTGCCTACTTGTGCTCTCTCCCTCTTTGCCAAATAAATAAATAAAATCTCTTTTAATAAAAGAAATCTCTATTTGAGAAAATAAATACCAATACAGTAAAAGCTCTAGAGGAAAAGGTGAACAAGATGATGGATTAAATAAGTAATTCAGCAGAGAGAGTAAATGAAAGAAATGAATATAAATTCTGGATATGAAAAGCACAGTAACAAAGAATGCATTCGATGGGCTTATCAGAGATTTGATATAGCTGAGTAGAAGAAACAGTGAAGTTGAAGATGAGTCAGTATAAATGACTTAATCTAAAACACGAGAGAGAGAGAGAGAGGAGAAATGAACAGAGAGCATAGCTAATATTTGAACAAATAGTTTTTGAAAATTTTCCAAAACTAATGGCATACACAAAATGACAGATCCAAAGTAGTTCAGGTGAGAGAACATCAAGCAGGATAAATACAAAACAAACAAACAAACAAATAAACAAGCAGGCAAACAAACCAAGACACCTGGGATATTATATTCCAACTGCTGAAAACCAAAGACAAAGAGAAAATCTTGAAGGTAACAAGAAATAAAGAATATATTTCATACAGAGGGGAAAATACATAGAAGAACTATAGGCTTCTCATGAGAAACTATTCAGACTGGAAGGAAAAGGAGTTCCATTTTTTTATGTGATGAAAGTAAAAAAAAGATCTTGTCAACTCTGAATTCAATGTTTAGTTAAAACATATTTTTCAAAAGCAAAAAAGAAATAAAGGCTCCTGAAGCAAAAAAGGAGCAAATGAATGGCATGAGGATCCATGGAGGAAATGTTCAAAGAAAGTCTTGAGGTAGAAGGAATAGGCTACTCAATAGAACAGAGGTCTGTACAAAGCAAAGAAATGGACTAGAAATATATTAGATGTAGATAAAGATCATTTTGTCTTATTTTTTAATTGGTCATAAAAGAGAAAAAACTGTCTAAGGCAAACATAATAACAACGTATTGCATATTTATAGCATATATAAAGGTAAAATAAAAAAATTAAATTAAATTAAAAATAGCACAGAAAATGAAAGGAAAGAATTGGGAATATATTGTAAGGACTTCTCACTATTGTGCAGTGGTAATAAATTATGTGATGTATATTATGAATTATAAGGCAACTGATAAATTATTAAAAAGGGGTATAAACAATAAATGGACAGTGGTGATAAAATGGGATAACAAAACTTTTTTAAAAGGCAGGAAAAGATGGAGCGGAAAGGTGAGTTGGGGGAAATCAGAGGGGGAGACAAACCATGAGAGACTGTGGACTCTGAGAAACAAACTGAGGGTTTTGGAGGGGAGGGGGGTGGGAGTTTGGGTGAGCCTGGTGGTGGATATTATGGAGGGCATGTATTGCATGGAGCACTGGGTGTGGTGCATAAACAATGAATGCTGGAACACTGAAAGAAATAAAATAAAATGGTAAAAAAAGCAAGAAAAGAGGGAAAAGGAACAAAGAACAGACAGAACAAATAGAAAATAGCTAGACAGATGATAGTTTTTAATCCACATGTATCAATAAGACATTAAGGGTAAACTGTCTAAAAACATGAACTAAAAGACCAAAAAAATAGTGTTTCATTGGATTAAAAAAGCAAGTTGTTTTTTTAAAAAAAATATTATATTTATTTGACAGAGAGAAAGAGAGAGAGCACACAAGCAGGGGGAGCGGCAGACAGAAGGAAAGGAAGAAGCAGGTTCCCCACTGAGCAGGGAGCCCAACATGGGGCTTGATCCCAGGACCCTGGGATCATGACCCGAGCCAAAAGCAGACACTTAGGCATCTGAACCACCCAAGTGTCCCCCAAAAAACAAGTTCTAATTATATGCTATCTGTGGTAAATCATTCTTAGTTACAAAAACACAGATAGGCTAAGAGGAAAAAAAGATATGTAAATACTAATCAAAAGAAAGCTAAAGTAGCTATATTAATATTAGCAGAAAGAAGTATTACCCAGAATCAACAAATATATTACATCAATAAATACATGGTGATAAAGAATTCATTCTTCAAGAATTGGATATTTATGTACCTGATAACAAAGCTACAAAATATATGAAGCAAGAGTCCAAAAGGCTAACTAGAAGAGCAGACATGGCAATGTGAGCTCTTTAGCAATGCTCCAATTGGGCTAACAATGCACATGCTACAGGAACCGTATGCAAGAGACGCAAGGACATGCAGCAAGATCAGTATATCCTTAAGCATGCAACCTCTGCATGTTTCTTCAATCCATCACAATCCCTTTTCCACTTCATTTATCACTCTATCCCTGCCCAAACCCCTGCAAACTCCACCTCAGTAATTCTTATCCTTCCAGGATTGTAAGTGCAGTGCCATTGGTCACACTTTTATCTGATGTAATCTCTCAATAAATAGTATAATAATGTAACAATAAATACCTACATAATCTCTAAATTAACACCTTGAAGATCAACACCTGTTCTTCTGACAATTTCATCTAATTCTACTGAATCAATGGACTCTATTTTATTAAGAAAATATAACATTTGCAATATCCTTTAATATGCTTGAGCACAGAATTATAATCTCTCTTCCAAAACTTCTTACCAAATTCATTTCATCATTATTATTTAACCTAAGGTCTGAGCGTTCCTCAGCACACTATTTCTTTTCCAATAGAAATGTGTATCACAGGGCACCTGGGTGGCTCATTGGGTTAAAGCCTGTACCTTTGGATCAGGCCATGATCTCAGAGTCCTCGGATCGAACCCCGCATCGGGCTCTCTGCTCAGTGGGGAGCCTGCTTCCTCTCTGTCTCTCTCTGCCTGTGTCTCTGCCTACTTGTGGTCTCTGTCAGGTAAATAAATAAAATCTTTAAAACAAAACAAAACATGTGTATCACTTCTTTCTTATCTGAGTAATATCTTTCTTTCTTATTAGATGATATGCTCTATTAGGGCATGGGGAGTCGCTGCTTTTGTGTAGCACCTAGCACTTTGGCCCAGTAAATATTTGTTCCATGAATGAATGAATAAATGCCAGGTATGAGCTACAGAGATATGTTTTTCTACCTACCCCTGACACACACACGCATGGGAGCCTCAGAACTTGCTAATAGACACGTACCAGCCTTTTTCTAGCAGCGTTTGACACAGTTATCTCCTCATTTTCATCAGATATGGCCATGCTTGTTAGCCTCGGGGCATACTTACAAGCAATGCAGCAAAAAAGGCCATCCCTGCCATGATAGTTTATTGCAAAACACGGAATAAAATAAAGCAAGCATGTAGTGCTATACATACACAAACTAACAAACAAAAGGTCTAAACCACTGTGGCATCACTGTGACAGCGGTGTCTCACAGAAACTCCGGTGGCTCTAACTCCTGTCAGAGGCAATGAACGCCTGTGGTGTGTGTATGTGTGCTGGAATGGAGCGGAGAAGAAATTGTGTCCAGTTCTTTGAAACTGTCGACAGGCGAATGGCAGATGAATCTTTCCGAAGGTGACCATTGCCAGCATGCAAATTCTCTGCTTTGCACAAAGCAGAGAGCACAAGCACCAAGCACCTTTGCCTGCACAAAGGTGGTTTGGCCTTTGTGTTAGCATGTAATTCTCACCAAAGAACATTACTACTAAAATACCACGTGAATAAAACAGTGTATTTTAAGATGAATTAGAGTCCTGAGGCCAACAGGATAGATGGAAGTGTGTTTGTGTTCCACATAACTGGGTTCTGATAGCCACCACGGGTCTTTACTTTGGTTTCCTGTCTCAGGGGTAAAGCACTCACAGGGACCATTCCAGTGCTGCCTTGACCACTCCTCATGATTAACCATGGGGTCCCGGTCACTTCAAAATTTTCCTTAATGGTTGGGGCACCTGGGTGGCTCAGTGGGGTAAGCCTCTGCCTTCGGCTCAGGTCATGACACCCGCATCGGGGTGTCTGCTCAGCAGGGGGCCTGCTTCCCCTCCTCTCTCTCTGCCTGCCTCTCTGCCTACTTGTGATCTCTCTCTCTGTCAAATAAATAAATAAAATCTTTAAAAAAATATTTTCCTTAATGGCAAAAAAACAAAACAAAAACAAAACAAAAACAAAAACCATGTTGGGATGAAAACAGAGTGCAAGAAGGATTAATAGCATATGATATGTTGGATTCATTTCAGAGTTCCCCATGCAAGAGATCTAATTTGGGGCTGGACTGCAACACTGAGCCAAGATTGATCCATCCCCAGAGAGCAGTAATAAAGGGTCACTCGCAAAGTGTGCAAGATGGCAGACTAGGACTTGTGCTCCAAACTGTCTTCATTGCGGGGAATAAAGGAAATCCTTTTGGCCAAATATCTGTTCATTGTCTTCCGTGAGGTAGGACTCTCTTGCAGCAAGATGATGTTTAAATCCTACAATTTTTATTCTTTGCTTCTCATGTTTGTTTAACAGAGATATAACCGTCATAACAAAGATATAACCGTCATGGAATGTAGGAGAGGAAAACAGCAAGAAAAGAAAGGAAGAGAAGTGGTTTAGACATATTAAAAAAAACAAAACAAAACAAACCAAAAACCTCACTTGGCTATAGGAATGGTCAGGGGAGGCACAGTCATCTTTTATTTCTTAAAGTTCTCCAAAGACAGGAAATAAGTCTCGGAAGTCAGTCCTTCTCCCTCATAGGATGACTTCTTTTCTGGCAGATAAACATACCTAACAGGATTGCTAGTGTTTGGGGTAGGGGGGTATGATTATCATAGCAGATGCTTATTCTGTAGCTGATGGAGACAGGTCTGACTTGCTCTTTACTTTTGCTGGCATTTTATTATGAATTTCACTGTGACAACAGAAAGGATGAACCTGAGCTCCTGAGCAGATATAGCCAATGGCCCATTTATTTCTAGTGTCAGTGTTTGTCTGAGTTCCAGTGGGAACATGGCAATCTTGAAACTTGTCTGATACTGGCATTTAGAAAAGAGCTGGATTCTTGCTCAATTTATACTACATCTAGTCCTTTGAAAGGCTTATTCTAATGCAAGGTCATGCAAAATGTTTGTGTGCAATTGATGTTGAATTTTTATACTAGCTGAGCTTCATTTCAGAATTCAATGCATTTGTTAAAACAAACTTTACTTTTATTTCAGCACAAACTTTGCTCCCAGAGTTATCAAGCGTCTGAGGTTTGTTTTTTGTTTTTTTTTTCCCCAAAAGAAAATGTTTTCAAGCTCATCATCCCATGGCCGTGGATATATGAGTTCTTACTCAGATACATACCATTTCAGTCTTTGCCAATGTTACGAAAAACAGAAGCCCAATCTAATTGTATCACAAATTTGTAGCTGTCTGGAAATTCTCTTTTTGATGTTTCGGACAATGAACACTCTCTCCTGTTTTGAGACTTCTTTCGACCTCTCCTTTACCCTTTTCGCTCCCATCGTGATTAAGTTCCCATGACCACCTGACTCATTCAGTGTGATATTAATCACCCTAACTCACTGCCATCCTTAAAACACCTTACTCACTCTCACCGTATCATCCCTCCTTTGCCTCCGCCTGTACACCCACATTCCGCATGCACTGCCTCAACTACCATGACTTGGAAGTTTTAGCTTCTGTTTAATTTTTATTTTCCTTTAAGAAAACTGTTATTTGCATGGTCTCCAATCCCTTTGTACAAGGTCTTCCTTTCTTTGGGGTAAGGGCCAAGTAGGGAAATAAAGAAGGTTGCTTGCATTTGGAACCCTTGACTGAAACACACAGTAACTCTTGTCCATCCGTGCAGCGCATTAAGCCAGAAAACAATTGTTCAAGCCTACCTCAGAGAAAGTTCCAGTCCAGTTGGTGATGGATCGCCAAAAGTTAATCAGACCAAGGGAGTGTGACCTGCAGGGACAAGCAGACGTTGAACAGTCAGCGTGAAAGAGACAAGATACAAATCTGATCCGGTGAATGGGAGCCCAGGGAATCTCATCAGAGGAGCTGTTGGGTTTTTGTAAACATATAGAAGAGTATTATCCTGTAATGATTTTTACGGATTTTCGTTGATTAATAGAATCTACCTGGAAAATGAGTGGCAGTAAAATTTAATCTGTCCATCTCACTTCAGTGGAATGTTAGATGAATGACGTCACCTTGGATCTGTAATCAGTATCCAAACACATTTAAAAAAGAGGGAGGAGGAGGAAGGAAAAAAAAACAACAAAACAACTGTGGTTTTTCCCCACCCCCACGTTTCACCCCCCCACCAGTAGCTAAAAAGGAAGCCTGTAAGCATACTGAAATCAGAAACATAAGTAAATGAAATTTGCCCTTTGTTATCAAGTCCCTCTTTCACAGTTCTTTTCTTTGTGTCCTTTTTTGCTTTCTCTCTTTAATTTTTTTTTTTTAGGTTTTATTTATTTATTTGAGAGACAGAGAGAGAGAGAGAGAGAGAGAGAGAGAATGAGTGGAGAAGGGCAGAGGGTGAGGAGAAAGAATCTGAAGCAGACTCCACACTGAGTGCAGAGCCCAATGCGGGGCTCAATCTCATGACTCCACCATCATGACCTGAGCTGAAACCGAGAGTCAGACACTTAACCAACTGAGTCACACAGGCATCCCTCCTTAATTTTCTTTTCAATGTGACTATGAATTGATGTCCTGATGACCGTGTCTATGCTCTACTAGCCCAGGAATCTGGGAGAAAAGAGGAAAGCATCAGATAACTGGGGGAGAGAGAAAATGATAAAATGAAGCGGGAAGTAAGAAGTATTGGTGGACAGGTGAAATTGTGCCATCTAATACTGCTTTGTCAGACTCTTCTTTGGGGTATCTTTACTCTTCCTTAAAAGGCAGCACATCATCTGCAAAGAGTGATAATTTGACTTCTTCTTTGCCGATTTGGATGCCTTGAATTTCCTTTTGTTGTCTGATTGCTGAGGCTAGGACCTCTAGTACTATGTTGAATAGCAGTGAGATATCACCTCACACCAGTCAGAATGGCTAAAATCAACAAGTCAGGAAATGACAGATGCTGGCGAGGATGCGGAGAAAGGGGAACCCTCCTACACTGTTGGTGGGAATGCAAGCTGGTGCAGCCACTCTGGAAAACAGCATGGAGGTTCCTCAAAATGTTGAAAATAGAACTGCCCTATGACCCAGCAATTGCACTACTGGGTATTTACCCTAAAGATACAAACGTAGTGATCCAAAGGGGCACGTGCACCCGAATGTTTATAGCAGCAATGTCCACAATAGCCAAACTATGGAAAGAACCTAGATGTCCATCAACAGATGAATGGATCAAGAAGATGTGGTATATATACACAATGGAATACTAAGCAGCCATCAAAAGAAATGAAATCTTGCCATTTGCGACAACATGGATGGAACTAGAGCGTATCATGCTTAGCGAAATAAGTCAAGCAGAGAAAGACAACTATCATATGATCTCCCTGATATGAGGAAGTGGTGATGCAACATGGGGGCTTAAGTGGGTAGAAGAAGAATCAATGAAACAAGATGGAATTGGGAGGGAGATAAACCATAAGTGACTCTTAATCTCACAAAACAAACTGAGGGTTGCTGGGGGGAGGGGGTTTGGGAAAAGGGGGTTGGATTATGGACATTGGGGAGGGTATGTGCTTTGGTGAGTGCTGTGAAGTGTGTAAACCTGGTGATTCACAGACCTGTACCCCTGGGGATAAAAATATATGTTTATAAAAAAATAAAAAATTTAAAAAAAAAGGCAGCACAAACAGGCTCATGATGAGTGTACATGAGATAGATTCAGGTCTCTACAGGCTGAATGCTTCATCTTTCCAGCAGAGACCTTTTCAAGAAATTTTGAGGCCATGTCCCATGATTCATCAAATGCTTTACTGCATTCCAAACCACTTTTGTTTTAGGTCAGGGAGAGAAATAGCCCCTTTTCAGAAGAGCAGAACCAGACTGTTTAGTCCTCTGGCAGCCGTTGAGACCTATACAGGGACCCGCCAGGTGACTGTGGAAGGGGCTTCCTCCCACGTGCTCCAACCCAGGGAGGTACTGGGATCACAGAGGGTCTCCAGTGGAGTGTGTGCTTGATCTTCAGCCCTGAAGAGGGACTGCACCAGATGCTGTTTCCTTCTGTACAGGGACCTACTCATTTAAGCAGCCGCCGCCAAATCTAAAGGTTAAAAAAAAAAAAAAAAAGGCAGTCATTTTCATATCCAATATTCAATATCTACTTTAATTAAAATGGATATCTATTTAAATTATTTAAAGAAGGTAGCTCTTTGATCATGAGTGCTTATTTCCAAAGACTGGAGACAGCATAACTCAGCCTCCCCAAGTCCTAATTAAAGGTGATAGCCTGAATTAGCATGCAACTACAGGCGATGTTTGTCACATCACTAGTAAAAGTAGTTTCAGTGTTCTTATTTTTTCCTACTTAAATAGATTGCTCCTTCATAAGCAGAGAGCCCAAGCTCTCCCTTCCCCAAAGAGGGTGGTGGATCTTGTTGCCGTCTGGAGGATTCCAAAAGGATATGAATGGTGATAATTATTTGGAAGTAATGAAGTAACAACTGCTGTTTTCCAAGCATTTAAAAAATTGTATTCTAATGTTTGCTTCAAGACTGGTTATTTGATATTTTAGTCACTTATTTCTAACAGAGCTGAATGCTTCTTGGTAACTGGCAGCACTGAAATTTGCAACTTCTTTTCTAATGAACTAATATCTGAGCAATTAAAAAAGGAGAAAAATTGAGGAGATTGGTTCAGATTTTTCATTACCCCCTTGCAATCATACCAACAAGAAAATCATACCAACAAACATGATGTAACCTCAGTGTGACATCATAGGCTATGTCCATGGGGAGAAAGGAATTGCAAGAAGTTAAGTATTTCTCTATAAGGCCTTGAAATGGTATCCCAGGGTGAGGTGAGGTTCCTGGGATATTGGATGTGCACAAAGGACTCAGATGACAGGAAGACGTTTTTATTTGTTTTTGTGTGGCTCTTGATTTCTAACCCCTGCCTTAGAGATCAATGGTTCTTTGCTTCAACTGCCCCATTTGATGGCTCTTTTTCTGGTAACAGGCCCTACCCTCCAGCCACAGGGGTGCGACTGTGAACCAAGTTAGAGCAACATCTTTCTGGACAGAATGGCTAGCACCAGGATATGTTAAAGTAAGCCAAACTGGGGAATGTTTTAAATTGTAGCTGCCAGAGAAGTGTCCATTTCTCTCTAATTGGGTAGCTAAAAGGGAGAGAGCCAAGAGTAGTAGAAAGCCATGTTTCTTCTGCTTAAAGGGCTGCAGATTTTTAAAAGCTGCAGTACAGGGACAGAATCACAATGGTGTCTGAGGACCTAGTTCCAGAAGTCCCAAAGGCCAGCTGCTGCCTTCTGTTTCTATAGTTTGATTATATGATCCAGTACAGTTCTCTTTTGTTTAAGTAAATTTAGTTTTTGTCACTTGCAACCAAACACTCCTAACTAAAACACTGATTTCACATATAAAAATTGTCTCACCCTCCTGCTGCATTACTTTGAATTAAGTTTTATTTCCTCCAGCACATTAGCTCAGAACGATATCTTGCTACAAGTATATCTTGATATTTTTCTCTTGCTTTGTGTTCCTTCTAACTATCTCTGGAACTGGTGCAAGGGGTAAAAGCTGGACCTGTTTAGGTGGGGCCTGAGTTTTAAGTACCCCCTGAGAAAGAGAACCTCCAGGAAACAGATTTAGGATTGCAGAGGGGAGGTGAGTGGAGTGAGGGGTAACCAGATGATGGGTATTGGGGAGGGCGTGTGTTGTGATGAGCACTGAGTGTTACATGGAATTAATGAATCGTTGAACACTGCATCAAAAACTAATGATGTGCTATATGTTGGCTAACTGAACATCATAAAGATAATAAAAGAAAAAAAGAGTTCACAATGAATGAGCCCTTGCTTAAATGGTCAAATGATTTTTGATGAGGGTATCAAGACAATTCAATGGTGAAAGAATAGTCTTTGCAAAAACTCATGCTAAGTCAACTAGAGAGACATATGTAAAAAGAAAAAAAAAAAGAAAGTTGCACTCCTACTTTACCCCATATACAAAAATCAATTCAAAATGGAAGAGTTAAAACTACAAAACTTTTAAAAGAAAACATAAGTTTAAAGCTTTGTGATCTGGACTAAGCAATGGTTTCTCAGATATGACACCAAAGTCACAGACAGAAAAATGAAAAATAAAATGGACATCATCAAAACTTAAACTTCGTGCTTCCAAGGACATCATCAAAAGAATGAAAAGACAGCCCATAGAATGGGAGAAAATATATCCAAATCATATACCTAATAAGGAATTTTTACTTGGAGTTTAAAATAATTCTTAACAACTCAAATATAAAAAGACAAGTAATCCAATTTAAAAATGAGCAAAAGACTTAATAGATATTATCCAAAGATAAACAAATGGCCAATAAGTACATGAAAAAAGATGCTCAAAATCATTAGTCATTAGGGAAATACAAATCAAAACCATGAGAACTTTCATACCCACTAGGATGGCTAGTATCCAGAAGACAAACATGAAATGTATTGATGAAGATGTGGAGAAATTGAAACCCTCACACGTTGTTGGTGGAAATATAAAATGGTGCAGTCACTTTAGAAAACAGTTTGGCAGAAACAAGACAGAGGATCATAGGGGAAGGGAGGGAAAAATGAAACAAAATGAAACGAGAGAGGGAGACAAACTATAAAAGACCCTTAATCTCAGGAAACAAACAGGTTTGCTGGAGGGGAGGGGGTTAGGAGGGATAGGGTGTCTGGGTGATGGACATTGGGGAGGATATGTGCTATGGGGAGTGCTGTGAATTGTGTAAGACTGATGATCCACAGACTGGTACCCCTGAAACAAGTAATACATTGTAGGTTAATTAAAAAAAAAAAAAAAAAAGTTAAGCATTTTCTTAAAAAGAAAAAGGGGCACCTGGGTGGTTCAGTGGGTTAAAGCCTCTGCCTTCAGCTTAGGTCATAGTCTAGGGTCTTGGGATTGAGCCCCACATCAGGCTCCCGGCTCAGCGGGGAGCCTGCTTCCTCTTCCCTCTCTGCCTGCCTCTCTGCCTACTTGTGATCTCTGTCTATCAAATAAATTAGAAAAAAAAGAAAAGAAAAACACAGACTTACCGTATGACTCAACAATTCCATTTCTAGGTATACACCTAAGAAAATTATAAATACATGTCCACACAGAAACCTGTACACGAATTTTCAGAGTACCATTATATACAGTTATCCAACTGATAAGTGCATAAACAAAATGTAGTACGGGGAATATTACCTGGTCACATGAAAAGCCTGAATGTATCAATAGATGCATGTTACAACTTGGATGAACCTTGAGTGTATAGAACATGAGAGAAGCCAGACACAAAAGGCCCATGTTATGTGATTCCATTTAGTAAATATCCAGGATTGAGTTAGAAATTAGATTAGTGGTCGCCCGGGACTGGGGTTGGGGGAAGGCAAATGCCAAGAGACTGATCATGGGTATAGATGAAAGCGTCAAGTAGTCACAAGAGGGAAAAATAATGCTTAGATGAAGCTTTAAGGATTCAGAATGGGATTATCTAGACAAGTGATTGGCTTTTGATCCCACTTTTGGGCAAAGAAACTAAGAATGAATTAAATTTCTGGAGAAAATGCAAAGTAATTCTGAGGGAAAAGATGTTCATAGCTCTGCAGTCAACTTGTACAGCTAGGACTCATTCAAGCAAACCTGGGTTCAAATCCTATTGCTACCTTTTAGTGGTTATAGAAAAATTAGTTGGCTTCTCTAAAATCTCATTTACTTATTCAGTGGTGATAATTATCTGGACGTGTCAACTTCTCTTGCCATGAATGTTGGATGAAGAGATGCTCGGTGCAGCCATGTCTGTGGCCATAGTGATTCAGAATACAGATAAATGCTCTCTCCCTGTAGAGCTTACATTCTGGGGAAGAACATGGACCAAAAAAGTAAAGAAACAGGGCAATTTTACTCTGAGAAAAGTAACCTTAGGCAAAGTAAAAGGATACATAGTCATGAGTGATGATGAGGAGAGGGATGACTTTAGATCAGGTGGTCCAGAAGGGTTTCTCTGAAAAGATGTTATTTGAGAAAAGAACAGAAAAGTAAGGAGCCAGCTAGGCAAAAATGTCCAGAGAATTTTAAGAGGATTTTTAAATACCAGGACTATGAGAGAAAAGAGGGAAAATCATGGAAAAAGAGTGAAAGAAGCATATTAAAGAAAGATCAATCTGGCCAGAGTACATTGTGTGGGGAAGTCATCGGGATTAATGCTGAAGGTAGGCACAGGCTGGGTAAGTCCAGGGCCAAGAATCAATGCAAGGAACAAATGAGATTCTATATGCTCAGCCTCCATGTATAGCAAATTATACTCATTATTAACAGGGCACAATAAAGCCACTGTCCATGAACTTGATTGCTCTTAAGGGATACAACAGGCAGTAAGATATGGCTGTGACATTCTTCTTCATGTAGACAACCAGGGATGACCTGAATGCTCTGGCTAGAAAGCCAGTGAGCCCTTTCCTTCTTTGTACTCCCCATGGATTCCTCCCAGAATACAGACTCCATCCAAAGGGGACAGGCTTCTTAGGAGAGGAGCATGTAGGAAATGCTCTGGCCTCCCTCCTAGCAACTCCATTAGAGGACGTACCTTGTGCCACACTGTGCAAAATGTGTGCTTTCCCTTTTTCAATTAAAATTGATCAGCATGACGAATACTAAAGGGCCTGGTGCTTTAAATCCACGAAGGATTAGCATTGGGACTGTGTGGGAGGCTGAAACACAACCGTAGAAGCTCTCACACAGAATTGCCCTAGTTACTACAGAAAAAGCCCTAGGAAATGGGATGCAGGGAACTCAGGAAGCCAAGCCATCCTGTACCCTTGCATGTTTCTTGCTGCTCCTTGTGATGATGGGCTGCTCTCACCTGAAGGACCAGTTATTCCCTATGAATCTTAAACTCACCTGCTAGCAACCTAGAAAGGAAGGACAATCCATTACTGAAAATATTATAATGGCTCAGACACTAAGGGAGGGCACAGCGACATATGTTCATAAATATAAAATGAAATACTTTTATTTTAATATGTCCCATTTATTGGAAGAAACATTGGGGTGTCCCAATTCTTCCCAGCTTCTAGCCAAATCCCTCCAAGAGAAGGTTAGTTAATTCACTCATTCTTGCTTTTGCTGAGGTTGTGAGTCAGGATTGAGAGCTGCTGTGTTGGTTGGTTTTGTCATCTTTTTTTTTTTTTTTTTTCATTTAACTTTCCATGAACTATAGGACAACAGAAACAAATTCACCTATTATTGTGTGTCTGGAGAGACTGGGGACTAAGAATGGGGAAAGAGGCAAGGAGGAAGAGGATGTACTAGTTTAACCCACAACTACACAAAGAAATGTATGGTACAAGGCTTGGAAAATCCTTATTCCTTTATTTATTTATTTATTTTTTTTGAAAATCCTTATTCCTTTAAAAAAATAAACCTGAAATAACTCTTCTAGCTTGTATACTGAATCTAGAACTGAGACTAGCCAACTATGGATACTTTATGGGATTATAACTGAATCATATTAACACCCAAAAATGTATACGTGACCATCGTTTCTGAGAAATATACTCTTCTTACAGTCTTTTGTGTTGTGCAGTAACTATGTCTCGTCACAGCATATCAGAGTTAATTTTAGGGACTGAATTTCTAATGTGACTTCAAGATGCAACTGTGGTGGTCATATTTCATTATGTTATTATCAGTACATGTGAACTTTGCTGGTATAAAAAATGTTCAAAAGTGTATGCACAGATGGAAATCTTTGATAAAAGAATGATTTTCAAGCAATGGGTTTATGTAGATGAAGGTACAGTCTTCCAAAGCATTTTTCAAGCTGGTTTCAGCCTCTCTTTCTGAAGAACCAAAAAATGCAAACTCTGCCATGACAAATAACGAACGGGCCCAGTTCTTCCTTAACTGAATGTGGGCCATGGCATGGCCCGAGAGCACACAAAGGTAAGTCAGCTCTGAGCTCTATTCAAATTATTAGAAGTATCTCAGCTGATCTGCCATGTCGTCAAAGTGACATTTCTTGTGACTCACATTTTAAACAACTTATGAAAACCATTCCGTATGTCAAACTTCATTTCATTCAATTTTGTTCTGGTTGAAAATTGACACTAAAGATGTTTTGTCTTTCAGAGCATTTTCTGTTGGGAGCCAAAGGCCTGATGATGTATAATCCCTCCTGAAGGCTTTATGGCAGGGCTTCACAAAGCAAACATTTTTTCCCCTTATTTTATATCACCCTGACAAACAGAAATGCTGAGCCATTTAATTACAGAGCCTGCCTGACACATCCAGAGAGTCAAATATTCTGGAGGTGTCTAGCTGAAGGGGAAAAATGCACTGAATTCCCAGAGTTGCTTGTCAAGACGACGACACCAAAGAAACTAGTAAATAAGCTGGCGGGCCCAACAGCGGATGCCACGGTGTGCCTGAGTGGCCTCGGCGGCCCTGAGTCAGCTCCATTCACCCTGCAGCACAGCATCCTGTGATGGCGATACTTTGTCTTAGCTGCAGGCTGAACAGCCAGGAGATGTTGGGCGTAGGTCAGCAAGAACAGAGGTCAAGCCACATGCTCATATGTTGTGAGCAGGTCTGTGCTTTATAGCAACTTCTAGATCTAGAGCTCATACTCCTAATTCCCAAACTAACTCACAGAAAGAATCTGCACCGATGCAGCTGAAAATTTCTTCCTCAGACTCCAAGTATGACACACAGGCCCCCTGACTGTTTATGAGTGCACTAAAATATTGCATCCTGTAATGATTCATGACACATGATCGAAATGTATCAGGTTACCTTTATTTAATGTCTTTCCTACCTTTAGAATAGTAAATCCCTGTGATAATTTGCAGTCCATTTTATAGTACTAACTAAAGTATGAAAGTTACTCTCTTGAATAGTTTGTTTGCATGCTTTAAAGTTTTCTCTTTTTCTTTCTTCCATCTATCATAGGACAAAAAGAAAAAGAAAAAAAAAAGTACGCCTTCTATGAGACAGTATCCTATGTATACTATGAGCAGTATTCTAACCACTGGAACCAAGCAGTCGAAATTGTAGACTGGTCACTGTCTTCCAGGAAATTATACTGAAGTTCAGGATTGGGGGTGGGCAGAAAATAAACATGTGAAAAGATCAGTTCAATTTTAGAGGGGTTGTAAGTACTCTGAATAATTACAGAATGATACAGAATGGTTGTAGTAATGGAGACTTTCTCAGGTTGCCCAGGGAAGTTCTTTGATGTGATGATGTTTGATTTGAGACATGAAAGGTGGAAATGGTAACAGGAGGCAGCCCAAAGTATTTGGGTAAAGAGCATTGCAGGAAAAGGAGTAACTTGTGCAAATGCCCTGAGACAGAAATGATGACAGATGAGCTTCAGGACAGAAAGGTCAATGTGGCCAGAGAGTAAGGAATGAAGAATGGAGGGGACAGAAGGAGGGTTTTGAAAGGTCAAATCCTGAAATGTATTCTAGGCATATATTTTGAAAAGGAAGATGAAAAACTATTTTTATTCAAAAATAATATGATCTTGTAGATAGAATATTCTATAGAAATTCACACAAAATCTGCTAGAGTCCATGACCAAACTTAAGAAATTATCAAGATACAACATAAATGCATGTTATACTTCTATATACTAAGAGAGAAAAATCCCAAAGTACAATCAAGAAAATTACCATCAAAATAAAATCAAAAAAATTTTAACAACAACAAAAAAAACACCTTGCACATTGAAAACTATAAAGTATTGCTGAGAGAAATTTTTAAAGCTTTATATAAATTGAGAAACATAGCGTATTTGAGGAAAGGAAGACCAAACATTTATAAGATGACATTTCTCCCCAAATAAATCCATATAATTCAATTCAATCCTTGTCAAAATCCAATCAGGCTTTCTTGTAGAAATTGACAAACTATTTCTAAAATTGATATGGAAATGCAAAAGACCTACATTAGCCAAAATAATCTTGAAAAATAACAAAATCGAAGGACATGCTACCTGATTTCAGATAGTTGTGGCTTCAGAACAGACATTCATTATCAATGAAACATAATCAAGTGTCCAAAATATATCCTATTTATGAATTATTTATTTAATTATGTTCAGTTAGCCAATGTACAGTACATCATCAGTTTTTAGTGTTCAATGACTCATTAGTTGTGTATAACACCCAGCACTCATCACAACATGTGCCCTCCTTAATACCCATCACCCAGCTACCCCATTCCCTCAATCCTCTCTCCCTTCTGAACCCTCAGCTTGTTTCACAGGGTCCATCGTCTCTCACAGTTTGTCTCCCTCTCTGATTTCTTTTCCTTAAGTTTTCCCTCCCGTCCCCTGGGGTTCTCCATGCTATTCCTTATTTTTGACTAAAGTGGTGAGAAAACACAATGAGAAAAGTCTTCAAAAAACTGCTGGAGCAACAGGAGAGCTATATTTTTTTTAAAAAAAGAACTTAAGTCCTTACCTCATGTAACACATAAAAATAGCTTTTAGAATAAAATATTGGAGAAAGTCTTTGTGAATTTATGTTAGACAAATCTTTCTTCACTGTAACACTAAAAGTTCAATCATAAAAGAAAATATTGATAAATTAGACATTATTTTAAAAAATAGGCTCTGCAAAAGACACTATCAATAAAATGAAAAGACAAGCCGCAGAATGCAAATAAAATTTTCAAATCATATCTCAAAAAAATGTTTTTTATATTGTGTGAATGTATAAAGAAGTGTTACAATACAATGTAAAAGAAACTGATTTTCAAGTGGGGAAAGCTTTATATATAAATGGACAATAATCACATGAAAAGTTTCTCAACACTGTTAGACATTAGGAAAATAAAAATTAAAACTACAATGAGACAACATTCTACTCTCTATAGAATGGCCATAAACAAAAAGACAATCACAAGTGTTGGGTTACATGCCAGAAAACTCATCCCAGAGAACCCAGAAAACTCATCCACTGGTGGTGGAAATGCAAACTGGTAGAGCCAGTTTGGAAAACAGACAGTTTTTATACTTGTTAAGCATATATATCACTTTACCATGTGATCCAGTAATTTCACTCCTCAGTATTTACCCAAGAAAAATGAAAATGCATGTCTACATTTAGATTTGTTCATCAATGTTTAAAGCAGCATTTTCCATTATAACTCAAAAAAGAAAGTCATCCAAATATCTATGAAATGGTGAATAGATAAACAAAATGTAGTATTTCCAAACAATGGGCTACTACTGGGCAAAAGGTCAAATTATTTATTCATGCAACAACATGAATATATGTCAAAAATGCTATACTAAATGGAAGCAGTCATTCACAAAAGATTATATGATTTTTTGTAACAGCAATTTCTAGAAAAGGCCAATCTATAGACACGCAAATCTGATTAATGATCGTAGCTGGAGATAGGAGTGGAAATTGACCCAAAAAACATGCATGTGGGAACCTTTTAGGGTGCTAGAAATGTTCTAAAATAGGATTGTGGTGATAATTGTACAACTGTCCAAATTTGCTAAAAATTGTCTAACTGTACACTCACCATGGGTAAATTTTGTGACATGTCAGTTACACCTCTGTAAAGCTGTTAAAAAAAATCACAGTGGTATCATTGCCTATAGTTATAACTTAAATGGCAGGTATTTATTAAATTATTTTCACCAATTTTAGTGGCATTTTCCAAGATAAAATTCCAATTAAACACTTTATTCACTATGATGTTGATGTTCCTGCTTTATATGGTTTCACCTTAAGTGGCCTTTTCAGTACCAGTTAGCTTTAGATAATGATGATGTTTTCTATGTATAGTACTTCACGGTGTGCTGTATCAGTTAGGAACACATTAAAATACAAGTAACATAAAATCCGATTTATAACAGTATATATTTAGGTGGGTCTTTTTGGTTTTTGTTCATTTTATACAACTGGAAGTCTAGAGGTAGGTGACTATGGGTAGGTTCAGTGGCTCAGTATGAAACAAGAGGGGCTCCTCTGCAAACAGATGGGATAGTCATATGGAGTGTTCAAAACAGCAATAAGAGGGGAAAAGAATATACAAGAAGGAAAGAGAAACCTCCCGTTAACCCCACTAAACCTTCAGTTACTAAACAAATTGATTACCTCTGCAGAGGAAGCTGAGGAAGAAGATGTGGTTTCCTGGAATATTATCAAGATGAAAATGGCAGAGAAGAGTCAGAATCTGTCCACCAAGCCAATAAACAGTGACTGTCACTTTTATCTTAATAACATTTGGAACATCAGAATAGGAACTAATGGGATGAGGGCACCTCCCAGGGTATAGGAATTCACATAGTAATTCACATAAGAAATGAAGTAGGAACTAAAATGGAAAAGAACCTCACTCTGTATCATCTCTGCCTTCAGAAATCTGATTACATGAAGGTATATCAAGGTATATCAAATCAGTCCTATAACGTTGGTCTAAAAGTGTAATTTTATATGTGAGGAATTTATGGTCCAGAAAGATTACCCGATTTGCCTAAATCCACCCCACAAAAAACTAGCAGAGCATGAAGGCCTACCCAGATGCCATGAATCACAGTTTGATTTGTTTATTGTCACACTGGGAACTCTGTTCCCTGTTTAGCTATTGACTGTTTTTATCTTGTGTTCACTAGCATATTGTAAGGGAATGACTTTTTTTTCCTCTACCTTTTTCTACTCCCCTAGGAGTAACCACAGTATTGAGCACAAATATCCTTAATAAATATTCAGCTGCCTCATTGCATCATAAAAATAACAAGAACTCTCAATTAGTCAATGCAATTCATGAAAGAAAGCTCCCATTGCAATGTTGAACTTTTACATGGAAATTTTCTATGATCTACTGATGGCGTTTGCTGAGAAAATTCATTCCCGAGGCAACTACTTTAAAGACTTTGCTCACCAATTTTCCGGGGATGGATGTATGGAGAAGTACCATTTCTCCCATGAGTTCCCAAAGGGATTGCTGAGATACCTAGAAGCTTCCTAATCATTGCAGTTGTAGAGTTTTCCTTTAGGAAACTCATCTGCAGAATATTTTCTGATTCTCATCTAACTTTCTTTTCTGGTTCAGTGCAGCCTAACGTTGAGAGCAAAGAAGCCACCCTGTTTTTATGGCATGGGTATGAGAGAATCAATCAAGCAAGTTTAGAGCACATAAAATAAAATGGCTTTATCCTTTCAATACCTGCAGTCCGCATACAGCCATGCCACCTGGCACCTGGAATTGAAAACTGTTTCAGTCACATGATGGAACACTGGTCTCGGGATTTTGGAATGAAAGGATGAGCAATGACAGCCAAAGCCCATGTACCTGGTGTTAAAGAAAATTTACACCTGAGAGAATGTGAGAATGTGGTAGCAATGCTTACATTTGCAGGTAAGACTTTTTTTTTTTTTTTAAACCAGTGAGGGAGTCTATCTCAGCAATTTAATGAGATAGAGAGAAATCAGGTAGATAAGAAGAGATGATGAACCACCATTTCAGTGTCAAGCCAGATGTTTGAAATATTGCCAGTCAAATGATGTTCCTGATGTTTTTCAAAATTCAAATATCCACATTGTTCTCAATGAACTACTTGTTTTAATAGCAATAATTTCATACGAGTTTCATGAGATAATTATTCAAACCTCATAAGAGATGGAAACAATTTAACTGATCCAAGTTCTGAAACACTGGAGAGGCACCAGTAACCCCATACCAATCTATATTCCATCATGCAATAGACTTTATTTCTATAAAGCATCAGCAAACTGTAATTTTACCATATCATTAATATCATTATTAAAAATGTCATGTCTATACTGAAGATAAAAATACAAAGAAAGATTAGGCCTACAGAAGCAGAAGACAAATTGGTGCCTCAAAATAACAATCTCTGTTTCTATTTGAGTATTAACCAAATCACTACAATCTTTGATTGTACTGAGGAAATTCTGTATCAAGTATATCTCCACTTGTTGAACACATTTTTGAAGGAACACCAGACCTAAACAAAAAAGACAGAACATATGGAAATGATACAGAACATTTTTAAAGGCCAAGATTCCTGGTGTTTTAATTTGGCAATAATTGAATACTTCTTGAACTTAGTATTTTCTGTGTTATATACATAATTCACTGACAGAATAAGTAATAGTCATCATTTAAGTGATGAAGTATGGAATCCCAATAGGCAGTTTTAAGCTTTAACAATATACTAAAAAGCCACTGTATTGTTCCCCACCCCCCTTGGCTTAGAGAATTATTCCAGGACTCATTTATTACCTGCCATTGAATACTTCTAGGTCAGCACAGGGTCCTTAATATACACTCTGGGTCTTTTATTTTGAACCACTATTCCCCTTCTTGTCTTGATCCTTGTGTACACAGAAAGCCAGATTCATATTGTCTACTTTGTATATTATTCATAAGATTTACTATATAATATTACTAGAGCTTTCACTCATTTTCCATGCTCCTTAAACTCAAGACATCTATTGTTTTGTTTTCTGCGGCCATATTGTAACTTACCATTACAGTATCTCTCTTCTCCTGGACAAGATCATAGAAAAATGCTTGGCACACTGGTAGAATGATTTCTTAATACAGCAGTCCCCCAACTGCCCTATCTGCAGAAAGTGAAACCATAGTTTGAGCAACCCATGGTCAACCATGGTCCAGAAGTGAATGATCCTCCTTCTGACAACCTTCTATATTCTCAGAAGGTCAACAGTAGCTTAAAGCTATGTCACAATACCTAGGTCATTCACCACATTTCATTTTATCATCTCACATCATCATCATCATCATCATAAGAAGGCTGAGTATAGGACAGTAAGATATTTTGAGCGGGAAAGACCACATTCACTTAACTTTATTATAGTATATTGTTATAGCTCTTCTGTTTTATGATTAGCTATTGTTATTGATCTTTTACTGTGCTTATTTTGTAAATTAGACTCTATGATAGGTATGTATGTTTAAGAAAAAGCATAGTATATACAGGGTTCAGTGTGACCCACAGTTTTAGGCATCCACAGGAGGTTCTGGAACATATCTGCCACCGATAAGGGGGAGGGGAGGCTACTGTATCTTTTACATGGTATTAGAAAGGAGATGTTCTCCCCCAGGGATAATAATACATTGTATGTTAATAAAATATTTTTTAAAAAGAAAGATGTTCTCTCTTTTACCCTGGATCCTGAGCTATAGATACATGTTATCCAGAGCTGTGAAAGACTTTGTCAGTTTTTGACTATATCAGAGGTTAGGGATGGTCTGGAGTAAGTAGAGCGTATATGCATTGCTGGCAGTAAAATGGTACAACTGCTTTGGAAAATAGTTTATGGCTTCTTAAAAAGTTAAACATACACCTACAATAGGACCCAGACTTTCTACTCTTGGATATTTTCTCAAGAGAAATAAAAGCACAGGTGTACATGAAAACTTATACACAAATACCAATAGATGTTACTTGTAATGGCCAAAACTAGAAATAACCCAAATGTCCATGAAATAGTGAACAGACTGTGATACACATATACTCACACAATGGAACACTATCTAGCAATAGAAAGAGCTACTGATGCACTCAACATGGATGAACGTGAGATAATTAGAGTGAAAGAAGTCAAATATTAAAAAATACATGTAGTATGATGACATTTTTGCACAATTTTAGGAAATTCAAATTAACCAATAGTCGCTTTGGAAGAGTAAGGAAAAAGCAGTAAAAGACTTCTGAAGGTGATGAATGTATACATACTCTTGGTTGTGGTTAGGATTTCACAGGTAAATGCATATTTCAAAACAAAATTCTGCACTTCAGATGCATGTAGTTTATTATGTCAATTGGATAGCAAACTGTCAAAAAAAGAGAGAAATAGAGACCCTCAATGTTGTCACACACTAAACAAGTGAATCCCAACAGATTTTCACCAAAAGGAACCTCTAAGATAAATATTTACAGCCCAGAACTGAAGACTGAAATGCAGAGCGCTGCCTATCACTGCAGAAGCTAAAAGGACTGGTTTAACTCTCCTGATGTCTGCCAGCCTGTCTGCCATGCTCACATGTCCATGAGCATGGACACATAAACTAATCGCTTCCAATGGGCCACTGCCTCACAGGACTTTGAATCTGGAGGGAGTGACACACAAAGAACTAAGAATGGTCCAGAACACAATCCGATGGCACAGAAGCAGCAGAGAGGTAAGCAGCAGAGAGGTATTTGGAAAACAGTAGCAACTCTGCCTGAGGAAGCCTGGGACCCTGCAGGACTGCCCGCCGTCCAAGAGCACCAGAAGCAGCAAGGCCACCTGTGGATTGGCCACCGGTGGCCCAGCAACAGGGGCAGCACTGGCAGCTCTCACACAGTATGACCTCAGCAATAGTTTTCATCACCTACCTCACTTCAGCTACATCTCCACGTATTTCCTTCCAGACTAAGAGCTACCTATTATCCTTCCAGTAAATGTCCTTTCTGCTAACATTAGAGAAGAAGTATTAGGAATCTAAAAAGTAAACACTGGGGTGTCTGGATGGCTTGGTTGTTTAAGTGCCTGTCTTTAGCTCAAGTCATGATCCAGGGTCCAGGGATCCTGAGATCAAGCCCACATCAGGCTCCTTGCTCAGCGAGAAGTGTGCTTCTCTCTCTCTCCACCATCCCCTGCCTCCTCCGCTTGTTCTCTTTCCTCTCTCAAAGAAATAAAATCTTTAAAAAAATAGAATAAAAATAGACATAAATGTCCAAGTGATCCACATACTGATTATCTGACCAGTCAAATTAGATTTTATATCCTACACTTTATAAATGAACAGCAAAGTTTGCCCACAGTGAAAGTCAAACTATGCTGGGAAACATGTCTCCAGACAGATGTGAAATTGACCGGATAAGAAAGGGCACTAAAAACAGAGCTGCATTGCTCATCTGGATGGGAAACAGAAGGACTGGAGCTCTCAGTCCCTCCTCTGGGATGGGAGGAATCTCAGGTAACGTATCTTAAAAGCAATGTATACCTGAAACGCATATGACCCAGTCTATTAACTCTACCAGAATTAAAATTAAAAACTTAAACAAAAAGGCACTACAAGGGTTATGCTGGGATTAAAGTCTCCTTGGAGAAGTTAGTCATTGTAAATTGACTAGTCTAATTGCCAGTACTCTGAAGGAAGATGGGAGGCAAGGAGCCCACCCACACAGAGCCAGCTGAAGTGGGGGGAATGCTGCTGCATGTTTTGAGAGTTCTTTGGCTTAAGAATCCAGGTTCACTCATGGTCCCTTTCTAACAAGTGAGGGTTTTAATGGGCATTTAATCGCTGCTGTGAACTTTCAGTAATTTATTTTACCAGGGGGGAGGGGACCAAGCCCAAAAGCCACAGAGACATCTCCAAGAGACCAAGTGATGACATTTATTTTGACAGGCCCTATTGATTCAGTTCCTCAGTGTGTGAGTTGCATAGGAGCAACTGTTTTTTCCCAAGATAAACACTCAGAAAAGTGGTATTAATGCATTCGGGCTTTGATAACACCAAGCGGAATACTTACAGACTAATGAAAATAGTTAAGGAAATAGTGGGCTTGTGGCCCTTTAAGAAGTTTTCACGCATGAGACACATGTCACACAAGGTAGTGAACACCTTTGGAAACAAATCCTTATACCTCCACCTCTGAAATGTATTCCAAATCTTCCTATTCTCCTCACTTCTCAGCCGTCTCTGGTTTTACCTGGATTAGTGGCAACTGGTTAACCTGATTTCACTTTCATTCACAAAAATCCATCTGTCAGAAAGAAACCAGAATGAGGTTTTTACAATGTGTATCAGATTGTGTCACTTTCCTGCTTATAACATTCAGATGGCTTCTTAATACATTTGGAATAAAATCTAAATTTCTTATTAGGACCTATCGTGCCCAAAGCACTCGGTCCCTATGTAATTCCCCATCTTAGGCCTTACCATCCTTCTCTGCGCTAACTCCACCCAGACCTCACTGGGCTTCTTCCTGTTCCTTGATTACACCAAGCTCCGGCAAGAGGGCCTTCACACATGCTCTTCCCACGGACCGTGACTACCTTCCTCATCTCCTCAGGTAGCTGATTCCTACTAACAAATCAGGACTCAGCTCAAATATTTGTTCCCATGGTAGCCTTTCCCCGACCACTCAGTGTCAAGTATCCCCTCCCACATTTACCCATGACTGTTTTACTGTCATCAGAGTACCTTTCATGGTCTGAGACCGACTTTTTTGTTTACTTATGGATTATCTGTTGCTCCACTAGAATTAAGCTCTTTGAGAATAGGAGCCCTGTGTGTTTGAATGACCACTGCATCTCCAGGGTCTACACCAATGTCTGGCACATAGTAGACATTCACTAATTGTATATTTTATGAATTAATAAATGAAAAGCAGAAAGAACAACAAATCCCAGCTGCATTTATCATCACCTGGCAGTCCACCTGATATAGAATTAGGATTAACTGATCTGTAACATCCTATGAAGATTGATGGCTCCCGGCCCCTAGTGGCCAATCACTAATAATACTTAACAGATTATCCAAAAATCAAGTATTTTAACACCTGTCTAGTATTTTTCATCAAGTCAAATATTGGCTTATCATAATTAAATATCATAACTAAGAGAGATCTTAATTATAGAAATGAAATGTAACACTAACAATAACAGCTGACACTTATTGAGTGTATACATTAACAATAACAGCTAACATTTATTGAGTGTATACATTAACAATAACAGTTAACATTTATTGAGTGTATACTGTGTCTCAGTCACTGTTCTAAGTGCTCTGTATGTCTTACCATATTTAATTCTCTTCACAACTCTACAAGTTAGGCACTACTGGTTGTGCTCCTTTATAAATGAGAAAACCCATTTAGTAACTTGTCCATGGCCACACAGCTAATAAGATTCAGAACACAGCCAGGACAGGCACAATACTCAATTTATAAACTCACCATTCTTTGGACAGCAAAAATCATACTCAACCCAGATACTCCTTTCTTGCTCCAAAATGTGGACTTCCAGCTCCTATCAGTGCAGTGCTCCAGGCCGGGCTTTCCAGAAGAGCAGTATCGGTACCCAGAGAAAACCTCATCCATTCTAACCCTAGAAATGGTCTACTACAACCTTCTTGTTGTAGAGATAAAGAATAAATGTCCAAAGAAATTCAGTAACTTCTCTGAGGTCACACAGCATGAGGACTGGGACCTAGTGAGTCACTCTATTCTTTGCAAAGCACTACAAGTAGTCATTAGGGAATGGCGAACATTGGAGCAAGTGGCTTGATCTGAGGGTTAGAAAGAGGCACACCTGGTGTGAAAAAGAAAATGGCTGTGACCTGGTATGGTGCGCAGTTCTGCTAAAGGTGCCTGGAATCCTGCTAGCCACTATTTCCAAAAGACCCTATTGCAGATCTCTCAGACTCAAATGACTTTTCTTGTTTTGATTAGTACAGAGGAAAATAGCACCACTGAGTAAAGTAAACAAATATTTACTGAACACTACATGCCCAGCGCCCTACTAGGTGGTGGTATGAGCTCAGATGAAAGCAGGTGAGATGAAAATTGGTCCCTGATCTCCTGCAAGGCAAAGCAGAATGGTTTTCTCCTGCCAAGCAGAGAAGATAAATGCAGTGAACAGGAAGTGGGGATATTATCCTTCCAGGAACTGGTAATGGCCTTCAGAAGCGTAGGCAGCTGTGCATAAGCTTTCCAGATGAATTGTTTAAAAACTACTTAGGGTGTACATTCTTTTCCTCATTTGTTCCTTTATTTGCAATTCTCCTGTTACCTTTGGAAATCATTAAGAGAAAGGAGCAAATCAAAGTGGGCAGGCAACTACCGAGTCAGCAAGATGAGCATAAATGCGTGTGGTGTGAAATGTGTACAGTATAGAGGGCAACATTTGCTTTTTTTTCCCCCTCATATCATCTCACATACCCCACTCCTACCTGCCAAGGCTTGAGGTTGTGACCCCTGATGGATTCTGGGAGGCTGATTTGTAACATCTGCTGATTCTCTACTGGCAAAAGAGAATTAAGTATGTGCTAACGCTCTAGAGATAAGCTTTTTCTGCTTATCTGGTGCTTTATCTTCAAAATAACTGTAGAGGAAAATCTTGGCCTAATTTACTGGAACCATAACAAATATTTATTGGATGAATGCATAGGTCAGTTGTGCCTTCTTAGGAATCACTATTAAGCCAAAAAACCGGTGTAGTGTGTCTATGCAGAAACCTCAGAATTAGATTCTAAAACTACTTCTTGCAAACAAGTCCCTCTGTAGCAAAGGGCCACATAGCCGTAGAGTGCCAGCTTAATGTAAGTTCCCATCTGAGTTGATTTCTCTATTCTTTTATAACAGGGAAGAGGAAAATGAAACCTGGAAAAAAAAAAAAAAAAAAAAAAAAAAAAAAAAAAAAAAAACCTGTATGACTATCTGACTCCAATAAAGAGAAGAGAAAGCCCAGATTGCCTCATTTGGAAAAACAAAAAAGACCAAAAAAAAAAAAAAAAAAAAGACAACACAAAAAACTAAGTAGACCCATTAACCGAATTTATAGCAATTTGCTAAGTTTGACAGAATGGCTTTTTGCCTTATTCCTGCCAAGGATTCTAACCCATAGCAGCATGAGTTACAAGTCATGGGGAGGAGGACAAAGCTGATTATCGTTCCTTCTAATGTGGAAAGCTAAAACTCAAAGTCCAGATTATTGACGGCTGTTAAACAGGAGAGATTTCTGTTGGCTGCATGACCACCCAGTATCTTCTTCAGCCTGAGAGCTTCCCTTTATTCATTCATCAAGCATTTTCTGAGCACCTACTCTGTACCAGGCACTGCATTGAGCCCCTGAGGATAGAGATGTGAGTAGGTCATGGCATTGTCCATAAGGAGCTCAAACTCTGGTAAAAGAGAAAGACCTAAAAATAATGTAACTGCAATACATTGTGATAAATGCATTGAAGAAATGTGTTCTTCTTTTTTTTTAAATTAATTTATTTATTTTCAGAAAAACAGTATTCATTATTTTTTCACCACACCCAGTGCTCCATGCAATCCACCTCTTCTACAGGACGTTTAGGGAATATAGATTAAAAAGCTTTGAATGCGGTAGAATGATTTTAGAATCTTTCACAAGAAAAACACTTCTGTATCAAAATTCTTAATTAATAGTAGTAAGGAGATATCCATCGTTATTATTTTATTATTGCCTTGTATTGGTGACCAAACACTATATTAATAGCTAAATTCTCACATTTTTCCAATGAGGAAATTGAGGCTCTGAGTTTAATAAGTCCTTAACAGAGAAACTGCCTTTAAATTGAGCTTCCTCAGTGGAATGAAAAAACTAAAACATACAAAGGAATTCATTTTTGCCATCATCACGAAAAAGGAGACCCAAGACAGAGAGCAGAGGAAGAACTAGAGGAGTTTTCTGCTGCCCACCTAAAGGACATAAGAGAGGCTGAAGAGGGGTCAAGGATTGCTGTCAGTCCTAACTCCAACCATTCCACAGTTACTGGACAACTTACGGTTCTTACATCTATCCCAACTGCTGTATCCAGAACCAGTCTGAAGAGATGAAGAGAGGCAGCTATGGAAAAAGAGGAAGAAAGGATAACCAAATTCTATCACCATCGAGGTGACAGAATTCTCAAAGCTGTGAGATCACATCTCTGGCTCCTCCTGTCAGCCAAGCCAGCCATGTCAGAGGAGCCCAATTACAGCCCTGGCTGGGCCATCAATGTAGGAGTAGAATGTGATTGTTAAATAAGCAAAGATGCCTTGGTTGGCCATCTCAAGACCCAACATGTCAAAGAAGAGGGTGGTTGCATTCTCCGAACTTCTGAGAAAGCAAAACTGAGATTTCCTAAACTTGTCCATATTCTCTCCAAACTCGAATTCTCTGGGAGGCGTCTTTGACGGAAACTGTAGTGTTTTGCCATTTTGACATTGTAATATTCTTACCCATCCTTCAGAGTAAGAATTACAGAGTCTATATTTCAGTTATAATGTTAAAGAAATCATTTTTAAAACCCCATGCATATAATAACAACAAACCAATGGTTCCAAGGCACAGTAGGAAAGTAGTGGATTCTGAATGGCCCCAGGAGGCAGAAACTCATTTGCCATTATTTAGCTCTATGAGCTTGGTGGTTATGTTGACTCCTCTTTCTCTTAATCTCCTCGACTGTGAAATGTAGAGTTTGGACTAGGGTAATTCTCCCCAGATACAAGTTGATGGGGCTGCCATACTTGGGTCATTTAAGAGAACCTCCCAAATTGTACTCCTGGATTATGTGGGGGTGAGTCCCAAGATCCTTTATTTTTTCAAGGTCCACACAGGGTAGGGTATGTGGAATACCATAATGTTTCTTTCCCCTCATGTTTTGTTTTTGTCAAACAATGGCTCAATGAGGTGAACAAGCGTGAAAAAGAACCTAAGAAGAATTAGCCAAATTCACATTTATCAAAGTGTTAAGACTGCGTGAAAGCACAGCTTTCTAAGAGAGCAGCAAACAACTTGCATAGATTTGATATCTTAGTACCAAACAGAACTCACAAATGGATAATTCCCTAATAAATTGCAGGCATGAGGCTTAGATTTTTTTCTCTCTCTTCTTTTTTTTATTTTAAGTGAGGTATTAGTAGATAAAATATGACCTTTCTTTGGTCATGACAAAAGAAAAGGCAAAGCCAGCAATCGAGAACAAACAACTGGGCTGCCGCTGATGATGAAGACAGAGTTTTATAAAGCCCAAAGCATGCTCAACCAATGAAGCAGGTGCCTTGATCAGCTAGCACAGTTAAGAAAGAAAATTGAATTCCTTGAAAACAATTTGGAAAGGAACTTGGAAACCATATCCAAACAATGCTCTGGGGCTGACATTTCAAAAATGTATTTGCTCTTTATTCTAATCACTTTGGTACTTTCATCAAAGCGAAGACATGACATATGGAACAGAAGATATGCAGGGAGATGAAGGAGTAGTCAGATGCAAATGGTTGGAAAAGGCCCAGAGATTACAATCTGGCTCACCTTACACATCCAATCTCAGCTCCCGAAAGATGCCTAAGAGCTGTCATTTATGGAGAGCCTGTGGTAGAAGAGGCTTTGCGTAGCTTCCTCCAATCCTCCAAGGAACTCTAAGGAGGCTGAAGCCCAGAAAGATTAACTATTTTACCCAAGGTCTTAGACGTGCTAAGAGATGGAGCAGAGATTCGAACGTCATTCAAACTTCCTGCTGCTTCAGAATTCAATTCCCTTCTGACCCTTAGTCTAATACTATTTTCGCCCTGTCATAGCCCCACCCCACGGGCTCAGGTTCAGTGTCTTCTCAGCACGTTTCCGGGATTCACAGATGCAACTTCCCAGGAATAGTTAAACACCAATAAGGAATTGTTACTGAAGAATTTTTCTTTCCCTCCTGTTTTTATTATTCTTGTTAATGCTTATTTTTTTTTTTCTGATATCCATACAGCTCCCATGTTATCTCATCATCTACTCCTTATGAGACACATGGGCCTGTTGGAAAATAAGCAAAAAAATGCCATCTTTTCTTAAAACTTCTCTTCTCCACCGACTTTCACTATTTGTTTAAAATCTACTGTACTTACCCACACAACCAGCCAATTAAAACTATCTGCAATCAGCTACTTGAGTATGAAACGGTCTTCGTACAATGAAGCCAGAAGCGTCTGATGGCGAGTTATTTTACATCCAGGGCAAACTCAGCCTCTACCACTGAGTGGCCAGGTTGGAACATACAGTGGCCGAAAGCAGAAAGCTGGTGAGAGGGGATGAACATTGAACAGATTACTTTTGTCTTTATGGCAATGGTTTCTTTCCCTGGGTGGGGGTGGGGCGCTGGAGGTAAACAAGTCCTGTTAATCAGGTCATTGATTCCCAGCTGATATGAATGAAAACCAGAAAAAATGCAAAGAAAACCATGCACAGTATCAGTTAGTCAAGAACTAATGTGACATCAGTCACTGAAGCTTGGGTATTACTGTCAGAGCATCTGAGCTTACTGTATGTATATTTCCTGCCCTCAGCAGATGAATCTTGTTTTTCTGGACCACGTGCCTCCGCTGCACCTCATTTTCCCATCTCCTTTCCCCTTGCAGGCCTCCACACCCTCCCCTGAGAGGTGGGCAGGGGTTGTGCCCGCAGTGAAGTCAGCCCTGGAGGTCCCACAGAGGAGGAGTTGGAGTGAGCTATACTGTGAAATCTCTTTCTAGCAGTCTCACCATGAATACTCTTTAACGAGAAATGACCTGGAAATGCCATATTTCTAATAAAGAGAAAGAAAGGATGGGAGAGACAGAGATACAACAGAGACACTAAGATCTAGCAAAGCATCAGCCACGCCCAGATGCTCCTATGCTAGATATACTATCTAGAATGTCCTTTTCACAGGAGCATGCTTTGGCCTTGCCCTACCTGGTGCAGGGTTTCTGAAGGCCCTCCCTCAGCATTTCCTCTCCCCATGAGCATACGGAGTTTCCCCAGAGGTGGAGTGGAAGGGCCCTGGGGCTAGCCTTTGCCTGCCTTGGAACTGAAGCCTTTCCCAGAAGGTTTGGCTCCGGTGCCACATGGGATCCTCAGAGCGACCCGGAGCAGCAGGGGCCCACTCCCTCCTCACGGGCGAGGCTGCAGAACCTGCAGACCTGGAAGCCTGCACCCCACTAGTCTCTGATGCCAGTTCTTTTTATTTCCATGAAGCTACTTAATGAGATTCTTCATGCATAAAATTAATTTTTGCCCTCTTCCATCAGCTTTTACCACTAAAGGATTTACTTACAATTTTGTCAGATTTTATTTATACGTGCAATAAAGGGGACTCGAATCATAATGAAGGCTTTTATGGGTAATGATGGGAGATACAAAAGGAAGCCGAGAGCAGGCAGACATCCAGACCCCCTTTGGATGCCAGGATGCATTATGCAGGAGATACCCCCTGCAGAAATACACACGAGGCCCTGCCTTCCCAGAACCATACCTCAAGTCAGATCCTAATTTGTTGCTGGGGGAGAAAACGAGAAGCAGGGCTATTAATAAACAGTGCAAATAATTAGGCTTTATGGGAATTTGCTTGTTTTCTTACACACTAGATTTGCTCTCAAGTCCCTTCACAAATCTGTCCTGTGTGAACGCTTTGGAGACAGTGGGCTGTTGCCCTGAGTGTCCCTTAGGAAGGTGTCTGGAGCCGGAAAGGAGCAAAGATGGTCAATATACTGGTTGGTAATAAAGACATTTGCTTACTGAATGTCCCCTAGGGCTGGTCTCTGTGGTCAGCATTGTGCAGACATGGTATTACCTAATCTTCAAAACAGGTGGCAGGATAGCTATTTTCATTCCCACTTTAAAAATAAGTTAACTTAGACCCAGAGAGTTCCCAAAGTCACATACTAATTTTTGCACAGTTTGCCACCACCACCACCAACCACCAGTCACTCTTTTTACCATTCAAAGTCATGAGATCTCCTCTCCTGGCTAAAATGTTCAGTCCACTGTGTTTAGATTTGTACTAGACCGGGCACAAGAAACCTGACTTCCAGTTCTACTTCCATTCTTGTTACTAAATGCTGTGAGACCTCGAGCAAATAACTTCACTTCTCTGATTGTCACAGTCCTCTCCTGAAAAATAAGATTATGATCTCAAGGACCCTGTTCAGTTCTGGCATTTTTTTCCTGTGACACTCTCTCCACCTAATAACAACAGAGGATGTGCAAAGTGCATGTGTTAGCTCACAGCAACTGAACTCATTTTTCAGAGCTAAAATACTTGGAGCTATGTCACTGCACAGCCAACATTGGGATGGTCTCTGGATTTCCAAAGCTGCATGGGACTGCCAAGCTGCTGTGAAGCATTAGAGACTTTTTTCCTACTCACCCTCCTCTTGCCAGCACTAGAGATGAAGAATCACAGAGATCAAAATACAAGTTGCACAAGATTGCTGAAGGCTGACAACTGGAAACGAAGAGCACAGTGGTACAGTTTAGCTCTTTCCATGAAGAGAAACTTACTATGGAGCCCCAGAGGCTAAATGGAGACTTTATCTTCAGGAAAACCTGACTCTATCAGCATCTCACATTTCCAACGGGGAAAAAGATGTCCCTAACCACTTAATCACAGGGAGGAATTTCTGTGACACAGTACAGCCTTTGTCCTCTCGCCATGGATTCTATGTCTTTGAAGCTGCAAAAGAAGGACCAGAGCCACAAACTTCTATCCATTCAACAAATACTGAGATGCTACTGTGCTCTAAGCACATGGTAGGTATCAAGGATAAAAAGGAAAGGAAGACACAAAGCCTTCTCACAGTATTGTAGTAAAAATAAACAAGTTCAGTGCAATGCAAGTGGATGAAGACGATGGTAAAGAGAGTTTGTGGCTGTTTGATGCATGGTTCACCTCGCTAAACTGAAGTGGGCTATGGGTAATCCAAAGTGGGCTATGGATAAAGGGAGGAAGAAATAATATATTCCAAGGATGATAGCTGTTTGAGCTGAACCTTGAAAGATGAGTAGAAATTGGTGAGGCAGATGTGTGAGGGGAAGGTGTTCCAACAGAGAGGATGGTAAGTGACTCTTCGTTGATCACACCATACCCAATGGGAGAAAATGTTTCAAGAAAGTCAGGACATTCTTCCTTTTATTTATTTATTTTTTAAGATTTATCTATTTATTTGACAGAGAGATAGTGAGAGAAGGAACACAAGCAGGGGGAGTGGGAGAGGGAGAAGCAGGCCTCCCGCTGAGCAGAGAGCCCGATGTGGGGCTTGATCCCAAGACCCTGGGATCATGACCTGAGATGAAGGCAGACACTTAACAACTGAGCCACCCAGGTGCCCTGACATTCTTCCTGCAGAGTGATTTTTAGGAATTGCAGTATAGATTTTTTAGGTCTCTAATACATGTAGCTTTCTTCTGTCTAAAGGTAGCTCTTCTTCCTTTCTTTCTTGGGATCTGACTGTGAAATCTCTTTCTAGCAATCTCACCATGAATACTCTTTAATGAACGACCTGGAAATGTCATATTTCTGATAGATAAAGAGAAAGAAAGGATGGAGAGACAGAGATACAGCAGAGAAATTGAGATACAGCAAAACCTCAGCCATGCCAAGAAGCTCCACAGAGTGGGGAGTAAACTTACCAGTCTCACTAAACCAAGGACCAGTCCCCAAAAGAAAGACTTAAGGGTAGGAAAAGCAGAGAAGTAGCTTACCAAGGCAGCAACTCTTAGCCCAGACATTGAATCAGCAATGAACATGGAAAGTATAAGGAGTATGAAAAAGACATTTTTGCTCTCTTTTGAACTGTTAAGAAATAAATGTAAAAGACCAAAACCCAGTTGCTGTGAGCTAGTGGCTAGACATGAATGGAAACCAAGAATGAGAAGTGTTTTCAATATAGCATGGTGAGGAGAGGAAGAAATTGAGCATGACTTAGAGCATTACTCTCCATGACCCTGTGCCAAACTAGGCATGACCTCAGAGGTGGAGGAGGTATCTGGCTTTCTCCTTTTATGTTCATGCTCAGTTAAAAAGTGTGAGGTGAGCAGATGGGGGGAGGGTAAGGAGGTACAATAAAGAGTCATAAAGTTAGAGGAAGTAGTTCAGAGCAGCATTGACAAATACCATCTTCATTTTCCCCTCCTCAAACTATCTTAGTACAAGAATAGAAGCAGGGGTGATGAAATGAGGTGGGGGTCATGTAAAAGAGAAAGACTTGATGGATATCAGAATAACAAAGCATTGAGAAATTTCTTGTGACTCACATGTGGAGAGAAAATGTTTTCTTGGAAGAAAGCCAGAGGAAGGCCTCACGGGAAGTATTGTAAGCCTTTCTTTTGCAATTCCATTATGACTTTAATAGTCTTTTCTGATCACTACAGTGATGGAGGCCCTTTGTATGATATTTAGAAAGTACACAAAAGCACACAAAAGAAAATAAAAATCATTCACTATCTTAAAGAGAAGCATTATTAATATTTTAACTCCTACAGATCAAAGAATTTTTTAAAAGAAAAACAAGAGAAGGCAGAAACCTATGCAAATGTTGAACTCTAAATTAGATGGAAAAAAATTTAGGGACATAAAGCATTATTTCTATTAATGAATATGTACTGAAACAAATTCTTATCAGAAAGTTCATTGCTAAAAGTAAAAATAATTGAGACATTATACCACAAGGTTGATATAGTGTTCATTTACATCAAAATGTTGACATAGGGGGTACCTGGTGGCTCGGTGGGTTAAAGCCTCTGTCTTTGGCTCAGGTCATGGTTTCAGGGTCCTGGGATCGAGCCCCGCATCAGGCTCTCTGCTAAGCAGGGAGTCTTCTTCCCCCCAGACCCCCGCCTGCCTCTCTGCCTAATTGTGATCTCTGTCTGTCAAATAAATAAACAAAATCTTTAAAAAAAATGTTGACATAGCTTTATAATGAACTGTTATACACAATGGAGGTTCCTACCACATCCCATCCCTGAGTCTCACTGTCTCCTTTATATCTTCTTTCCCTTTCGGATACTCCGTTGTTGCTATAAATGATACTGACTTGGCAAGGCTTATGGATAGAGTGAATATCAAGGAAGAAAAAAAGTTGAGCACCAAGAATGAGTTTTAGGCCAGATCAAAGATTATATGAGTACTCTTCCCTGTACTCACCCCCAATCCTTATACATATAGAAACAAACAGAGCAAGGAAACTTCCCTTTTGAGTCCTCATAGGACAGATTCTTTGTTATTGGCTTCTACCCTCCCTTCTTATACTCAGCTGAGGATACGACAACTCATGGCTGAGACAACTCGTGAAGGAGACAGGTTGCTTCCACTTCTTACCACCAATGATTTTCATTTGACAACACAGATTATTTTTATCTAGTTGTGGTAATTTACATCAAAATGTTGACATAGGGAGTACCTGGGTGGCTCGGTGGGTTAAAGCCTCTATCTTTAAGTCAGGCCATGACTCATCCTACCCATTCATAGGTTGGCAATTGGATCAAGCCTAGCCCAGATCTGGGTCCTGGATTGCCCATGGAAAACTCAGGGAAGTATTGACATTGCTTTCCCACTTTGGCTGCCACAAGTTCTAACCAGAGATACCTCCACCAGACTCCGTGTACTCAGAGGATTTACTGGTAGAAGTATTATCAGTTAAGGGATGGGGAGTCACAGTGACTCTAGAGTTTCCAGAGAGCGGTAAGTACAGTTGTTCCTAGGACAGAGCTCTGTTGTCCACCATTCTATTGCCCAAGGATTGTTGTTTGTAATACAAGCTCAGTGGTAAGAAGATTGTAAGGGAGACCCAACAATGTAACACAAAAAGGCTACCGAACATGAAGAGATTATCCTTTTCTGAGGACATAACTTTTACCAGTTTCTAGGTAAATGCATTGGCCTATCAAACAGGGAATTCAAGAGTAACATTTTTTTTTTCAATTTGTTGCCAAATGGGGTAAAATTTTTTCTATTTAGGATTGACAAGGGAATTTCTGGTTAAATGATACATACATACATTGTCAATAAGTTGTTTAATTATATGACAATTATATTGTACAGTTATATGTGTATGTACATGCTAAAAGTCAGTCACCCTGAATATTCTCAAGAATTTAATAGTTCAACCCAGCAACTGGGTCTGGACAATATTTACTCCAAAGATATAGATGCACAGAAAAGCAGGGGCATTTGCACCCCAATGTTCATGGCAGCAATGTCCACAATAGCCCAACTATGGAAGGAGCCGAGATGCCCTTCAACAGATAAAGAAGATGTGGTTCCTATATACAATGAAATATTATTCAGCCATCAGAAAGGAAGGATACCTACCATTTGCATCGACATGGATGGAACTGGAGGAGATTATACTAAGTGAAGTAGGTCAAACAGAGAAAGACAATTATCACATGGCTTCACTCATATGTGGAATGTAAGCAATAGCACAGAGGACCATAGGGAAGGGGAAGGAAATCCAATGGGGGAGAATATCAGAGAGGAGATGAACCATGAGAGACTATGGACCCCAGGAAACAGACTGAGGTTTTCAGAGGCTAGTGGGGGTGGTAACCAGGTTGATGGGTTTTGGGGAGGGCACTTGTTGTGATGAGCACTGGGTGTTATAAGCAACTAATGAATCATTGAACAAGATATAAAAAAAAATAATAATAAAGTTAGTTTGGTAAGCATGGGGAAAAAAAAAAGACTTTGATAGCACACTGTGCTGATGTATACACCACTCCAGTTGCTCATTTGTTAATTTGTCCAGGACCAGGACCTGAGCCAAAGGCAAGATGCTTAACTGACTGAGCCACCCAGGCACCCCATTTATTATTTTTTAATTTCACTGTAATTAACATAGTGTTATATTAGTTTCAGGTGTACAATATAGTAATCAATAATTCTATACATTAGTCAGTACTCATCAAGGTAAATATACTCTTAATCTCCTTCATCTATTTCACCCATTCCCCCACTCACTTTCCCTCTGGAAGCCACCATCTTGTTCTTTATATTTAAGAGTCTGTTATTTGTCTCTTTTTTTCTTTGTTTTGTTTCTTAAATTCCACATAGAAGTGAAATCATATGGTATTTGTTTTTCACTGAATGACTCAATTCACTCAGTATTATACTCTCTCAATCCATCCATGCTGATGTAAAGGACAAGATTTCATTCTTTTTCATGTCTGAGTAATATTTCATTGTATATACTTACCACATCTTGTTTATCCATTCATCTATGGATGCATACTTGTGCTGGTTCCATAATTTGTTGCAAATAATGCCACAATAAACACGGAGGTGCATATATCCTTTCAATTACTTTTTTCATGTTCTTTGGATAAATACCCAGTAGTAGAACTATAGAATCATATGGTAATTCTATTTTTAAATCTTGGGGGGGGGGATCTCCACATTGTTTTTCACATTGACTGTACCAGTTTGAATTCCTACAACAGTGTACAAAGGTTCCTTTTTCTCCACAAACTTGCCAATACATGTTGTTTCTTGTGTCCTTGGGTTTAGCCATTCTGACAGGTGGGAAGTGATATCTCATTGTGGTTTTCCCTGATGATGGGTGAAACTACATCTTTTCATGTGTCTGTTGACCATCTGTATGTGTTATGTGGAAAAATGTCTGTTCATGTCTTCTGCCAATTTTTAAATTAAATTATTTGCTTTTCTGGTATAAAGTTGCCTATGTTCTTTATATATTTTGGAAATTAACTCTTTTGGATATGGCATTTACAAATGTCTTCTATTTAGTAGGGTGTCTTTTAGTTTTTTCGGTAGTTTCTTTTGCTGTTCAAAAGCTTTTTATTTTGATTAGGAACAAGATAAGGTAGTCTACTCTCACCACTTTTATTCAACATAGTACTGGAAGCCCCAGCCACAGCAATCAGACAAGATAAAGAAACAAAAGGCATCCACATTGGTAAGGAAGAAGTAAAACTTTCACTATTTGCTAATGCTAAAATACCATATATATAGAAAATGCTGAAGACGCCACCAAAAAACTACTAGAACTGAAGAATGACTTTAGTAAGGTTACAGGAGATGAATTCAGTACACAGAAACCTGTTGCATTTCTATATACTAATAATGAAGTAGCAGAAAAAGAAATTAAGAAAACAGTCCCATTTGTAATTGTACCAAAAATAATAAAATACCTAGGAATAAACTTAATCAAGGAAGTAAAAGACCTCTGAAAACTATGAAACAATGACGAAAAGAAACTGAAGATAACACAAACAAATGGACGGATATTCCATGTTCATGGATTGGGAGACCAAATACCGTTAAAATTTCCATACTACCCAAAGCAATCTACAGATTTAATGCAAACCCTGTCAAAATATCAACAGCATTCTTCACATAACTAGAACAAAAAAATCCCAAAATTTATATGGAAACAGAACCAGAAAATAATCCAAACAGTCAAAGCAATCTTGAGGAAGAACAAAGCTGGAGGTCTCATAATCCCATATTTCACAAGATATAATACAAAGACACAGCAATTCAAACAGTATTGTACTGGCATAAAAAGAGATACACTGATCAATGGAATGATGTAGAGAACCCAGAAATAAACCCATGAGTACATGGTCAATTAATCTTTGACAAAGGAGGAAAGACTATGCAATGGGAAAAAGTCTCTTCAATAAATGGTGTTGAGTAAACTGGACAGCCACATGCAAAAGAATGAAACTGGATCACTTTCTTACACAATACACAAAAATGAACTCAAAATGAGTTGAAGACTTAAGAGGGAGACTTGAAACCACAAAAGCCCTGGAAGAAAGTACAGGCAGTAATTTCTCTGACATTGGCCATAACAACATTTTTCTAGATAAATCTCCTGAGGCAAAGGAAACAAAAGGAAAATCCCTTTCTTAACCTCAAAATTTAATACAGAAAATTAATACAAACCCATAATAACAATAACATCTAACCCTCATTGAACACTATGTACAAGGCATTATTAAAGTGTTCTGTGTACTTTAACTCTTTTAATTCTAACAAGCCCATGGTGTACAACATTATCATCCCCCTTTTAAAGATTAGAAAACTGAGACAAAGAAATTAACTTGCTCAAAATCACGCAGATAAAATAGGGAACACTCTAGAGGCTATGTCCTTGTCAGTATGCAGTGTGAAATAAATTCTTTGGAAGAATCATTAATATGGCAGGATCACTCATTTGTAAATTAACATCATGTTTTGTCTCAAGAATGAAGATAAGAATTCCGTGCAATAGAGTCTTTGGCTTCTAGGCAGCACACCCACATCCTCCATCACTGTAGACTTAACTCCACCAGTCATGGTAAGTATGGTGGATTCAGCCTGTGTGTGGGAGACAAGAAGGCATGATTTCATGCTCGATATTGGGAACAGATGTGTCCAAAAATGATTCTAACTCAGAATTCTGCTTGCCAAGGGAATGAATCTGAATTGTTTAGTCAAGCAATAGATAATATGCTTAAGAAGAAATCAAGTTTATTCAAGAAGAAGCTCTCTTCTGAGTCACTGCTGGAGATTTGAAATCTTTGGCAGAGGGATTCCAAGGAACAAACCAGCCATACAGCCAGGCTTCCTGAGCACACCACTCAAATAGGGCATTATTTGTTTACTGTTCTTTAGTCACAGTAAGCCTTAAGGAATTAAAGGAATTAAAAAAAAAAAAAAAAAAAAAGAAGTTCTTATGGTACCGAGTTTTCTACTGCAAATGTCTAACTCAGAAATTTCAATGAAAATTCAGATAATTCATGGTTGTGCATTTGGGATATCAAGTAGAACTGATATTTCTACATGGAAGGCTCAATTTTCCTGGTTTTCCAATATAACTGGAACTATATTCTGCTATTTCTTCCTCCACTACAGAAAACTTCCTACTGTAGCTTAAATCTTAATTTGTTTTCCTTTATTTTTATTTCAGAACTCTAAAAGACCACCAGTCGATTTGTTTTACTTTCAGTAAAATGCAAATAGTATATATATTTGGAATAACTGAGTAAATAATTTATAGCCTGAATGGTAAATTATTTATTTACTCCAGGCATGCATATTTAGAATATGAAAATAAATATTTTATAGTCTGTGCCACTGCTAACGAAAAAATTAAATCAGCTGGCTTGCAGCTCTGGTTTGCACTGTACATACATACTCTCTACATCATCAATGACTTGTGAGCAATCACTCATCATCATGTACTTCATTAGTTATTGCACTTGCAGGGTTTTCCAGAACGTTCAGTCTTTGAAGTTTGTTTCAGTCTTTTTCCATAGACTACTTTCTAGCTCTCACTTACTGCTTTCCTTTTCCACAGCCTTTCTCTAATCCAGTGTCTGATGAGTCCTTTATCAATCAACATGTACTTACTGAGCACTGACTATAATGCTTGCTAAGAACTGTTGATGAATACTAGAAGAATATTAACTGAACCTTTGTAGGAGTTTGTATTCTGGATAAGTTTTACACACACACACAGCAAACAAAATATCAGAACTCTCTAAATGCTATGAAGAAACCATATGGATACGATTTGACTACTGTAAGGAATTATTCAAACAATTAGGAAAAAAAAAAAAAAACAATTAGAATCTACATGGGGAAGAATTTGTGACCTCTAGATGAAATGGCTTCTTCTGAACTTTGGAGCTATTCCAGAAATGTTAGTACACTCACCATCCAGCAGCAATGGGTATTACTATGCTTATAAAGTAGAATAAAACTACAGAAAGTCCAGAATTTTTCTGTAAAAAGTTACAAATTTAACTTTTGGAGACTACCATGTTTGAAGTGCTAGGACTGTAATCTGTTGGTATTATGTATTTGGAACATTTAAACTGTAGAACTCAGGGAAGAAGCAGAAAAAAATTGAAATTATATAAAACCATAAAAATTAGGGAGAAGCAGAATATAACCTTATTCTCCAAATCCTTGAAATATGAGAATAGCCTTATAAAGATTCTCCTCTTTGACACTCAGGTGAGGTACATAGTAGGATACACACAGATACCATTTCCTGAGTAGCCTTGTACATTTCAAGTGTTTGTACACTGCTTAATGCAATCCTTACAACTGGCAACTGTTATTAGTTTCATTTGAAAGTTGAGGAAATTGAGACTCCAAGTTTTAAAAATACCCAGAAGGGTAAAAAGCCATTAAGTGGCAGATCTCAGTATACCGCTATTTTTTTTTATAATTTTTACCTATTTTTGAAAACAGTGAGGCCTCTGTCTTTTGAGTGGAAATGTCCTTATGTGTCTATTATTTCAATCTTCTTTGTTATGCTGTTAAAAATTTATATATATATATATGTATATATATATATACATAGTCTACTTGATTTTTCAGTTTCTGTGAGAGATGTTATCTCTCAATGAAAGTGTGGACCTGTATATTTCCCTTGAAGCTCTAGCAACTTAGGGTTTAAAAAATATGAAATTACATTAATAAGTATTAAAAATTTTAAACTGTTGTATATTCTTGGTGAATTAAACCTTTTATCTTTATGAAGTGACACTCTTTATCTCTATTAATGATTTTTCATTATAGGCTATTTGGCCTGAAATGAATTATTTTTATTAGTATTTTAATATCAAACTTAGCTATTTCAGATGTTTTCAGTGGAAAACTTAATCCATTATTTAGCCCACCATGTTGCAAATTCAGAATGCTGTGATTTTACTCATTTTCATTATAATGTAGTTTCTCACACTACTTTTTGTTAGTGTTTTTCTGATATTTTCTTTCCAGTCTTTTTACTTTAATACTATCTCAGTAAAGACATAGAATCTTTTGGATGATAATTAGCTATAACCTATGATGCTGAGGTTAGTGTGGCAAGAAATGTCTGCACTGACTATAAATACACATACGTCAACAAAATATGTTTTCTTTTTTCAACAAGTGAAGAACACTTCTCATCTATATTTTATTTGCCGGCATTTTTAGTGTTTTCTTTCTACTAAACTTAGTAGAAACATCTTAAACTACACTCTCAAATTTAGAATAATCTCCTGAAGATCCCTAAGAAGTAAGTCATTGGTGCCAACATAAAAACAAAGTTCTGAGCCAAGCAAAGAGATCCAGCCAAAAAAAAAAAAAAAAAAAAAAAACAAAAAAAAGAAACAAAACAAAAAAAAAAAAAAAAAAAAAAAATCAAAGAAGTGAATCAAAGTCCCCAGAGAAGAGTGTGTCCACGCTCTACTTTCACATCTTGCCTTCCTGCGCTGGCACCATGAAGGCAGGCACTTGCCAAGTAGGTCCTCGTTCCACCCAGAATTAGAGCTCAGCCTGACTCTGCCAAGACTTTCCAGCATAGAGATCTTGAATCTTCGTTTCCCACTACCCTCCTTTTAAAAACGCAATTCCATCCCTTCAGAATTCCATATTTAGTTTGTTTCCTATATAAGATAGAAAACAACAGCAGCCTCGCCAGGATGTTGAAAGAATTGTGAAAAAAAAAAAAATAACAAAGTTTCAGAAAATCTCAGAGAACAAATTACTAGCTCACAGAGTGACTTGGAATCAAATTTCAACACTCACGATCACGCCTAATCCCCCTTCTGAGAGCTGGGTTAGTAAGAATCCAAATTTTCAAGACTCATTTTGAAAACACCTAGCATGCTTTTTAGTTCAGATTTCAACTTCTGTTCATGGTTTCCAGGTACACAAGCATGTATGGATACACAGACATACACCTTCAATCTGGTGCACGTGCATGCACACACACACAGACACACACACACACACTCTCATGCACATCCCACCAAATACAGCAATCACTTATATTAGCAGTACAGTTATATGTATCATTGAATCATTAAGAATAAAGAGGGAAATGCTATTGAGTTCTGCATAAAAATATACTAGGCTTCAAATGGGATTAATTTTCCTTGCCATTGATCTACTTTTACTAGGCAGTAAGAATCTGTAAATAGCTGTATTAATTAAATTAATGCAAATACAGTTGCCTATTTTATCTAGAAAGAATTAAAGTGATCTGGGAAAAAAGTGCCTGCTATTCCCCATGGATCCAGACAAAAGAAAATAGATTTTTAGGCTCACCACCTAAAATGTAACGATTTGCCACTGCATCAGGTTATAGGGTGGCTTATTTCCAAACCAAAGAATTCAGCAGTTTATTTCTTAATGAATGGCTTCTTTACATGCCAATTGCAGATAATTATCCCAGTGGGTAAGAACTGAAAACTTTGTTATTCATGGAGAGAAGGGGAGAAAGATGTTGTCATCCTGGGAACCTCTGATTATAAAATTATCTAGATTAAGGCAAACACTGAACAAAATTTCTTTGGGCTCCTACAATGTCAAAGACAAAACTTTCTGAATAGACTACTTACTTAGGAACTAGAACCTGGTAATCTTTTAGTACAAACGCTCACCAAAACTTAAAACAAGTTTTGTGTTTAGAATAAAGTACTATAAGTCAGAATTACAAGGAGTTGAAAATTTATTTTCTTATTAAAATAAAGTGGTGTAATAAGAGTTAATATTCCTGAACAAATTTTTGCCATCCAGCTTTATGGAAATTACCATGAACATTCTATTTTACCAACTCTATATAGTATACCTAAAACAGATGAAGTTTTCTAATGTGCATATAAATCAAAATCACAGGAACATTCAGTAGCCAACTGCATCAAATTTAATTTCATAGATAATAGTACCTTGCAAAGTTCTTTTCTTCATTCTTCATAGTTTTTATTTTTACTGCCTCAAATTAAAAACCATCAGAGTCCTTCATCAGGATCAATGAAAGAATGCATAGAGGGGGATTTTCATAGTTAACTTAAGAAGATGTACAGAAGTACTCAGTCACTTTAGAGACTGTTCCAAAATTGCCTATTCTGCTTTTATTCTGGCTTATTCTTCTCAGTGTTCACTTAATATAACAAACACAGGCATCAGGGATGAAGTTACTGGCCATTTTGCTGCTCTAGAAACAAAATCTTTATGCTTTCTTCAGTTGTTATTTCATTATCATTAGCAGTGGTAGTTTACAGTTTTTGAAAGATAAATCTGTCTTTAAGTGTATGACCATTATTTTACCTTAATTGTTTTGTCTGAAGAAAAGCCACAGTCAAAGGATTCCATTCATGCAGACAAATCATGTCTGTCTGCTTTTTACAATTCTACTCTAGGGTCTTGCACTAAGTGGCTGCAAAATTCACTAGAGCTCTATTGAATTTTTTAGTCATTTTAACAGGATATGCCAACTATAAAGAAATGACATTTTTTTCATAGGAACACATGAACATTATATAGCCAAATTATGCAGTGCTATTATTTAAAATTAGAGTCCTTCAGAAGAGAAAACATCATGTATAAACAAAAACCATTGTTCTAAATTGTGAGGCTTTAATTCAACATCCATGGATGTATTAGGTAAGATTTGAACCTTGAACCTTAATTTTCCCTTAATTATTAATTAATAATAATTAATTATTATTATCAGGGAATTAATAATAATTCCCTGATAATTTTCCTCATCTTTGAAGTGAGGAAAAGAACTAGATGCTGTCTATGGTCCTCTTTAGTTCTATAATGTTGTGATTCTAGTCCCATTTACTTAAATAATGTATAATGTTCCCATGGGGCTGCAATGGAGAAATCAGTTTCCATTTTGCAAGATATGTTCTTCCATCTCTTGGCACACTTTCTGCACTTAGGTTGCTGAACTTGTGCTGCTTTCCCCATGGTTTGCACCAATAGTCTCTTGCTCTGCGTTAGCCACAATGGGAGGCTGTGAGCAGGGAAGTTAACAGAAAGTGAGCAGTTGTACAAAGCCTGGAACTGGCCATTAGGCCAGGCTGCAGCAGGGAGCTGGCCTCAGGCCTGTGCTTCCCCTATTCCTAATCTAAGTGCTGTGAGGCAGAGACTGTGGAAAGAGCACTGAATCCATATCAAAAGACTGGAGGCTCAAATACTGACTCTTCAGTATTCTGTGAGCTGGAGAAATGTGCTTAACCCTGATAAGTCACAGTTTACTTCTTTACAAAAGTGTTGAGATAATGGGAAAGCTCCTGGCACAGGGTCTGCTATGCTGTGGGTGTTTGTCAAACCTGAGTTGAACCTGACAATGGCACATTGACGAAGCATCTGATCCATAAGCATTGCTCTTAATCAAGGACTGTGTTCATTTATTAAATTCCTACACTGCAACTGCAGCCCATGACTGATGTTGGAGTTCGCAGGGATTTGCAACAAGAGTCCCATAAAACAATAATCTATTTCCTTGCGAGACTCACATAGAGACTGATCTCCTCTTTGGGATTTGTTGACAGAGAGGGTGCAATAAACATTGGCTAAGCGATCACCTTGTTTAAGGTCATGTGCCATAGCCACGTCTGCTGCTCTAAGTGTTTAAAAACGTGTAAGGATTTTTCAGTTTGGATCTTCAGGGAGAAAGAGCATACTTCAGAAATAGGTTAAGAAACTGTGTTATAAGATTAGTCTTGCCTTTGGAGAATGTGTGATTAGCATCTGTAAAAGAAGGCAGAGCTCTGGACAAGAGCCAAAGGAATAGGGCTGTGACCCCAGCTTGGTGTTTGCCAATATCAGCTGATTTGCTGATCAGACATCAATGGATATAAATTCCAAACTGGAGTTTTGAGTTGAGACTAACAATCCCATTCCTCCATATTTGAGTGTGTGTGTGTGTGTGTGTGTGTGTGTGTGTGTGTGTGAGATTAGGGGCACAGCCATAAAACAGAAAGTGCAGCAGCATGGAGAGCTGGCTGAACACCTGCTTCCCGAATGGGAAAGTGGTATTTTCAAAGATAAAGGGGGCATAGGTGAGTCTAGGCAGAACTGGGTCCTCAGAAGCTGAAGAGTGTTCTATTAACTTCCTATGGCTGCTGTAATAAATTACCACCAATTTGTTGGCTCAAAACAACACAAATTGATCATAGTTCTAGAAGTTAGGATTCACTGGGGGGAAAAAATCAGTGTTGCCAGAGTTGTTTCCTTTTAGAGACTCTGAGGGAGAATCCCTTTTCTTGATTTTTCCTATTTTTTGCCTCTTTGCCCCTTTCAATCTTCAAAGTCACCAATGGCCATTTGTGTCTTTCTTTTATCACATCACTCTGACACACACTTGTCTGGCCTACCCTTTTGTATTTAAATGATCTCTGTAATTATATGAACTCCACCAAAATCCAGGATAATCTCCCTTTTTCAAGTCAGCTGATTAGTATCGTTAATTGCATCTACAACCTTAATTCTCCCTTGTCATGCAACATAATACAGCTACAGATTCCAGAGATTAGGAATTGGGCATCCACAGACATTTGAGAGTTAAAGAGGGGTTATTCTGCCTTCAAAGTTATGTTATGTTGGTGGGTATGAAACTGGGAGGGTCAGAACATGGTGCCTTTTAAAATATGCAGGAGTTTCTGTGAGTCACAAGTTTAAAATGATCCCCTGAATGTGGAGACTGAATAACAAAAGACAGAGGAATATAAAATTTCAGATTGTATTTTAGGTCAGTTACTCTTTGCAATCCTTCATTTCTAATAGTTCACATCCCTCAATACAATGATTTCACTTGGAATCAGCCTAGCTGTGATGGGGTAAATATTTGTGAACGAAGATATTCAGCACAGTGCTACTGGACATAAACATGATATCCAACAATAGGAGATTGTTTCAACATATCATGACATCATCCATATGACTGCATATTATACAACCATAAAGTCACATTTTTGAAAAAGAAATTGTATTCCAGCTCTTGTTCAATCCATTTTAACTCTCCCCATGTTTCTGTATAATCTCCTGCTTTTATCAAGTATTCAATAATTTAAAAAAATATATTTGAGTAACGAATAAACACTAGTTCCCATGTTCGGTGATGGAATATACTACTAAATGTTCCAGATGAAATTTTTATGGAGCTTATAAACACTGAAAATAAACTTTGCACAGGTAATGAGAAGTATGATGTGCATTTTAAAAGCAGCAGTAAAGATGCTTGAGGAGCAAACAGGTTGAGAATAGGTCTGTGAGACGTAGAGGCCTCAACTTATGGTGAAGCCCTACTAGCCTATACTTATCAGAGATTAATTCACCACTGCCTGCTGTGGGACACTGGCAGAGTTTGGTGCTTTAGAATCCACAACTGTGGGCACAACTTTTCTCTGCTTATTTCATCATTCATTTCATGGCCCCTTTTCTTTTTAATTTTTCACCTGCTTCCAATAAGTGTTATCTCTCTGTATTTTATATAGTCTATACTCTACTCTAAAACCTTTCTAGAATAAGATGGGAAAAAACAATTAAAATTTGGACATAATAGAGGCACACCAGATTAATGTGTTAGCAAATGGGCTACAAGACCATCAGTATCTGACTCTCAGCAATGTGTTCTTATTCTCACCCTTTGCTTCTGGTTCCATTTATTTCTAAAGCAAAAGGCACCCAGTTCTCTGTCTGAACAGAAGTTTGCCCTAATAATATGCCCTAGTCCCCTAACTTCTCCATGGATTTTCCTATTCAAAGGAATTGACTAAATATGGACTTTTCTTCGTCTCTTGTAGAATGACTGTGATTAGATTGACTTTCTTGTATACTTCAAATAATCTCTATATGTCACAGTACTTGGCACAGTACAAACTCTCAATGCAAGGCAACTCATTTTCCTTCACTTTGTTGAGGCAGGAAGAGGAGACACTTTCATGAGACCAGGGGATGAAATGGTTACCATGGACTTCACCATCTGCAGCAACTACAGGATCCTATGGTTTGTTTTGACAAGATTTATAAATTCCATCATTATTTATCTCTTATATGGGGGTGTACCTTGGACCAGTACCTCAATAGTCTCTCCTCTGCTGCTCCACTTCATCTGAAAAAGATTTCTCATAACATGGAAAAATATTCACCACATAATTTTTAGTTAAAAAGGAGAAATACAAACAAAAGTGTAGGACCAAAGGCTTCACAGGTGAATGCTACCAAACATCTAAAAAAGAGGTAATATCTAGTCTTCTCAAACTATTTTTAATATTAGAGGATGTAGAAAAACATCCAAATTCTTTCTGAGATGAGCATTATCCTCATACCAAAACCTGATAAAGATACTACCAAAAAAGGGAACTATAGGCCAATAACTCTAGAGGATGAACATACAAGCAAAAACTCTCAACAAAATACTAGCAAACTGAATCCAACAATTGGATTATTGGATTATTCACCACAAAATACAAAATCGTTCCCCACAATCAAGTGGGATTTTTTTCCCAGAATACATGGGTGGGTCAATATTCACAAATCAATCACAATGATACATAACATTAAGTGAAAGAATTAAAACCATATAATCCTTTAAATAGATACAAAAAAAGCATTTGCCAAAATATAATGTCCATTTATGATTTAAAAAAAAAATCCTCATCAAAGGGTGTTTAAGGGGAATATATCCCAACATAATAGAGGTCTTATATGAAAAACCCACAGTAAATGTCACACTCAAAGGTGGAAAACTGGGGGATTTTCTCCTAAGGTCAGGAACAAGATAAGAATGTCCATTCTCACCACTTTCATTTGACAGTACTGAAAGTCCTAACCACAGCCAACAGACAAGAAAAATAACAGAAAGCATCCACAATGCTAAGGTAGAAGTAAAACTTACACTATTTACTGATGCCAAAATACTATATGTATAAAATGCTAAAGTGGTGGTGGGAGCAAGACAGTGGAGGAGTGGGAGACCTAAATTTCATCTGGTCCCAGGAATTCAGCTAGATAATTACCAAATGATTCTGAGCACCTACAAAGTCAACAGGAGAGAGAAGAAAAGAATAGCAGCAACTCTATGAACAGAAAAGGGACCACTTCCTGGAAGGTAAGACATGTGGAGAAGTGAATCTAAGGTGATATGCAAGAAGATAGACCACGGGGGGGGGGGGGGGGGGGGGGGGCAGGCTCCCAGCAAGCAACAGAGCAGCAGGAGCATAAAATCAGAACTTTTAGAAGTGTGTTCTGCAGAAGGACGTTGCTCCAGAGGTTAAGCGTGGGTGAGGCCCTTGCTGGGACAGTGTGGTCTCAGGATATGCAGGGTCACAAAAGACGAGGGTGCCTGAGTTTGGCAGAGCTCCCAGGGATCAGAGCTGGGAGGCCGACTACAGAGATGGAGCTGAGGAGGGGCTCTCAGCTCAAGGGTACCTTAAACCATGATCCGAGGTACAGTCAGGTCACTATTCTGAGCAGGGACCCCACAAGTGGCAGATCCAGGGACACCCATTTTTTCTCCACTGAGGGAAGCTGCAGAGGAGCATGCTGCAGAAATCTGCTGGGTTTGGAGACTCCAAAAGGGGCCATGTGCCAGAAATAGAAATGCTTGGTTATAGGCCAGGTGACCACAAAGTGCAGCCAGAGACCAGGGAGACAGGAAGGATTGACTGCTTTTCTCTGAGGGTGCACTGAGGAGTGGAGCCCCAATCTCAGCTCCCCTGGGGCTGGAGATTGGGAAGTCACCGTTTTCATTTTCATTTTCATTCCCATCCTCCAAAGCTGAGGATGGGAAGTGCTTGAAAAGCATTCAGGAAACAAAAGCTATGGAGCACAAACCTGAGCAGACTGGCCCATGGCAAGTGTGGTGGAATTCTGCCTGGGGCAAAGACACTTGAGAATCACTGGAATAGCGGCCCCCCCCCCAGAAGATCAGCAACAACATCTAGCCAAGACCAACTTTACCGATCAATGAGAACTATAAATCTCCAGCTCTAGAGGAATATAGCATATAGATTTCATGGCTTTTTTCCCATGAATCTTTACTCTATCAAAGTTAAATTTTTAAAATTTTCATTATTTATTTTCATTTTCTACTTTTGTAATGTTTCCTCTTTCCTATTTTAACTATTTTATCTTATCAATACCTTTTTAAAAATCTTTTCCAATTTTCATTTTACAGTCATATTCTATCCCTTCATTGTATTTAACCTTATTTTTGTATACATGTAGGTTTTTCTTTCTTTAAAATTCTGGGGTAGAGTGTCTTCTAACAGAGCAAAATATACCCTAAATCTAAAATATGGCTTTATTCTACTCTCCAGCCTGATCGCATTCTCTCTCACCACCGCCCACCAACTTCTTATCAATTCCTTTTTTAAAACTTTTTAAAATTTTTATCTTTACAGTCATATTCCATCCCTTCATCATGTCTATTCATATATATATTTTTTTTCTTTCCTTAAAATTTTGGGAAGCAGTTTCTTCTAACAGTCCAAAATGAACCCAAAACCAAGTGTGTGTCTCTGTTCTATTCACCAAGCTAATCATATATATATATAATCATTTATTTATATATATATATATATATATATATATATATATAATTTCCTGAGAGGAAATTATATAGCAATACAAGACTTTCCCAAGAAACAAGAAATGCCTCAAGTAGACAGTCTAACCCTACACCTAAAGGAGCAGGAGAAAGAACAGCAAAAAAAAGCCTAACCCAGCAGGAGAAGAGAAAAAATAAAGATCACAGCAGAAATCAATGAAATAGAAACCAACAAAATAGAACAGATCAATGAAACTAGAAGCTGGTTCTTTGAAAGAATTAATAAGATTGATAAACCCCTGGCCAGACTTATCAAAAAGAAAAAAGACCCAAATTAGTAAAATCATGAATGAAAGAGGAGACATCACAATCAACAGCAAAGAAATACTAACAATTCTAAGAACATATGAGCAACTATACGCCAGCAAATTTGACCATCTGGAAGAAATGGATGCATTCCTAGAGACATATAAACACCAAAACTGAACCAGAAAGAAATAGAAAACCTGAACAGACTCATAACCAGTAAGGAGATTGAAGCAGTCAACAAAAATCTCCCAACAAACAAGAGCCCAGGGCCAGACAGCTTCCCTGGGGAATTCCACCAAACAGTTAAAGAATTCATACCTATTCTCCTGAAACTGTTCCCAAAAAAATAGAAGTGGAAGGAAAATCTCCAAATGCATTTTATGAGGCCAGAATTACCTTGATCCCAAAAGCAGACAAAGATCCCATCAAAAAGGGGAATTACAGACTGATATCCCTGATGAACATGGATGTGAAAATTCTCACCAAAATACTAGCCAGTAGGATCTAAAAGTACATTAAAAGGATTATTCACCATGAACAAGTGGGATTCATTCCTGGGCTGCAAGGTTAGTTCAACATCCACAGATCAATCAATGTGATACAATACATTAATAAAAGAAAGAACAAGGACTATATTATACTCTCAATAGATACTGAAAAAGCAGTTGACAAAGCACAGCATCCTTTCTTGATCAAAACTTTTTACAGTGTAGGGATAGAGGGCACATACCTCAATATCATCAAAGCCATCTATGAAAAACCCACAGCGAATATCAGTCTCCATGGAGAAAAACTGAAAGCTTTTCCCCTACAGTTAGGAAGACCACAAGGATGTTCACCATCACCACTGCTATTTGACACAGTACTAGAAGTCCTAGCCTCAGCAATCTGACAACAAAAAGAAATGAAAGGCATCCAAATCAACAAAGAAGTCAAACTCTTACTCTTTGCAGATGATATGATACTTTATGTGGAAAACCCAAAAGATTCCACCCCTAAACTACTAGAACTCATACAGGAATTCAGTAAAGTGTCAGGATATAATCTATACACCAACAGCAAGACAGAAGAAAGAGAACTTAAAGAGTCAGTCCCATTTACAATTACACCCAAAGCCATAAGATACCTAAGAATAATCCTAACCAAAGAGGCAAAGAATCTGTACTCAGAAAACTATAAGGTACTTATGAAAAAAACTGAGGAAGACACAAAGAAATAGAAAACATTTCATGCTCATGGATTGGAAGAACAAATATTGTGAAAATGTCTATGTTACCTGGAGCAATCTATATATTTAACGCAATTCCTACCAAAATACTATGAACTTTAAAAAAAAAATGGAACAAATAATCCTAAAATTTATATGGAACAAGAAAAGACCCTGAATAGCCAGAGGAATGTTGAAAAAGAGAAACAAAGTTGGTAGCATCATATTTCCAGACTTCAAGCTCTATTACAAAGCTGTCCTCATTGAGACAGTATGGTACTGGCACAAAAACAGATACATATATCAATGGAACAGAATAGAGAGCCCATAAATGGACCATCAGCTCTATGGTCAACTAATCTTTGACAAAACAGGAAAGAATGTCCAATGGAAAAAAGACAGTATCTTCAACAAATTGTGTTGGGAAAATTGGACAGCCACATGCAGAAGAATGAAACTGGATCATTTCCTTACACTACCCACAAAAATAGATTCAAAATGGATGAAAGACCTCAATGTGAGACAGGAATGCATCAAAATCCTTTCGAACACAGCAGCAACCAACCTTTTTGACCTCAGATGCAGCAACCTCTTCCTGGAAACACTGCCAAAGGCAAGGGTAGCAAGGGCAAAAATGAACTACTGGAACTTCATCAAAATCAAAAGCTTTTGCACAGCAAAGGAAACAGTCAACAATACCAAAAGACAGAATGGAAGAAGATATTTGTAATCATGTATCAGATAAAGGACTAGTATCCAAATCTATAAACAACTTATCAAACTCAACACCCAAAGAACAAATAATCCAATCAAGAAATGGGCAGAAGACATGAATAGACATTTCTGCAAAGAAGGCATCCTAATGGCCAAGAGACACATGAAAAAGTACTCAACATCTCTCGGAGTCAGGGAAATAGAAATCAAAACCACAGTGAGATACCACCTCACACCAGTCAGAAAGGCTAAAATTAATAGTTCAGGAAGGGACAGGTGTTGGTGAGGATGAGGAGAAAGGGGAACCCTCCTCCCCTGTTGGTGGGAATGCAAGCTGGTACAGCCACTCTGGAAAACAGCATGAAGCTTCCTCAGAAAGTTGAAAATAAAGCTACTCTATGACCCAGCAATCGCACTACTGGGTATTTACCCTAAGGATACAAATACAGTGATCCAAAGGGGCACATGCACAAACTCTGGTTTCTCTTCAGATCACATAAATCTTTCCCCTTTTACAAAGGGGCACGTGCACCTGAACATTTATAGAAGCAATGTCCACAATAACCAAACTATGGAAGGAACCTTGATGTCCCTCAACAGATGAATGGATAAAGATGATATGGTGTGTGTGTGTGTATGTATGTATATGTGTATTTATATATATATATATATATATATATATATATGTGTGTGTGTGTGTGTGTGTGTATTTATATATATATATATAATATATATATATAATATATATATATAAAATATATATATATAATGGAATACTATGCAGCCTTGAAAAATCAAAACATTGCCATTTACAATGATGTGGATGGAACTAGAGCATATTATGCTAAGCAAAATAAGTCAGAGAAAGACAATTATCATATGATCTCTCTGAAATGAGGAATTTGAGAAATAAGACAGAGGATCTAGGGGACAGGAGGGGAAAATGAAACAAGATGAAACCAGAGAAGGAGACAAACCATAAGACTCTTAATCTCAGGAAATAAACTGAGGGTTGCTGAAGGGGAGGAGGATGGGTAGGATCGGGTGGCTGGTTGATGGACCTTGGACATTATGTACTATGGTAAGAAAAAAATAAATTAAAAAAAGACACTGAAAAACTACTAGAACGATGAATGACTTCAATAAGGTCACAGAACAAGAAATCAATGTACAGAAATCTGCTGCATTTCTACATAGTACTAATAATGAAATAGCAGAAAGAGAAATTAAGAAAATAGTCTCATTTACAATTGCACTAAAAATAATAAAATACCTAGGAAAAAACTTAGCCAAGGCAGTATAAAACCTGTACTCTGAAAATCATAAAACACCAATGAAAGAAACTGATATTGACACAAACAAATGCAAAGACATTACATGCTCTTGGAATGGGTGGACAAATGTTGTTAAAATGTCCATACTACCCAAAGCAATCTACAGATTTAATGCAATCCCTATCAAAATACCAGCAGCATTCTTCACAGAACTAGAACAAAGAATCCTAAAATTTATATGGAATCAGAAAAGATCCCAAATAGCCAAAGCAATGTTGAGAAAGGAAAGCAAAACTGGGGATCTCATAATCCCAGATTTTAAGATATAGTACAAAGTTGCAGTGATAAAAACAGTATGGTATGGCACAAAAACAGACACACTGGTCAACAGAATATAGAAAGCCTAAAAATGAACCCACAATTATAATCTTTGACAAAGGAGGCAAGACTATGCGCTGGGAAAGACAGTCTCTACAACAAATGGTGTTGGGAAAACTGGACACCATATAAAAAAGAATGAAACTGGATCACTTTCTTATACCATACAGAAAAATAAACTCAAAATGGATTAGAGACCTAAATGTGAGACTTGAAACCATAAAAATCCTAGAAAAGAGCACAGGCAACAATTTCTCTGACACCAGCCACAGCAACTTTTTTCTAGATATGTCTCCTGAGGCAAAGGAAACAAAGGCAAAAAAGTAAACTACTAGGTCTACATCAAAATAAAAAGCTTCTAAACACCTAAAGAAACAATAAACAAAACTAAAAGACAATCTACTGAATGGGAGAAGATATTTGGAAATGACAAATTCAATAAAGTGTTAGTATCCAGAATATATAAATAACTTATACAACTCAGGACAAAGATCGAATAATCCAATCTGAAAATGAACAGAAGTTATAAACAGCCATTTCTCCAAAAAAGACATACAGACGGCCAACAGACTCATAAAAATATACTCAACAGCACTCATGAACAGGAAAATGTAAATCAAAACCACCTTACACCTGTCAGAATGGTTAAAATCAAAACCACAAGAAACAACCAGCATAGCAGGGATGTGGAGAAAAAGGAACTCTCAGGCGCACTGATAGGAAAGCAAACTGATGTAGTCACTGTGGAAAACAGTGTGGAGATTCCTCAAAAAATTAAAAATAGAATTACCATATGATCCCCTAATTCCACTACTGGGTGTTTACCAAAAAAATACCAAACACTCATTCAAAAAGATACATGAACTCCTATGTTTATTGCAGCATTATTTACAATAGCCAAGATATAGAACCAAGTGTCCATCAATAGATGGATCAATAAAGAAGATGTGGTTTGTGTATGTACATATGTATATCTATATTTATATCTATATCTTTCTCTTTGTGTATATACACACACACACACACATAATATATACGTATACACACACACAATGGAATTTATTCAGCCATAAAAAAAAAATCTTGCCATTTGCAACAACATGGATGAATCTAGAAGGTATAATACTAAGTGAAATTACATCTGATAAAGACAAATATTATAGTATTTCACTCATAAGTAGAATTTAAGAAATAAAACAAAGAGGAGGAGGAGTCAAGATGGCGGAGAAGTAGCAGGCTGAGACTACTTCAGCTAGCTGGAGATCAGCTAGATAGCTTATCTAAAGATTGCAAACACCTGAAAATCCATCGGCAGATCGAAGAGAAGAAGAACAGCAATTCTGGAAACAGAAAAACAACCACTTTCTGAAAGGTAGGACCGGCGGAGAAGTGAATCCAAAGCGACGGGAAGATAGACCCCGGGGGGAGGGGCCGGCTCCCAGCAAGCGGCTGAGCAACGGCGCACAAAATCAGGACTTTTAAAAGTCTGTTCCACTGAGGGACATCGCTCCAGAGGCTACCCGGGGCAAAGCCCACACGGGGACAGCGTGGCCTCAGGCCCCGCAGGGTCACAGAAGGATCGGGGGTGTCTGAGTGTCGCAGAGCTTGCGGGTATTCGAATGGGAAAGCCGGCTACAGAGACAGAGCCGACAGTAAGCTCGCAGCTCGGGGTGACCTTGAACCGGTCGCAGGCTCGGTGAGCTCGGAGCGCGGCCGGAGGTCAGGCAGACGGGAGTAACTGGGCGCTGTTCTCTGAGGGCGCACTGAGGAGTGTGGCCCTGGGCTCTCGGCTCCTCCGGGCTGGAGACCAGGAGGCCGCCATTTGTATTCCCGTCCTCCGGAACTCTATGGAAAGCGCTCAGGGAACAAAAGCTCCTGAAAGCAAACCCGAGCGGATTACTCACCCAGGCCCCATGTAAGGGCGGTGTAACTACGCCTGGAGCAGACACTTGAGAATCACTACAAGAGGCCCCTCCCCCAGAAGATCAACAAGAAATCCAGCCGAGACCAAGTTCACCTAACAAGGAGTGCGGTTTCAATACCAAGGAGAGCAGCAGAATTCCAGAGGAGGAGAAAGCCAAGCACGGAACTCATGGCTTTTTCCCTGTGATTTCTTTTTAGTCTTGCAGTTAATTTTTTTCTTTTTCATTTTTTGTTTTTTTTTCTCGCCTTTGGGTAAAATTTTTTTTTAACTGTTACCTTTTTCTTTTTTTAACGATTTTTTACTAGTTTATCTAATATATATATTTTTTCTTTTTTATATTTTTCTTAGGTGTTTTCTTTTTTTTTAAATTCTTTTCTTTTTTTTTTCTTTTTTCTTTTTTCTTTTTTCTTTTTCATTTTTTTTTCTTTCTTCCTTTTTGAACCTCTTTTTATCCCCTTTCTCCCCCCTCACGATTTTGGATCTCTTCTAATTTGGTTAAAGCATATTTTCCTGGGGTTGTTGCCACCCTTTTAGTATTTTACTTGCCACTTCATATACTCTTATCAGGAAAAAATGACAAGACAGAAAAATTCAACACAAAAAAAAAAACAAGAGGCAGTACCGAAGGCTAGGGACCTAATCAATACAGACATTGGTAATATGTCAGATCTAGAGTTCAGAATGACAATTCTCAAGCTTCTAGCCGGGCTCGAAAAAGGCATGGAAGATATTAGAGAAACCCTCTCGAGAGATTTAAAAGCCCTTTCTGGATAAATAAAAGAACTAAAATCTAACCAAGTTGAAATAAAAAAAGCTATTAATGAGGTGCAATCAAAAATGGAGGCTCTAACTGCTAGGATAAATGAGGCAGAAGAAAGAATTAGTGATATAGTAGACCAAATGACAGAGAATAAAGAAGCTAAGCAAAAGAGGGACAAACAGCTACTGGACCACGAGACAAACAGCTACTGGACCACGAGGGGAGAATTCGAGAGATAAGTGACACATTAGACGAAACAACATTAGAATAATTGGGATTCCAGAAGAAGAAGAGAGAGAGAGGGGAGCAGAAGGTATACTGGAGGCTAAACCAGTATTATTGGGGAGAGAGAATTATTGGGGAGAATTTCCCCAATATGGCAAAGGGAACGAGCATCAAAATTCAGGAGGTTCAGAGAACGCCCCTCACAATCAATAAGAATAGGCCCACACCCCGTCACCTAATAATAAAATTTACAAGTCTCAGTGACAAAGAGAAAATCCTGAAAGCAGCCCGGGAAAAGAAGTCTGTAACATACAGTGGTAAAAATATTAGATTGGCAGCTGACTTATCCACAGAGACCTGGCAGGCCAGAAAGAGCTGGCATGATATTTTCAGAGCACTAAACGAGAAAAACATGCAGCCCAGAATACTATATCCAGCTAGGCTATCATTGAAAATAGAAGGAGAGATTAAAACCTTCCAGGACAAGCAAAAACTGAAAGAATTTGCAAACACCAAACCAGCTCTACAGGAAATATTGAAAGGGGTCCTCTAAGCAAAGAGAGAGCCTTCAAGTGGTAGATCAGAAAGGAACAGAGACCATATACAGTAACAGCCACATTACAGGCAATATTATGGCCCTAAATTCATATCTCTCAATAGTTACCCTGAATGTGAATGGGCTAAATGCCCCTGTCAAAAGACACAGGGTATCAGAATGGATAAAAAAACAAAACCCATCTATCTGTTGCTTCCAAGAAACTCATTTTAAGCCCGAAGACACCTCCAGATTTAAAGTGAGGGGGTGGAAAAGAATTTACCATTCTAATGGACATCAGAAGAAAGCAGGAGTGGCAATCCTTATATCAGATCAATTACATTTTAAGCCAAAGACTATAATAAGAGATGAGGAAGGACACTATATCATACTCAAAGGGTCTGTCCAACAAGAAGATTTAACACTTTTAAATATTTATGCCCCCAACATGGGAGCAGCCAACTATATAAACCAATTAATAACAAAATCAAAGAAACACATCAACAATAATACAATAATAGTAGGGGACTTTAACACTCCCCTCACTGAAATGGACAGATCATCCAAGCAAAAGATCAGCAAGGAAATAAAGGCCTTAAATGACACACTGGACCAGATGGACATCACAGATATATTCAGAACATTTCATCCCAAAGCAACAGAATACACATTCTTCTCTAGTGCACATGGAACATTCTCCAGAATAGATCACATCCTCGGTCCTAAATCAGGACTCAACCGGTATCAAAAGTTTGGGATCATTCCCTGCATATTTTCAGACCACAATGCTCTAAAGCTAGAACTCAACCACAAAAGGAAGTTTGAAAAGGACCCAAATACATGGAGACTAAACAGGATCCTTCTAAAGAATGAATGGGTCAACCGGGAAATTAAAGAAGAATTGGAAAAAAGTCATGGAAACAAATGATAATGAAAATACAACGGTTCAAAATCTGTGGGACACAACAAAGGCAGTCCTTAGAGGAAAATATATAGTGGTACAAGCCTTTCTCAAGAAACAAGAAAGGTCTCAGGTACACAACCTAACCCTACACCTAAAAGAGCTGGAGAAAGAACAAGAAAGAAACCCTAAGTCCAGCAGGAGAAGAGAAATCATAAAGATCAGAGCAGAAATCAATGAAATAGAAACCAAAAAAACAATAGAACAAATCAACAAAACTAGGAGCTGGTTCTTTGAAAGAATTAATAAAATTGATAAACCCCTGGCCTGACTTATCAAAAAGAAAAGAGAAAGGACCCAAATAAATAAAATCATGAATGAAAGAGGAGAGATCACAACTAACACCAAAGAAATACAAACAATTATAAGAACATACTATGAGCAACTCTATGCCAATAAATTTGACAATCTGGAAGAAATGGATGCATTCCTAGAAACATATAAACTACCACAACTGAACGAGGAAGAAACAGAAAGCCTGAACAGACCCATAACCAGTAAGGAGATTGAAACAGTCATTAAAAATCTCCAAACAAACAAAAGCCCAGGGCCAGACGGCTTCCCGGGGGAATTCTACCAAACATTTAAAGAAGAACTAATTCCTATTCTCCTGAAACTGTTCCAAAAAATAGAAATGGAAGGAAAGCTTCCAAACTCATTTTATGAGGCCAGCATCACCTTGATCCCAAAACCAGACAAGGATCCCACCAAAAAAGAGAGCTATAGACCAATATCCTTGATGAACACAGATGCGAAAATACTCAACAAAATACTTGCCAATAGGATTCAACAGTACATTAAAAAGATTATTCACCACGACCAAGTGGGATTTATTCCAGGGCTGCAAGGTTGGTTCAACATCCGCAAATCAGTCAATGTGATACAACACATCAATAAAAGAAAGAACAAGAACCATATGATACTCTCAATAGATGCTGAAAAAGCATTTGACAAAGTACAGCATCCCTTCCTGATCAAAACTCTTCAAAGTGTAGGGATAGAGGGCACATACCTCAATATCATCAAAGCCATCTATGAAAAACCCACCGCAAATATCATTCTCAATGGAGGAAAACTGAAAGCTTTTCCGCTAAGGTCAGGAACACGGCAGGGATGTCCATTATCACCACTGCTATTCAACATAGTACAGGAGGTCCTAGCCTCAGCAATCAGACAACAAAAGGAAATTAAAGGCATCCAAATCGGCAAAGAAGAAGTCAAATTATCACTCTTTGCAGATGATATGATACTATATGTGGAAAACCGAAAAGACTCCACTCCAAAACTGCTAGAACTTATACAGGAATTCAGTAAAGTGTCAGGATATAAAATCAATGCACAGAAGTCAGTTGCATTTCTCTACACCAACAGCAAGACAGAAGAAAGAGAAATTAAGGAGTCAATCGCATTTACAATTGCACCCAAAACCATAAGATACCTAGGAATAAACCTAACCAAAGAGACACAGAATCTATACTCAGAAAACTATAAAGTACTCATGAAAGAAATTGAGGAAGACACAAAGAAATGGAAAAATGTTCCATGCTCCTGGATTGGAAGAATAAATATTGTGAAAATGTCTATGCTACCTAAAGCAATCTACACATTTAATGCAATTCCTATCAAAGTACCATCCATCTTTTTCAAAGAAATGGAACAAATAATTCTAAAATGTATATGGAACCAGAAAAGACCTCGAATAGCCAAAGGGATGTTGAAAAAGAAAGCCAACGTTGGTGGCATCACAATTCCGGACTTCAAGCTCTATTACAAAGCTGTCATCATCAAGACAGCATGGGACTGGCACAAAAACAGACACATAGATCAATGGAACAGAATAGAGAGCCCAGAAATAGACCCTCAACTCTATGGTCAACTAATCTTCGACAAAGCAGGAAAGAATGTCCAATGGAAAAAAGACAGCCTCTTCAATAAATGGTGCTGGGAAAGTTGGACAGCCACATGCAGAAAAATGAAATTGGACCACTTCCTTACACCACACACGAAAATAGACTCAAAATGGATGAAGGACCTCAATGTGAGAAAGGAATCCATCAAATTCCTTGAGGAGAACACAGGCAGCAACCTCTTCGACCTCAGCCGCAGCAACATCTTCCTAGGAACAACGCCAAAGGCAAGGGAAGCAAGGGCAAAAATGAACTATTGGGATTTCATCAAGATCAAAAGCTTTTGCACAGCAAAGGAAACAGTTAACAAAATCAAAAGACAACTGACAGACTGGGAGAAGATATTTGCAAACGACATATCAGTTAAAGGATTATTGTCCAGAATCTATAAAGAACTTAGCAAACTCAACACCCAAAGAACAAATAATCCAATCAAGAAATGGGCAGAGGACATGAACAGACATTTCTGCAAAGAAGACATCCAGATGGCCAGCAGACACATGAAAAAGTGCTCCATATCACTCGGCATCAGGGAAATACAAATCAAAACCACAATGAGATATCACCTCACACCAGTCAGAATGGCTAAAATCAACAAGTCAGGAAATGACAGATGCTGGCGAGGATGCGGAGAAAGGGGAACCCTCCTACACTGTTGGTGGGAATGCAAGCTGGTGCAACCACTCTGGAAAACAGCATGGAGGTTCCTCAAAATGTTGAAAATAGAACTGCCCTATGTCCCAGCAATTGCACTATTGGGCATTTACCCTAAAGATACAAACGTAGTGATCGAAAGGGGCATGTGCACCCAAATGTTTATAGCAGCAATGTCCACAATAGCCAAACTATGGAAAGAACCTAGATGTCCATCAACAGATGAATGGATCAAGAAGATGTAGTATATATACACAATGGAATACTAAGCAGCCATCAAAAGAAATGAAATCTTGCCATTTGCGACAACATGGATGGAACTAGGGCGTATCATGCTTAGTGAAATAAGTCAAGCAGAGAAAGACAACTATCATATGATCTCCCTGATATGAGGAAGTGGTGATGCAACATGTGGGCTTAAGTGGGTAGGAGAAGAAGAAATGAAAGAGGATGGAATTGGGAGGGAGACAAACCATAAGTGACTCTTAATCTCACAAAACAAACTGAGGGTTTCTGGGGGGAGGGGATTTGGGAGAAGGGGGTGGGATTATGGACATTGGGGAGGGTATGTGCTTTGGTGAGTGCTGTGAAATGTGTAAACCTGGTGATTCACAGACCTGTACCCCTGGGGATAAAAATATATGTCTATAAAAAATAAAAAATTTAAAAAAAAAGAAATAAAACAAAGAAAAAAAGGGACAAACACTTCTTACTATAGAGAACAAACTAATGATTACCAGAAGGGAGAGGGTGGGGGAGATAGGTAAAATAGGTGATGGGGATAAAGAGTACACTTATTATGAGCACTGAGGAATGTATAGAAGTGCTGAATTATTATATTATATACCTGAAACTAATATAACACTGTATGTTCACAGTACTGGAATTAATTTTTTTTAAAGGAGAAATACAAATAATACAGAATCCAATTTTCAGCCGGTGCATCTCTGGTGAAAATCTTCTCAGAATTAATCTGTGGGGATTTTTTCTTGTGTTGTTTCCTCACTATACAGAGTAGTCAAGATACAAATCTCAGAACTTCTTTAAATTTCCCCAAAGCATTCATCCACATGAGAAAACACTGAGAAAGCACAAAGAAGGCATACAATACAGGTCATTTTTGGTCAAATTCAGAATATTTTGGTTTGATCCTAAGAGCATTAGAAAACCACTGAAATATTTTACTCAGGATGATATTTGATATATATTTTCGAAACATCATTTTGGATGCATGTGAGGATCTGCTTCTGAAGTCAGAATGAGACAACATAGGAGGCTGATGATGCAGTCCAGGAAGACTAGGATGGTGGCTTGGAAAAGGGTGGTAGTAATAGAGAAAGAGAAACATGTAATATCTTAAAACAGTAACATTGGCAGATATTGAAGATGGATTGGTGGTGAGGAATGAGAAAGATGATGTCTAGGATGACTGCCAAATTTCTAGCTCGGTGACTATATAGATCGTATGCAAGTATATTCACAAGGAGCTCAGGAAAACAAAGACTTTACAACTGATTGGATGTACTGCTTTTTGGAGAAGAGAAGGGAATCTAAATAGGTTTTTCTTTTCTTTACGTATATATAATAAAATTCAATTATTGTGTTTATGCATGCTTAAGTATGTATATATGTACACCAACACATATATGTATGTTTACAAATGTGTATGTATGTGTTCAGATATATCTATATACACAAATTATACTTAAGGAAGAGTTTAAATAGGATTATTACAATATGTTGACAAAAACTGACAAAATTGAAATCTCTAAGGCATTCAATTTTTTTAATTTATATTTTCATTCATTTTTCAGAATTTCTATTTTGGATAAGAATTATTCCTATAATCATAAATATTTAAAAATTGTAAATTTATTTTTAAAAAAGAAAATGGATTCTCCATGACCATTTGCCCATACTCTTGCTCTTCATCTCTTGATAATTACAGGACACTTATTCACACAAAGATTTTCAGAGTTATAGTAAAATGGATCAAAGACGTAATCCTGCATTCTTTTTTTTTTTTTTTTTATTGCTACTGTAACCAACTGCCACAATTCAGAGCTCAAACAGTACACATTTATTATTTTACAGTTCTGGAAGTTAGCAATCAACATGGGTCTCACTGGTGCCTAGAACACTGTGTCCTGGGGCTCAGTGGGTTAAAGCCTCTGCCTTCAGCTCAGGTCATGATCCCAGGGTCCTGGGATCGAGCCCTGCATCGGGCTTTCTGCTGGGTGGGCAGCATGCTTCCCCCTTTCTCTCTGCCTACTTGTGATGTCTCTCTCTCTCTGTCAAATAAAGAAAATCTTTAAAAAGACACATATTTAGAAGACTGTGTCCTTTCTGGAGGCTCTAGGGAAAAATCCATTTGCCTATCTTTTCTGGATTCTAGAGGATTCCTGAATTCCTTGGCTTCTGACCCCCTTCTTTCATCGTCAAAGCTAGCAACATCATATCTCTCTGACCCTTCTTCTATTATCACAACTCTCTCCATTCCAGCCAGACAGTTTTCCACTTTAAAGACTCATGTGATTAGATTGGACCCAATCAGGTAACCAGGATAATCTACCCGTTTTCAACTTTAATCCTATCTGCAATACCACTCTTGCCATGTAAAGTAACATATTCAGATTCTGGAGATTGGGATGGGGACATCTTTGGGCAGCCATGATTCTCCTACCACAGTATCAAAGATAGAAACCATTTCTAATAACCTGTTTCTTGACCTAACTGCTTCTAGGTGGTCTGTAATTACTTAATACAGGACTTATAAAATAAATGTAAATGGATACAATGAGGAAAGTTTTCTTCTAATCCTAATTGCTTTATTCCCACTATTTAGCTGCCACCTATATTTCTCCCTCCCAATGTATGAACTGATTAGGGTCTTTGTCATCTGAGAATGGTACTTTTTTATTAACCATCTCAGGTAATTTAAAGGTCTGAGTTTGACTGCTTTGGAGAATATATTTTCCAATTTAAATTTTTCTAATAAGAAAGTAACATCATATGATGTAAGAAACCACCTAATGTAGGAGAATTCAAAGTGTCACAGATATCTAAGACCCAAATCTCCAGTGCATGAGAAAAGAGAGATTTAGCTTAAAAAAAAAAAAAAAAAAGAAGAAGAAGAAAAAAAAAGAAAAGAAAAAGAAAAAATCTATGTATCCTGAATAGAAGTTGAAAGTTTCCTCAACATTTATCTGAAGAAAGGCTGAGAAAGGCTAGAAGGGCTTCCAGCAAAGGGACTTTCCTGTATAATCCTTTATAAATGGGCTAAAATGAACCTTTTGGAGGTGGAGAGCTGAACCATTAAAAACCACTTTTGCCTTGTAGGATCTTATTTTCAATCCAATTGAAATCATTTTATCAGCATGCCAATGAACACAGGTGCTGCCAGAGTCAATCTCTTTGCTCTATTTTTCTGTGTCACAGGGCAGATTTCCCTCTAATTGGTCCCACAATCGGCCAGTACCCCTCTTTTAGAGTTTTGGCATTTTTCAATATGAATTTAGAAAAATCAAAAACTTTCCCTCACTCCCTCATTTTCCCATTTGTAAAATGGTGTGACCATTTACTGTTCTCTGACATAATATGCTCTGTCTAAAAGCCAAGCTCTTAATGAGGCAGCTGGCTCACTCTTCCCTATAATCAGAGTGTGAGGAAAGCTTGCTGACAAACTAGCATTCAAATCTCATGGTTAATTCTTTTAGGGAAGCTATAGCATTGCAGTAAGGAGAGCTATCTACCCCAGTAAGGCGTCAAGCAGAGAAGGTCAGGTTTTCCAGCTCCTGAATAATATTAGACCCATTTCCAGTCAAGTGTGCTCTTCAGGGATGCGTCTTATCTAATTTCCTTGAATATCCATGATTTATACTGGCAATGGTGGCACCTTCTTCCTCCATCTCCTTTGAAATGACTCTCCATGCAGATGTTAAATCCTGAAAGTCAGCTGCCTCCAGCAACCCAAGAAACAGAGCCATATGGTATATAGAGAAATGGGAAGAGATGGAAAAGTGCCAAGTATCTTGACTTATTCCTTTACCAACCCAACGTTGGCTTGACTGTGACTCAGGCCCTGATTAAGTAAGTCCCAATTAAAGGCAGATAACAGTTTTTCTAATGTACTAGAGTAACCAGACAGATGAAAAATAAACTGCTGAAATATAGCAGGGTCATATGCAAAAATCTTATCTTCAAGTTAAGAAATAAATACCACATATGCAAGTGTCTAAGATCACCTAATTTTTCTTTCTAGCAAGCCTGCTACTCCTGTCATTTTTTTTCCATGTAGCAGTAATGGTTACATCATAACCCATTGCTTAAGCCTAAAATCTAGCAGTCATCTACTCTAACTCTCTTTTTCCCATTCCCCACATCTAATTTTTCAGCAAGTTCTTTTGGTTATATCTAAAAATATATCCCAAATCCATCCTACAATAAGAAATGGAAATCATGAGAAATTCAGTTTTACCTTTCTTTTGTAGGTCAGGGCTAATGATACAAATGCTATTGCTCTCTGATAGCAATGGGGACAAAGGAATCTCTGAATACCAGAAATCAAATGATGACAGCCATCAGAAGCAAGGTAGACACAACTGTTTAAATGAGTGGCATGCCCATAGTGGGGGACAGAGATATATGTAATATGGAGTTGCTAGAAGCAAAATAGATGGTAGCCAACAGTCTAGTTCTTAATTTATACATTCAAAAGAAAAGAAAAATGAAAGATGATGAAGTTGAAGGCAGACACGTCAATGAAATGTAATGATCTTTTGCCTAAATTCTGGATGTGAACCCATTTTTAGAGCCAGAACCCACTAGCTGAAAAAGAACCAAAGCAGTGACCATAATTCACTAAGACCTTCCTCAAAGGAATCTATGATCATTTACCTTGTTAACCACACATATTATGAAATGAATATTTGTGTTCCCCCCAAATTAAAATGCTCTATCCCTCAGTATGATGGTATTAGAAGGTGGGGCCTTTAAGAGGTGATTAAAATTGGGTGAGGTCATATGGGCAGAGCCCTCATTGAAAGGGACTAGTGACCTTAGAGTATTCACAAGGGAGCTTGCTTCCTTTCTCTGCTCTCTGGCATCTGAGGAAACAACATGAAGGTGGCCATCTTTAACTCAGAAGGCTCACCAGACCTGGACCATACTGGCGTCCTGATTTTGGATTTCTAGCCTCCAGAACTGTGAGAAATCAATTTGTTATTTATATGCTACCCAGCTGAAGCTATTTTGTCATAGTAGCCTAAATTGGCTAAGATAATACATTAATGAAAAGAAATGTTAAACACACTTTTAATAGATATCAAGTTGACACTTATACCTGGGGACTCAAAGTGTCATTGTAGCCCTCCTGTTACACTGGGTTTTATGGGTTAAGGAAATAAATGGACTCTTGGGTTGGTACAACTCACAGTGGCTACAGGGGATCCATAAACCCTCTCAGAGGTTATTTTCCAAGTCCCTGAATATATAATAACATACCTGGTAGTTGACAATTTTCTGTAATTTTTTTCCTAGCCATAGGGTCAAAGGTAGCATGGAAGCCTCTATAACTATCCCCCACCTTTCCTAATAAACACCGTTAAGTCAAAAGCTACAGTATTTACTGGGTTGAATAAACCCAGTAAATTGTCTGGGTGCTAGTCCATATCATATATCCATTTACCTTATCAGGGTAACCTATATTAAAAAAAAAAAAAAAAAACACCCTGGAGGAAACAGTGGATATGTCACGTTAATCCAAGTTGTAACCTCACTTTTTGCTGCAATGAGAGTTCTACTATTTTTTGTAGAACAAATTAAGGTGAATTCAGGTACCTAGTTTATGACCACTGATGATAAACCCGACAAAGATTCAGGTTCTTGTTATATCAGTTAACTTTTTTAGGGTTAAAATCAGGGACATACTAGGAATTTACTACCCGAAGTAAAAGACAAATTATTGAATCTAAAGATTCTCAATACTAACAAGAAAGCATAATGCCTGATTGGCTACATCAGGTTCTACAACCAGCCTATTTTACTCTTAGGAATGCCATCTGACCATTTTTGAGTGACACAGATGGCTGCGAATTTGAGGGTCTAGGCCAAGAAATTTCCCTGACTTATTTCCCTGCTATAGAGTAAACTGTCCTGCTGCCTGACCTATGCAATCTGGTAGATCCAGTGACATTAGAGGTATCAATGGTAAAAGCAGATGCCCTTTGGTATTTATGAAAGCCCCAGGAGCTAAATCAAAACACAGAACTCTTGGGCTTAGAAAAAAGATATACCAAGGTTTTATTTGAAAAATAGCTTCTGGTATGTAACTCAGTCCTGCAGGGGAAGATCAACTTCAGGAGACACAGGTGACCATGTTGCCAGACTAACAATCATGAGTTGGTTTCTCTTATACACATCATGTCATAAGTTGGGTGGGCCCAATGGCAATTCTTCATAAGATACAAGATCTACATTTCAGAACTGGTATGAACAAGGCCAGAGAGCATAAATTAGCCACATACACAGGTACAACAAAACCCTATGACTTCTACCACTGGCACACTGTCTCTATCCCTCTCTTTGCATCCATGGCTACATGTGAGTCCTTATGACTAGTTTAGAGAGGAGTGGGAAAACATCCATGTAAGAATGATTCATGGATAGGTTGCCTAGGTATATTGATACAGGCAAAAAAATGAATTGCTGATGAACCATTGGCCTACTGTGGTATGTTGCTGGAAGAGTGTAGTAGGAGAAAATCTTTCCAGAGGGCAAGGCTTTATGTAGTGAGCTTGGTCATTGGCTTTATGGAGATAGAGAAGTAGCCTGATATAATAATATATATTAACTCATCGACAGTGTTGAATGGCTCATTTTTTTAATCTGGGGACTAGATAAAGACTACTTTTCACACTTCCTTGTCATAATCTTGGGTGTGACAAAGAAGTGTGAAAAGAGGCATGTGCATATCTATCTATCTATAGAAATAGGCACTAAGGGTGAAGGTATCCACATTGCATGTGAATGGCCACCAGAGTTTATTGACTATGTAAGAGACTGACCAACGAGCTAGACAGAATGACTTAGCCAGTTGACTTCAACCTGGCTAATTATCAGCCACGTCCGTGCCTATGTAATACATACATTAATGAAACCACTTTGGTGGCAGGAATGTAGGCTATGCATGGAATTCCCACTCACAAAGGTCTATCTAATTTCTGTCACTCCTGAATGTCCAGTCTTCCAGAAAAAAAAAAAAAATGCTGAGTCCCTCATAAGGCACTGTCCCTCAAAGAGCAAGTTCATTCCTCTGAACCTCTTTCACTCTGGTAAAATTGTTGAAAGAGGAAGGATGTCTCCTTGACTAAAACCGATACTCATCCTGGATTTGATTTGTCCTTTCTGCCCACCTGTTTCAGCTAGCTAGCTTATTTGAAGGTTTACACTCATGAGTCACTGAAACAGCGAAACACTGAAACAGCATCTGCCCAAGAGTCCTGTTTTACAGCAGAGGAAGTATGGTATTGGGCATAGGACCACGGCAGCCACTAATCCTATCACATATTTCAGCCCAATATGATAAATCATACGGCTTTTTGAAGACACAGCTGTGGTATTGGTTAGGACACCCTATATAGCCACCCACCAGACCAGAGTACATGCCCTAAATCAACCACCATTACCAAGTGCCCTGTTCCCAATATGTGAAATTCATACATCTAAGAATCAAGAGCCAGAGTAATAGTTCTACTTAACATTATTCCCAGGGACCCTCTCAAGAGAATTTTGGCATTATCTCTCCACAATTCTAGGCTCTATTTTAGATCCTAGCTCTGAAGAAGAAATGTTTTTACCAGAAGACACAAAAAGAGTTATGTTAAACTTTAAGCTGTGTCTGCCACTGGATTATTTCAGGTTCCTTGAGCTAAGAGACAAACAAACAAGGAAGAGGTAATACCACGTCAGAATGAACTGACCCTAATCATAAAGAGGAGGTAAGTGAGCTGCCTCACAATGGGGGAAGGGAAGAAACACCTGGACATTCAAGTAATTCACTGGGCATTTCTTCTTTACCCTCCTGCCCAATTTGATCACTAAGTGGAAAACTTAGTAGCCAAACATGGCCTGAGGAAGACATGGTGACTAGGGACTTCAGTCTTTCACTGATGAGTCCGAGTCTTCCTATCAAATAATCCACCCAGACCAGCAGAGATGTTAGCTGAGGGTGAGGAGAATCTAAACTGAGTAATATAGGAACAAAAATGAGTTTGAAGTGTATCCTTCAATGACCTCCAATGGCACTCAACAACTTCTTTTAAGTTCCCCAGGAAGTGAAACAAACAAGAATCTTGGAAATGCTTTTCCCTAATGGGGCAGGTTTTTGTAAGAAGCATGTGGATCTGAGTAGTGCAGTAAGTGGACGGTAGTAATGACTGTTGTTGAGTACCACCCAAATCTCCAGAGACACTCCTTCCCCAGCTGCCAGGGGTGTTGTCAGCGGATGGCTCATAGATTAGTCCTTTCCTGGAAATTAACCTCAGCTGAAGATAGGGACACTTCCTCCTCAGAAACAGGCTATATCCAGTAATTGGCTGATATGAGGTTATAGAGTCTGGTTTCTTGCCTCAATTTAGGCCACTTCTGCAAGGCCATCATGGTTCCAGAGCTCTCTGGGGAGTAGCTGGAAGTCTCTGCTGCACTTACATTGCACTCCTACATTTTCCTCTGCCTACCTCTGCTTTCCTCAGTACCTCGCTAATGTTGCTCCCTAGAGCACCCCTCATTGAACATGATGCAAATGAAACTGTGTGTTAGGGTCTATTTCCCAGGGCCCCTAACTTAAAATAACATCCCCATAACATTCTTTGAAAACCAGAGGGGTCTAACTTCAGGAATTCTTACAATTAGAGGGGCTTAACACATGAAATTTGAATCAGCAGGCTGAGGTCTGGAAGAACCTGGAGGGTGATAGGAAACTGAGTCCCATCCTTTAAGAGACAGCACAATAAACACCCCACTGAGATACACATAAAAACAGCAGTTTGAAAAACTCCTGGGTTATAAGGGAAGGAGACTTATTTACTAATCTCAGAGCATTTTCTGGAGGGGCAGGAGTCTTTCGGAGACTAGAAAGAAAGAAAGAAAGAAAGAAAGAGAGAAAGAAAGAAAGAAAGAAAAAAAAAAAAAGCTTGCCATTTCTCTCCCCACCCCACAGCTTAGATATTCTCCACCTAGATTGCTAACAATTGCCCTATCCACATGCTCTTCTGCAGACTCAACCCCTCAATCCCAGCAGAACTTGACAGGAGTTCTCCCCTTTCCTACAGTGAACCAGCATGGACTTCATTGGCACTGTACACCACATCCCCACACTCTCCTGGGGACCTGTCCCTCCAATACACCCTTGGATGAAACCCATCCAAAGCAGTGCCACAGGCCTAGCAGTGTCCAAGCAGCCCTGACAGGTCTAGCACCACTCCAAACTCACATGTGGGAAAGCAGAAGATAACTACAGATACCAGTCCAACTTCAGGTCTGACTGAAGGTCCTGCCCACCAGTGAAATTTTTTCAGGGTACATCACAAGGAAAATGCCTTATAGTTCAGTGTTACTGCATCTCTGGCAAAACCCTGGTCTCACTCAACTAAAGCCCAAGGCAATCCCAGACTGGCTTGCTCACTTATGAATCAAACCCTGCCCACGATAGGGAAAAAGAGCCACTGCAGATAACTGGAATGAAGAGAAAACTGGCTCAATCACAACAATAGAGCAAACCCAACACACATAGAAAACACCCCTAAAGTACTAGGTCCTGGTGAACAGGGAACATTGTACAGTAGGGCACTACTGGACCACTTCCTCTTAAGGCTACAATTTTCAATTGTAGAAGGTGTAGATGACTTTCCTAACATAGCAAGAAACCTAAATGAAATGAAGATAAATAACATGACTGATAGAGAACTTAAAGTAATGGTCACCTGGGTGACAAGTTGGATGAACATCTGACTCTTCGTTTAGGCTCGGGTTCTGGTCTCATGGTCTTGAGATCAAGCCCTACCTCAGGCTGTGCAGAGTCTACTTGGAATTCTCTCTCCCTCTGCCCCTCCCACTCATACTCTCTCTAAAATAAATAAACAAATGTTTAAAAAATAAAGTAATGATCTAAAGATACTCAGTGGACTTGAGTAAAGAATGGAGGACCAGAGAGGAAACAAAAAAAGAACCAATCAGAGTTGAAAAACTCAGTAACTGATATTAAAAATACAGTAGATGGAATAAATACTAAAAGATGAATGGGAGAAGATACCTGCAAATGACATATCCAGTATAAAGAGCCTTCATAACTCAACACAAAAGATTCCACAAATAACCCCATTAAAAATGGGCAGAAGACATCAACAGACATTTCTCCAAAGAAGACATACAGAAAGCCAAAAGGCACCTGAAAAGATCCCCAACATCACTAACCATCAGGGAAACAGAAATCAAAACCACAAGGAGCCATCACCTTATACCTATCAGAAGGGTTGAAATAAAAAATTCAAGAACCAACAGGCACTGCCAAAGATGTTGAGAAAAAGAACCTTTGTGTACTTTTGGTGGGAATGCAAACTGGTGCAGCCACAGTGGAAAACAGTATGAAGGTTCCCCCCAAAATTAAAAACAGAATTACCATATGCTCCAGTAATTCCTCTACTAGGTATTTACCCAGAGAATTGGAGACTTCTAATTTGAAAAGATCTATGCTCCTCTATGTTTATTGCAGCATTATTTACAATAGCCAAATTTTGGAAGCAGCCCAGGTGTCATTGATAAATCACACACACACACACACACACACACACACACACTGGAATATTATATATATTATATATTAATTATTAATATATATTACTCATCTATAAAAAAAGAATGAAATCATGCCATTTGCAACAACATGGATGGATCTAGATGGTGTAATGCTAAGTGAACTAAGTCTGAGAAAGACAAATACCATATCATTGCACACATATGTAGAATTTAAGAAACAAAACAAAGGAAGAAAAATAAGCAGAAAACCAGACCCAAATACAAAGAACAAACTGATGGTTACTGGGGGGTGGGGGAGTTGTGAAATAGGGGAAGGAGATTAAGAGTACACTTTCCATGATGAGCACCGCATAATGTATGGAACTGTTGAATCACTATATGATACACCTGAAACTAATGTAACACTGTATGCTAGTGATACTGGAATAAAAATTCCAAAAATTAATTTTGAGCATATTACTAGCTGCTCCATATGCAAATAAGAGAGGCAACAAAAGCACGGGACTATGGTTTGGATAATATTCTGGGTATCCTCTTTAAAGAATGTCTGACAAATTTGAGTGTATAAATTGATGAAATATCTAAAAATAAGTGTCAAGTTAGGGCAGTTCAGGAGGTTGGATTTTTAAACAGAGCATGTTAGGCCTCATTAATCATGACAACTGTCTTCAGATAATTGAAAGGCTATCATATGATGGAAAAACTGGGGATTTTTTTTTCATGTTAATCCAGAGTATAGACCTAAGATCAATGAGTAAAAATTATAGACCAGGTTTCAACTCAATACAAAAAAGACCATAATGCCAGATAATTAAAAGCTTTTACACCATTGAATGAGCTGCTTTGAGAGAAAATGTTTTCCATGAACTGAAGGTAAGTAAAAAGAAGCCCTGTGATCATTTTTTTATGGACACTGTATGGTTTTTACCTCAAAAACTAAATGAACTTTGAGGTATAGATTAGTCTTCTATTGCTCTGTAACAAGTTACCACAAAATTAGCAACTTAAAACAAAACACATTTATTATCTCACAGTTTCCACAGGTCAGGAGTCTGGGTATGAATTAGCTAGGTTTCACCAGGATGAAATAAAGGAGTCAACTAGTTCTGGGGTCTCATATGATGCCTGGAGTCCTCTTCCAGGCTCATTCAAGCAACTGGCAGAATTCAGTTCCTTGCAAGTCTTGGACTGAAGCCCTCTTTTTCTTCCCTGGTTGTTAGCCAGGAGTCACTCTAAGTTATTAGATGCTACACTTGAGTCCTTGCCCCACAGTTCCCGTTAAACTCTCTCACATTCTCATGCTTCAGATCTCTTTTTGGAAGGGTCTAGAACATTTTAAGTTTACCTTAATCAGGTCAATACCAGATGATTTCCCTTTTTGTGACTCAAAGGCAACTGATTCATAACCTCATCATGGGAGTTCTGTCTCATTATATTCACACCTTCTGCACACACACAAGGGGAGAAAATTATACAACCTGCATGTACATCACGGGGCAGAAATCTTGGGGGCCATCTCAGAAATCTGCCTACCACACTGTGCTTTTCAATTATAAAGCCCCGAATTCAAGTCAACATGAACACTTACAGTTTCTCATAGAATTAAAGGTCTTCTGGGTTAGCAAAGGGTGACTCCTGGGGCCAATTTTATATTCTGACTTTGGCTTTGGTACGACTGAGATAACAAGACCATCTTCAGATCAGTGATGCTTCAGAGGTTCTTGGGGAGACCCAAGTGGGTTCTGATTGTGTAGAGCAATTTTCACAGCTCTCCAGACTCCCAGCTAACTCAGAAACATCACCAATGTGGAGATTACTTAGAATCACCAGGGTTTCTGAACACCAAAACGAACAACTGATGAGTACCCAGAACAGTGTCTGGCACTAGTAGATAGGTATTTCTGGGAATGGACCCATTTCAGAAGTGAAACATGGAAAAATCCAATTTTCCTCATTCTGCTCTTTCTCTCAGTGCTCAGCTTTCCATATGAACGTTAAGAGGGTTAGGATTTTGTGTAGAATTAGATCAGGAGCTCAAGTGAGACCACTATGAAGAGAGGAAGGATATAATTACCACGCAGGAGTTTGGAGGTGGAAAACCACCCATGCTAAGAATCTGGCTACAAATGCCTCCAGGCCCTGAAGGAGGTGTTGCAGGTACAATTATATGTCACCTACAATGGGCCAGTCTAATTTGCTCTCATGGCGTGTGGCTACAACCTTCTGTGACAGTGCCACTCCAAATCAGACCAAAAAAGGATTCATTTGGCTTCAACAAGGTGAGAAATTGGGAAAAATGCTGGCTCTCCTGACATTTTGGCTTCCAGTTACTATATCATTGGCCCTGAGAAAACTGAGCCAAGCAGACAGATCTTTATCCTTTTTTTTTTTTTTAAGTGAGCTGCTCATTTCATCCTTGAGCAGAAACTGACCAACATTTTTAAATGAGGGTGCACTATTAGAACTTGAACAATGCACTTTGCTTTGTATAAAATTCTAGGGATATGGACCCTGCATAAAATTATGACCAGATGAACACTGATCTAAAGTAATAGTCAAATAGAATCACAGTGTGTTAATTTCTTGGGTAAGCAAATAACATATCTGAGCTATGCTTTTTGATCTTGTCCCCAGAATTTGAAATATACTTCACCTTCACTTCTTTTTTATTCTCAAGGCATGTATGTTTGTGTGTGAAAGTTTGCGTATGTACTAATTGTTCTGATTAAAAAAAAAAACAAAAACAAAACAAAAAAAAAAAACCTTATAGAAAATACAGAAGGGGCGCCTGGGTGGCTCAATGGTTTAAAGCCTCTGCCTTCGGCTCAGCTCATGATCTCAGGGTCCTGGGATCGAGCCCCTCATTGGGCTCTCTGCTCTGTAGGGAGCCTGCTTCTTCATCTCTCTCTCTGCCTGCCTCTCTGCCTACCTGCGATCTCTGTCAAATAAGTAAATAAAATCTTTAAAAAAAAAAGAAAGAAAATATAGAAAAGCTTCAAGAAAAAATAATGGAAGCTACCTACGTTTTCTCCATTCAGAAAGAGTCACTATCAATGTTTTGAATTATATTCATCACATCTTTGATATATTTCATATGTATCATGCATAATATTTGGTAGACTGAGTTTTTCTTTCTTTTTTTTAGGGTTTTATTTATTCATTTGGCAGACAGAAATCACAAGTAGGTAGAGAGGCAGGCAGAGAGAGAGGAGGAAGCAGTTTCCCCACGGAACAGAGCGCCCAATGTGGGGTTCTATCCCAGGACTCTGGGATCATGACCTGAGCCGAAGGCAGAGGCTTTAACCCACTGAGCCCAGGTGCCGCATAGACTGAGTTTTTCTATGTAAAACTATATCATGTATGAGATTGAGAGACAACAAGGACCATAAATTCCCAAAATCTCAAAGCTGCTACTCTTAGTATTACTAATAGGCTTTAGTTTTAAGCGTCTTTACAGAAGACTATCTCCAGGGAATTTGACCATATCTGATAAGGGACTATGTCAGCCCCTCTGGTTTGGGATTAGACTAGTAGACCTTGTTTTTCCCTTTCTCCAAAACCCCTACACTTATCATGGACTTTTAAAGGAAGGGGTCTAGAAAGACAAATGTTCTAAATTCTAAGACCTGAGTGAGGCAATTCAAGGAGGGCTTCTTTTTTTTTTTTTTTTTAAGATTTTATTTATTTTTTTGACAGAGAAAGAGAAATCACAAGTAGGCAGAGAGGCAGGCAGAGAGGGGAGGAAAGCCGGCTCCCCGCTGAGCAGAGAGCCTGATGTGGGGCTCAATCCCAGGACCTTGAGACCCTGAGAGACCCTGATGGCAGAGGCTTAACCCACTGAGCCACCTAGATGCCCCTCAAGGAGGGTTTTTATGGAAATGTTAAAATTACTGGAGTTTTTTTGTTTCTTTTTGTTTTTTGGCCACACTCAGAATCTACTCTCTATCAGCATGGGCAGTGGCTTAGTAGTGCCCTTGTCCTATGTGAAAGCTACTTTCTATAAGCTCAGAGAACAATCTTTCTACACACACACTCCAACCCAAGGATCCATGCATGTCATTGTTGGTGAGCATTTTATCAGTGAAATCTTTGAAGGTTTGCATTTTCATAGCTGCACTGTTTGGATGTACCTTAATTTAATCTACTACTTTGAAGTATTGTCCCCATTTATCCTCCTTTATATATAAGGCTATGATAAATGTTCATGCACATTAGTCTTTAGGAATGTTTCCCATCATTTCAAAACACTGACACCTAACAACAAATTTTTCTTATGTAACCTGTTAAAAATAGAGCATATTATTCTAAATGACCTGAACCAAATTATGCTGGTCTCAAGAGCAGATAAAATTAAAAACAGAAACACACAGAGAACTAATGTTTGGAAACTTATTGGTACCAATTATATACAAGTCTTTTATAGACAGGATGTTAATTATTAATTATTCAAAGTTGCTGGAAAAAAGTGTCTATGCTATGGGTTTACACATATGTATTTAAATTAGTAAACTGATTATTAGTTAAATAGAATATAACTAACAAAGTGAGAATAAGATTAAGAGAGTAGCATCACAGTAATATAGACTTTATGATCCAAACTTCTTGCAATCATTAACCAATTTTAAGTACCTAGTTGCTTTGACCCCCTAAAAATTACCACTGATTAAGAGAGAGAGGGGTGCCTGGGTGGCTCAGTGGGTTAAGCCTCTGCCTTCGGCTCAGGTCACGATCTCGGGGCCCTGGGATCAAGCCTCACATTGGGGTCTCTGCTCAGCACGGAGCCTGTTTCTTCCCTATCCCTCTTCCTACTTGTGATCTCTGTCTGTCAAATAAATAAATAAACAAAATCTTTAGAAGAGAGAGATTTTTGTTGTTGTTGTTGTTGTGTGTGTGTGTGTGTGTGTGTGTGTGTGTGTGTTTATGATTCTTCTTTGCTCCTTTCAGAAGACAGCATGATTCTTTGGTTATTAGGTGGAAAGAGTTCAGAAACTCAAAGTCTCAATCCTTCCCAGGGGTGAATAGGTATTGCTTGCATTTGGGAGGAAAGGGAGCATATACCAATGATGAGTCAGGAATGAAAAACCAAACATATAATCTCAGAAGAAAGTTACAACCAATTGAAAGCTGATTTACATACTTAGTGATATAGTAAGAAGCCTAAGTTTTCTGTCTATAGTTCACCTGTCTACCTGTTCATCCATACATCTGTTCACCCATGCATATATTACCTGCCTAAATTAAAAAGAATTTGGAGTGTTTTACTCACCAGATGTTTAACAAATTGTCTTGTGGAGAATTTATGGCCATCGCTCTCTCTACTAGAGCAGTGACCCTGACCAATACTTTTGAATCAAGTTCTAGAGTAACATTGATAATTTCATTTAATCCTTCTATTTTTTTTTCAGTAAATTATCTTTTCAAATACTATTTAGAGAGACGAAGATGAAAGATAGTGGAGAATACCTACTCCTTCCTCCCACACTTAACATTTACTTTTGACTCCCATATCTCAGATTTTCTCTTTTTCAGCAGATGATGTGCTAAATATCTCCTTCTAGTTCATCTTAAAGATAATTCATTAGAAAGTATAGGAAGAACAGGGTTGAAGAGAAAGCACTGAGTCATCAGCACTATTGCTTAAGTGTGTTGAATCTTCAAACACATCCCAAACTTCTTGCGCCTGCATTTCCCAATCTGCAGACTAAGATGAGTACATCTTAGCACATACCCATCCTGAGTCACTTGTCAGGGTCAGTAAATTGCCTCACAACAAATGGATGTTTAGAAGAGTTATCCTAAATTTTAAAGGTTAAATGTAAAATGAATTGGTTGAACTGACTGAAGAGTTTTCTGGCATCAGGGATAACAAAAGGGCAGCACAGAGAGGTTTGGGAGCAATCTAGAAAGACAGCAGAACCTTGTTGAAGAAGGTGCTGGCTGAGACCTCTCCGAAGCAGCTTTTTCTCTAGATGTTTCTCCCCAACACTGCAAGGTGGGCTGCTAACACCCCCTGTTCCTGCTCCCCAGGCCTAGTTTCTCTGGGAAAACAGTCAAAACAGATTCAAGCTATGGTGTGAATGTCACCCTAGAGAATCACTTCAGAGCTAGATTTGCCTGTTTCTTAAATAGGAAGGTAAATCATACTTCCAAGAGCATGGTGTCAAATAATCACTCCAGGCTAGTGGAAGTGGGAGAGCAGAGGAAGAGATAGTTTCATAAGTAGACACAGTCATAGCCAAATACTGGAAATAGAAAATACATATACAAGTGTTTATTGGGACAGTTAAACCTCATCCTAACAGACTCCGCAGACATAAAATTTCCTTGAAATAAGCATTCCTTCCTACCTCCTCCCTTCCTGCAGCTTCTCAATCTTACACCCACGGTGCTATTGGGTTCTGTCTAAAAATACTGTAGCATATGTTTATGTAAAAATACTGCACCATGAAGATAATAAGGGAAGGCTCCCTTGAAAAGCACCATGGGATAGTGAGAAGAGAGCTGAGCTGAAAATGGGGAGATTTTAATTTCTACGTTGGATTCTGCCTGTGATTAAGTCTGAGGATGTGACTAAGTCAAATGATCTTTTTAAACCTCAATTTCTTCATTTGCAAATAAGCAGTTTGGCAACATGCATCGAAAGCCCTTCTAGCTCTACTGTCATGTGAGTCTGTGATAGCTGATAGTGAAGGTTCTCTCCAGCCCTATATTCCATAAGACTTACTTACATTTTCTATTTTACGCATTTCTTTCTTAGCATTCCTAAATTAAAAAATCACTTATTGAAGGCATCCACAAATAGCACTGGGGTAAAATTCATTAAGAATAAGCAAACATACTCATTTATATTTCTTGAAACATCAATTCAAATTTTAAATTGAAGGAGTCGTTTTTTATTATTTAAGTGGAAGATAAAAGTAGCTCATGAAGATACCTTCAACTATGTAAGGGCAGACAGAGGAACACCAAAGAAAGTGGCCTCAGAGAAAAAAATGGTTTTTCTAATTATAAATTTACTAAAACCCAGTGTTCTCAAAAGGGGAAGTTTTACCCCAGAGAACATTTGGCTATGTCTGGAGATACTTCTGATCTTCCTAATTGGTGTGAATTATTGGCTTCTAGTGGCCAGAGGCCAGGGATGCTACTGATATCCTATAATGCACAGAACAGCCCCCTTTAACATAGAATTATCCTCCCTAAAATGTCAATAGTCCCAAGGATGAGAAACGCTAATATAACCTTCTCAATTCTCCTGACCATGTTATATTAAATTTGAAATGCCCAACGTAATGCGGAAAACAGTAGCCTCACCAAAAAATGTTTATTCTAGTTTTGCCTGGAGAGAAACCATCTCTCAGATGAAATTCTTTTTAAAGGATATTGGTAAAAAAAAATTAGTTATGTGGGAGGCAAGCATTTATTCCTCTATTCTGAGTCAAAATCCAGCAAATTCAACCATTTTATGTTACATATAGGTCTATTTCTTATCTTGATATTTAAATATTCTTCTTTGATCTCTACCCAAAAGTGTACCTCATATTAGTTATGATCATATTGATCGTATGATCATATGATCATATCCAGAAAGCTAGTCAGATTTCCAAGTATTCCTGAACACTATCAAATCAGATGGTTATGAATGGAGAGCCACACTGTGGTTTCAGGTGTCCTGGCTTCAAACTAGTGTTCTCTGTGTCCATAGACTTTTGTGATTCACATCAATCTTCCCTATCTTTCAAAGAAACACTGGTAATTGACATTTAAAAAGAAGAAATTAACTGTTCAACAACTGGAAAGGAGTTACTAAAAGCTCCTGAGATGAATACAGGGGATCATACCTGATGGGGTCAGTTATCAAAGGAGTGAGACTGATACAAAGCGAAGGTCAAGCAGAGCTTTATTTCGTACCAGTATTGAGAATCAAACCGACTCCTCAGGGCCATCTCTTACAAAGAGAGCGACAACCCCTAGCCTCGCAGACTAGCTTTTATAGAGCAAAGGCCATGTGGTTGAGCCTTGCCACATACAGGTGGCCAATGAGATTGTAACACACAGAGAAAGTTGCATAGTCATGTTAGATCACACGTGGGTGGCCAATTGAATTACAATTTACCTTATAGTAGCTGTTTGAACTAGCCTATCCCTCTGGTCAGAATTGGTGCCCAAATTTGGCACCCAAAAGGTGGGGTTTACATTCTTTGGTGGTTAGGGAGATAGTATGTGTGCTTTACTGATTGAATGTCTCCACCTGGCCTGACTCATCCTTGCATTCTGGGCTGTTATCTCCATCTGACTAACCCGTCCTTGTATTTGGACTCTGTTATCAGACACTGGTTGACCATATTTTACTGGTTTCCCAGACTTGCTTTTAAGTAAGTTTCTGGGGGATATGGGTGCAGGTTCAGTTTAAGTTTTACTGCACAAACAACAAAATGGCTGTTTAACCGAGATGGAGTCACTCTGGCTAAGTAGGCCCTTACCATACCGACCCAAGATCAAATGTCTAATATTAGTCATTGCTGCCTTCAAACCTTTTGTCTTCTATTAATTACAGTGCAAGGTCTTGGATGCAAAGATAACCCTATCGATTCATTCCTTTCCTGTAGATGCATATCACTCATATCAAAATGGAGTCTTCTACTTCACTGTCTTGAATCTAGGCTGGCCTAGACTGCTTTGACTGCTAAAATACAGCAGGAAAGATGTGGTGTCAGCTCGGAGCCTAGGCTTTAAGAGGACTAGTTGTTTTTGCTTTCTCCCTCTTGGAACCCAGGCCCCATGCCGTGAAGAAGCCCAAGCAGCTGCATCACCAGGTCCCCATGAAGAAGAATCAAGGCCTCTTGCCAACAGCCCTGTGGAGCTTCCCAGCTCACAGCCATCAGCAGTTTGCTGCCCATGTGAGTAAGCCAGCTTAGAAGTGAATTTATCAGTCACACTGCACCACCCTAGCTGATACCACATAGAAAAGAGGCACGCTGACCACACCAAAGCTTGCTCAATTACAATTTAAGAGAAAGAAATTATTTTGTTTTGGAATTTTTTCCAGCCCCATTAAGGTAAAATTGACAAAAGTTGCCTATATTTAAGGTGTACAATGTGACCTTTTAATACACGTATGCATTTTGAAATGATTACCACAATCAAGATAATTAACACAGCCATTGCCTCACATAGTTATTTGGTTTTATTTTTCCTTTTGTGAGAATAATTAAGATCTACTCTCTTAGAAAAATTTAATTATGTAATGCAGTATTGTTAACCATAGGCGCCATAATCTACCTTAGATCTCTAGAAATTATTCATCCTACAATGTAGACATATCTACAACTTTATACTTTTGACTAACATTTCCCCATTTCTCTCACCTTCCAGCCCCTGGTAACCACCATTCTAAAATCTGTTTCTATGAATTCAACGTTTTTTGGATGCCACATATAAGTGTGATAATACAATATATGTCTTTTTATGTCTGGATTATTCCACTTAACATAATGTCCTCCAGGTGCATACATGTTGTCTCAAATGACAGGATCTCCTTTTTATGGCTGAATAATATTTCATTTTATATATATATATATAATATATATATATATATATTGTTCTTTCCCTCTCTCTCCCATATATATACATATACGCACACATACACGTACATTTCCTTATATATTTTCTTTATCTATTCATTTACCAGTGGACACTTAAGTTGTTTTCATCTTTTGGCTACTATAAATAATGCAGCAATTAACATGGGAATGCAGAGATCTCTTCCAGATACTGGTCTCATTTCCTCTGCATAAATACTCATAAGTGGCTGGATTATATGATACTTCTGTTTTTAGTTTTTTGAGGAACCTCCATAGTTTTTGAAAGTATTGATCTAAATTCCTACCATTAGTGCACAAAGTCTTCTTTCCTCCACATCCTCACCAATACTTTTTTGTTATCTTTTGTCTTTTTTATAATAACCACTTTAATAGGTATTAGGTGACAACTCACTATGGTCTTGATTTGAATCTCCCTTATGATTATTAATGTCAGGCACCTTTTCATATCTCTATTGGCCATTTGTAGATTTTCTTTTGAGAAATGTCTATTCAGGTCCTTTGCCTATTTTAAAATCAGGTTATTTTTTTTCTTGCAACTGCATTACTTGAGTTCCATATACATTTAGTATATTATCCCCTTATCAGATATATGGTTTACAAATATTTTCTCCTATTCCATTTGGCTTTGTTTTAAATTATTAAATTTTGGAGTAGGTTTTATGCGATACTTGAGTACAAAAGCATACAGCAAATCTAAACTTAAAAAAAGAGATTCTTATTATCATCATATAAAGAATAATTATATTTCTCTGAATAGCAAATGACCTATAATTTATTGTTTTTCTTATAAGCTAGACTCTTTTGGAGGTCTCAGATGGTCAAATATGTAAAAAGTACCAATTTCATAATCTATTGGTAAGTACATGACTTTTACTATAAATTTCATGCAGTTTTCACCAGGATTCTAGGACCAAAATGTTCTATACTCAGCTTTGGGTCGTCTCTGTGGTGGCACAGGTAAATCAAGGACATGCACTCTGTGAATTTGGAACCCTTTACCTTTTTAGAGGCAATTGCTACCATCACCCTGACTCACTCCACTCAACAAAGGAAAGGCACAGTTAGAAAAAAGTTGGTATAGGGCTGTAATATGAAACCAGCTGAATTTCTCTTTGTAGAAAGCAGTCACCAGTGGAACTTATTGCTGAATTTTTATTTTATGTTCACCAGTCCTAAGCAGTAAGCATTTAACTATATGTCTTCAAATATCAGCTAATGCCTTATATTTCAAATACAACTTAAGGAACTATGTTAGAGTGAAAGCAATGAGCAATTTAGAAAGTGTTTCTTCTTCTTGCTTTGTAAGAACATTCGAACATTAATACTTTTTATAAATTCTAGGTGGTTGTCCTGATGTCCTTTAAAGCAGGATTCAAACTTATAAAGGTTTACTTTATCAGGAACTGTAGTCAAATCCAACTGCTACAGATCTGACTGCTCTAATTTTTATCAAATGCAATAGCAAGTCTTAGAGGCCAGAGGTCATAGACTACAGTCCTATTCATCTATAGCCGAAACTCGTGTACTTTAAAAAAGACAGAATGCTCAATGAGAATATTTTCAGTAGACTTTTAATATAAACATGGAAACTGCATTTATTTTTTGAATCACAGCTTCTTGAATTTGGAAGGCATAAGCAAAACTAAAAAGTAGGTAGCTTATGTCAGGAAAATGCATCCTATTCACTTTCTCACAATGGCTAGAACCACTGATGTGATGAACAGCAAGTTTTTCTGTTGATTTCTTTGTGGCCTCTATGTGACCTGACTGTTATTTGAAGAGATGAAAACAGAAAAGTTTCCATTCCACCCAGCTGAAGGAAAGCATTCACAATGAATATAACTAGACTTTTATTTCAGGGACAAGAACTTGATGTTTCATAAATCTCTGTGAAGTATGGTTACTCTAAGAGTTGGAGTAGTCTGAAGGGAAACTTACAACTTCTAAAGGCAACTGAGAGAGAGGTCAGCAGAATGGATCAATGGAGTAGTTCCAACAAATGAAAATTTCTGCTGAACCAATCAACTAGAAAGGGGGACTAAAACGAAATGTGCATTTGAATGCACCTCACCCTACATGAACTAATCTTATTTTACACCGATTGGCTTACCTATGCCTTCAATAGATTAGTTATGTGTACATCGCAGAAATGAATTTAAATCCATGAATGCATGACCATTCAATGTCCAGTTTAGAAATAAAAATAAGTATAATAAATGATGCCTATTCAGTGCTTGAAAAAACCTTTTTATCATGATAGTATGCATGTTGTGCATTTGCATATCTGTGAACATTTCGTAAGAGAGCCAATTTCTCTTGTTTTTCATTTTTATTGTAGCAAGAACATTTTAACATGAAATGTACCTTTTTACCAATATTTTTAATGTGTAAATACAGTATTATTAACCATAGCCTATTGCTCTTTTAATCACTTTTTCACATTATTATAATGAGCAGAAAGTAGCAGTTTCATAAAACTCAAGGAAAACGCCTCTTTTATGATTAAGTTTGGTATACAACCATCTGAGATGAGACCATGAACAGAAGTGGTACTAACCAGATACAGGAGGTGGGTGATGTGTGTGAAAGAGTATAGTGGTTCACCTGCTAGGTAAATGAGTGGAGGCAATGAGAGCAGGAACTCTAAGAGCATGGGCTCTGACTCAGTTTAAGTCCAAGCTCTCCCACCTCAGTAGCTGTGGGCCCTTGTGCAACTTCACTTCTCTGAACCATAAGACAGATTACCTATGGGGTTGTCTGGATGATTAAATGAGAAGATGCATGTGTGAAGAATATTACCATATAAATATTTCCCCGTTCTTTACCCAAGAAAGATAGTGTGTGAGTCAAGACAGGTTAGGTTTTCTATGACAATTAACATCCTCCAACTTTCACACAGCCCCTCCGTGCTAACTTCTCAGCAAACAAATTCTCTGTATAGAAGTTTCTGAGGAGCTGTCCTCCAGGTCTTAGCTCAGCATTTCAGCTCCTTTGATCTTATGGCCCCTCTAGGTCAACACATGCTTCTGCAATACCTAGCAGAACAAAGCCTACAGAGTCAAGCCTCAGTGGTGATGTGAAGATGGGCAGAGATTAGACCAAGGAATGCCAAAGACTGCCTCTAACTACCAGAAGCTGGAAGAGGCCAGGGAGGATACTCCTTAAAGAGCCAAAATTTGTCTCTGCTGATGCTCTACCCTAACCCTAACTCTTCTTTAGCTAGATCGATATCAAGAATACTCCTAGTTCAAACTAACCCTGAGAAAGTGAGGGAAACAATCCCCAGGAATGACTTGGATCTATCCGGAGTCATTGCTTGGTAACAGGACAATCCTGCCTCAAACAAAATCTGTTCTACTAACCAGGAGAGAAAGAGGATAATGAATACTGGGTCAGAATAAGTGTCTTTCAAATACATGTTAGCTGTTCTTACAATCTGAAAGTGGGAGGACTGAAGGAAGGTATTAGAGGGAGAATTTGGGGTTCAAACCCTTTAAGTTAGAACTTCTCAAATAGCACATTAGAGTATATTAGTGTACCACTCAGACTATGTAGGCTGTCACTGCCCCAGAAACCAGGGCTGGTCACTTGTAGCAGGAAGCATTTAACCGAATTAGCCACATAGCCTATTAGAATATTATTTTTGTGTGTATGTAGCATTATGTGAACAAGGTTGGGAGCAGTTTAAATTGCTCAAGGATGGCAGGGCTGTCATCAGAACTCTGGGGAGAACCATAAAGCAGTCTAGAGCATTGTGAAGGAAAAGCAAAGGAAGACGAGTCAGAAGATAAGAAGGAATAAAGTCACCTAGCCCCTTCATGCCTTCCATATTTTCACACTCACAGCCCCAGTGAATTATAACCCCTGTATGTTCTCTTTACACCTTGATGCTGTACTTGAAGATGTGATTTGCGTTGTTCTTTGGGATATCAGCAAACAAGATATATGAAGATGCTTGTCAAGTGCTTGGGAATTGGGGCTTACGTTGTTCTTGGAATACTTCATTACCATATGAAGAAACTGGCTGGGTACATAGGACTCAGCCAAGGGCCAGCACCAGCCATCAGATACGTGACTGAGACCAACTCAGACCATTAGCCTCAGTTGAATCAGATGACTAGAGCCTAGACATGGTTGGTAAAAGAGCCACCCAGCTATGCCCAGCTCAAACTGCAGAATTGTGATGAAGAAAATGGCTGCAGTTTCAGAAAATTTAGTGTGTAAAAAACCGGTAATAACACATAACTAATACATCCCTCCAACCTTATTTCCTGCCATTTTTCCTTCCCTCACTTCCCCTTTGCCTGAGGTCTTCTCATTCTTCCTTAAACAAGACAGGCTTATTTTTGCTTCAAGTCCTTGAACTAAAAGTCGCCTCTACCTGGGAAGCTTGGGTTCCTTCATGGTTCATGTCCTCGCTGCGTTCAAGACTGATCAAATGCCACATCCTCAAGGAGGCCTTAGTCACCACTGCATCTAACATGTCACATACCAGCCTCCATATATTCCTTTCCTATTTGCTTTTTCTACTTTTTTAATCTTGAGATCTTCTTTTCAAAACATTTGATGTATCTCTTGGATTACTAGGTTCTTTTTTGTCTCCTTCACTAAAACATAAGCTCCAAGAGGACAGAGACTGTAGCTATCATGATCACTGCTCTATTACCTATGGCTAGAATAGTTTGGGCATATGGTAGATGTCTCAGTAACATCTTTTGAATAAATTAATAAATGAATAAATAAATCAAATTTGTTAAATGTGGATTTGGGTAGGACTAGAGGGAATGAGGAGGTGATATTCAGAGCAATGACTCAAAGCATCCTTAAATGGACTTGCATGCCTAATAATTTTCACATAGTGCAGATTTTACCCTTTGACTTTTTTAATGGACACTGAATTTTAACCTCTTGCTCAGTGCAGAACTTTTACAGTACATTCATAATACTTTTATTTCATTCTAATTAAATATTTAGCTACCTGTTTGCTATAATTTATAAAGTTCTTAAGAAAGACCACAATTTTAAATATAGTTTTTTTCTTCATGTGATCATACTCTTCCTAATAAAATGCCTACTTATTATTTTACAACTGCTTGAATGTAAAATTTCCAGGTAATTGTGAAATTTTATTTTACTTGCATTGGAATTATACTCCTCCATAGTCTTAACTCAGACTTATTCAACAAACTTCTTTAATAATAAAATATAATAATTCATTATTTCCATATATGGTAATTGTGTTCCTTAAAATCCTAACTCTCCTGAAGGAACATAGAATAAAGACAAAATAAAGACCTCTAAGAACCCATTACACATAACAAACCATCTGTGGGTTAAATCTCATGCATGTTCTACATCTATGATTTCCTTCAGAATGGCTTTATCTTTAATGTGAAAAACAGTCTAATTTTTTTTTTTATCTGGATCTTTCAACCAGAACCATAAACCATAAGGGAAGAGAATTTGGGGGTCTTTTAGAAAAACACAGATTGGCAATTGCACTCTGCTCTGCTGTAGTTCTTTTAAATTGTTCCTGCCCATTAAAACTTATCCTTTGTGCATAAATGACCAGTTAGAGTCACGGACAGTCACTTACACTGAACCAGACTGACTTCCATTCACCATTTCTAGCCTACTGGATTTGTATCTTTTTATTTTTTGATTGTGTAGAGCTGACACACATTCCATAATTTAAGGTGTACAATATAGTGATTTAGCATATTGAGCTGTGCTCACTGTAAGCATTGCTATTGTCTGTCACTGTATGTCCCAACTACTCAGCCATAAAAAAGGAGGCGATCTGACCATTTGTAACAA